>NC_054480.1:13948909-14548909 GCF_017639515.1 Carcharodon carcharias
GTTGATTTTCCAGGTAACTTTTCTTGGTGGGAACATTGAAATTTATATACAAGATGGCAGCAGCAGCTACCTGTGTGCATCAAACTCCATAACTAAGGAAGAACTCTCTCCAAGAGGTTCCCCACATCGCAAACTGATTGGTTTACACGGATCATATGATCTTACATCACAGGATTATTCTTAAAGTTACAGTCCTACATTTTTCAAAACTATATTACTACATTCCTCCCCCTTTAACTTTTCTGTACATTTTGTATTTACAAGGATATTTATCTCATGACATTACAATATTTACACAGGCCATGAAATTACAAGTTCAGTCTTTCAGGAGGTTTCCTGATCCGTGTGGAATGTCATAGCTCCACGACTTCCGATTCTTCGGTAGGAACCATATTCTCTGGAACCGCATTAACATCAGGTACCTCATTAGGCACAGGCAGTTCAGTGTCGTCCACTCCAACAGAGACATCGGGTGTGTCTATCCTTGGTTGAGCAACTTCAACAAGAACCACAGGTTCAGCACTGGTTACAGGTGGAACATCATTTTATTGGGATATCTCCCTTTTTCTTAATGATCCACATGCTTATGGGTGATCTGGCCCTCCACTTCCACGTGGTATGACAATGGTCCAGTCACAGAGCTTACTTTATTAGGTAACTATTGTGGTCCTCCACTGAAATTCCTTACATATACTGCTTCTCCAACAGTCAACTGGCATTCATCGCTATGCAAATCATGAGTTGTTTTTTTGTTCCCTTGACTTTTCTCCACCTTCCCCTCCAAATTGGGAAGTATCAGGCTTAGTCTTGTTCAAAGACAGTGCCTCGTCAGCAACTCTGCAGGTGTTACTCCTGTCGCAGTGTGTGGGCTGTTCTGTAGTGAAATAGGAAATGAGCAAGTTTAGTTTCCAATGATTCACATGTTAACTTTTTTATTCCCACCTTAAAAGTTTGTACTGTTCTTTCCACCAGTCCGTTAGATGACGGATGGTGTGGTGCAGAATTCTTGTGGTTAATACCACTTAGGCTGACAAATCTTTGAAATTCAGCGCTATTAAACATAGTACCATTATCTGAGATGATTACTTCTGGCAATCCAAGCATAGGAAAGCTTTGGCGTCGTTTTTCTATAGTATCACCTGATGTTGGCGACTTAACCTCATAAGCATCTAACCACTTGGAATGAGCATCTCTAATCAGTAGAAACATGGTTCCAAGAAAAGGGCCGAGGTTAACTATGTGCAATTGCACCCAGGGTCTACCAGGCCATCCCATGGATGTAATGGGGCTGCCACCGGTAACTTCTGTAGCTGTTGGCATTGTTCACAGTGTTTAACCACCTTCTCAATATCGCGTCCATTCCCAGCCACCAAAGATAACTTTGCGCTATTGTCTTCATTCTTGAGATTCCCAGATGGGCACTGAGTAGCTCTACTAAGAGTGGTTCCTTTCCTTGTGAAGGAATTACCACTCATACACCCTATAATAGAATATCATCTTGACTGCTCATTTTCTGTCTTCGGTTGAAAAATAGCTTCAATTCATCAGGGACTAGTTCCTGGGACCATCTATATAACACTTGGTCTCTCACTCAAGACAGGGAGTGGATCACGATTCATCCAGTTTCTTATCTGCCTGGCACAGACTGGTGAGTAATCCAGGAAATTCATCACTAATACGAGCTCCTGGGGAATTGGGACATGGTCATTGTTCTCTTGCGAACGAAGGCAACTTAGGGCATCGGCATTGGCTATATGAATCCCTGGTCTATGAACAAAGGTGTATTCATATGCTGCTAAAATTGGGGCCCACCTTTGAATTCATGCAGAAGTTAAGGGAGGGGTAGCCTTTTCCTTGAGAAACAGACCCAAAATTGGTTTGTGGTCTGATACTATCATGGTGTTGCCCATGACGTATTGGTGGAACTTTTTTACGCCAAAAATAATCGACAGACCTTATTTTTCAATCTGAGAATATCCTTTTTCAGCTGTGGTAAGTGTCCTGGAAACATAGCCTATCGGCCTCTCTGTACTGTCGACCATCCTGCGAGATAGTACTGCTCCCACTCCATAGGGGGACGCATCGCAGATTAGCACCAGTTCCTTTGTTGGGTTGGAGTGCATTAACAAGTTTGAAGAGTGCAAGAGCAATTTTACTTTCATGAAGGCTTCTTCTTGGGGTGACGTCCAAACCCTACACTGGTTTTTGTTTAGCAGTGAATGTAGAGAAAGTAGAACGGTCGATAAATTTGGTACAAATCGGCCATATTAATTTACCACCCCTAAAAATGATTTAGGTTCAGACATGTTCTTAGGTGCAGGTGCCTCTCTGATTGCTTTAACCTTCTCTTCAACAGGGTGTTACCCTTGGGCATCTACCTGGTGGCCCAAATAAATGACTTCATTTGCCTGAAAAGTGCATCTTTCCTTCCCTAGGTGCCCTCCTTCTTCTAAAAATCATTTCAGGACATCCTCCAGATTAGCCAAGTGTTCCTTTTCCATGAATCCAGTTATTAATACATCGTCCAGGTAGACCACAACTTGAGGTCTTTGTAGCAAGCTCCCCATCGTCCTCTGTGAAATGGCACAGGTTGAAGAAACACCGAAGGGCAGGCGTGTGCATTGATAAAACCCTCTGTGGGTCACTATGGTCACAAATTCTCGGGAGGCATCATCCAGTTCCAGTTGCTGATATGCATGACCCATAACAAGCTTTGTATACATTATCCCTTTTGCTAGTTTGGCATCGAGGTCTACAATCTTGGGAATAGGGTATCTATCCAGTTTGGTTTCTTTGTCAACTGCTAGTTTATGGTCCCCACAGATCTGGATGGTCTGATCCAGTTTTAGGATGGGGACTATGGGTACTGCCCACTCTGAGAACTGAGCCGCTTTTATGACACCCAGCGTCTCTGGCCAGTTCAACTCAGCATAAATCTTCTCTCTCAGGGTGTATGGCACTGGTTTTGCTTTCAAGAAGCCAGGAGCTGCTTTTGGGTCCATGTAAACCTTGACCTGTAGACCTTGGATTTTCCCCGGTTCATCCTGGAAGGCAGTGTCATTCTTTTTGGGAGCCCTGGCAGTCCTCCTGCTCGCAACTAGAAGATTTCAGACCAGTTTAATTTAATCTCTTTCAACCAATCATGACCTAGAAGGCTTGGTCCTTCGCCTTCTACCACCATCACTGGTCGTTGTGCTGCTGGTGTCTACAATAAACAGGTACACTGGTGATACCTTTTATCTGGATTTCTTCGCTTGTGTACATTTTCAATTTGGCAGAAATCTGTCCCAAGTTTAATTGTTGAGCAGCTTTATTTAAATATCTGAAATAAAAGCAAAAAACTGCAGATGCTGGAAATCCAAAACAAAAACAAAAATACCTGGAAAAACTCAGCAGGTCTGGCAGCATCTGCGGAGAGGAACACAGTTAACGTTTCAAGTCCGAATGACCCTTCAACAGAACTAAGTAAAAATAGAAGAGAGGTGAAATATAAGCTGGTTTAAGGGGGGTGGGACAAGTAGAGCTGGATAGAGGGCCAGTGATAGGTGGAGATAACCAAAAGATGTCACAAACAAAAGGACAAAGAGGTGTTGAAGGTGGTGATATTATCTAAGGAATGTGCTAATTAAGGGTAGAAAGCAGGACAAGCAAGGTACAGATAGCCCTAGTGGGTGTGGGTGGGGTGAAGGAATCGAAAAAGGCTAAAAGGTAGAGATAAAAAAAATGGATTGAAATACATTTAAAAATAATGGAAATAGGTGGGAAAAGAAAAATCTATATATATAAATCACCCCCCCGGCGGCATTCTGCAAGGATCGTTCCCTCCGGGACACCCTGGTCCACTCTTCCATCACCCCCTATACCTCAACCCCCTCCCAAGGCACCTTCCCATACAACCGCAGAAGGTGCAACACCTGCCCCTTTACTTCCCCTCTCTTCACCGTCCAAGGGCCCAAACACTCCTTTCAAGTGAAGCAGCATTTCACTTGCACTTCCCTCAATTTAGTCTACTGCATTCGCTGCTCCCAATGCAGTTTCCTCTACATTGGAGAGACCAAACGCAGACTGGGTGACCGCTTGGCGGAACACCTTCGGTCTGTCCACAAGCATTACCCAGACCTTCCTGTCGTTTGCCATTTCAACACTCCACCCTGCTCTCATGCCCACATGTCCATCCTTGGCTTGCTGCATTGTTCCAGTGAAGCTCAACGCAAACTGGAGGAACAGCACCTCATCTTCTGACTAGGCACTTTACAGCCTTCCGGACTGAGTATTAAGTTCAACAATTTTAGATCATGAACTCTCTCCTCCATCCCCACCCCCCTTCCAATCCCCCTTTTTTTTTCCAATAATTTATATAGATTTTTTTTGCCCACCTATTCCCATTATTTTTAAATGTATTTCCATCCATTGTTTTATCTCTACCTTTTAGCCTTTTTCAATTCCTTCACCCCACCCACCCCCACTAGGACTATCTGTACCTTGCTCGTCCTGCTTTCTACCCTTAATTAGCACATTCCTTAGATAATATCACCACCTTCAACACCTCTTTGTCCTTTTGTCTGTGACATCTTTTGGTTATCTCCACCTGTCACTGGCCCTCTATCCAGTTCTACTTGTCCCAACCCCCCCTTAAACCAGCTTATATTTCACCTCTCTTCCATTTTTACTTAGTTCTGTTGAAGGGTCATACAGACTCGAAACGTTAACTGTGTTCCTCTCCGCAGATGCTGCCAGACCTGCTGAGTTTTTCCAGGTGTTTTTGTTTTTGTTTTAAATATCTGTAAGTGTGCTCTCCTATTACAGTGGTCGAAGCACCCGTATCTACTTCCATACTTAAGGGTTTTCCGCTCACTTGTAATGTGACAGTAATTGGCTCTGTCTTCCCAGCTTTTATGTTGAATAAGGAATAAATGTCAGAATCAGTTGTTTCTGGTTCTTCCACATTAAATACTTTATTTGACTTTGTTTGTGGCCTGGAAGCCTGTTTAAATCTTGCTTTGCAACGTTTCAATATGTGTCCTCTTTTGTGACAAAAATAGCACTCCACGTTTTTAAATCATCAATCGTCGGGAGTATGACTGTTCTGCGTCAATAACAAATAGTTTTCGAACTTGCTGCCGAGCTGTTTCCTCTAGATTTTTGGTTAGCGGGGGCTGTTTCCCACTTCGTGGTGGAGTCCCGGCTTCTCGCGTCACTTTCGGCTGACCATTCCCACCCAACTAGGAAAACGGCACCATTTTGTGCACCTTGAATCGCTTGTTAATTCCTTACAGCGTTTTCCATCGCCAGCGCTATTTCTAATGCTTTCTTAATATCAAGATTCACTTCAGCCAACAATCTCTGGTGGATAGCATCCTTTTGCGTGCCAGAGGACCAAATGATCCCTGAGCATGTCATCCAAGGTTTCACCAAAATCACAATATTCCATTAGTTGCTTTAATTTGCCACGTAGGTACCAGTGGTCTCCCTCAGGGCTCTATTCCATGAATTGAACCTAAACCTCTGCATTGTGACTGAGGGCTTGTGTTGAAAATGTCCCTTAATGAGGTCTCCTAATTCACTGATGGTATTTAAATCAGGGACACTGAGGGCCATCAAGCTTTGAATTAAACTGTAGGTTTTGCTCCCACAAATTCTTAGGAGAATCGTTCTCCTCTTTTCCTCCCCGTGATTTCATTGGTTTGAAAGTAGAACGCAAGACGTTATATATATATTGAGACCAGCCATCTGTGACTGGCTCAAAGGAATTGATTCTGTCAAATTGTGGCATCTCAGATGAGTATATCTTCCTTTCTTTTTAATTATCTTAGATAACTCACAATTACTGGGCATGGGGCAGCACTGGATCTGATTTATCCTCATCACCAGTTTGTTATAGAGTTGATTTTCCAGGCAACTTTTCTTGGTGGAAAACTTGAACTTTATTTACAAGACAGCAGCAACAGCAGCTACATGTGTGCACCTATCTCCATAACTAAAGAAAAACTCCCTCCTTGGGGTTCCCCATGCTGCAAACTGATTGCTTTACACAGATCATGTGATCTTGCAACACATGATTATTCTTAAAGCTACAGTCCTATGTTTTTCAAAATTATAATTACTAGTTTTTAAATAATTATTTCATTCAGCCTCAGATATTCTAAGTCAGACTTTATATAGCTGAGTGTGGTAATAAGATCTATCATATTTTTGGGGTCTTTTCTACCCTTTGTTACTCCAGTTTTCCCATCTCTTATATCTCCGATCAATCTCATTGGCAAGTCCCAGCTCCCTGTGACTTTGAAAGGGTCTTAAAAAAGCTTTACCTGGACAAACTCAGCAGATCTGGCAGCATCGGCAGAGAAGAAAAGAGTTGACGTTTCGAGTCCTCATGACCCTTCGACAGAACTTCGAAGGGTCATGAGGACTTGAAATGTCAACTCTTTTCTTCTCCGCCGATGCTGCCAGACCTGCTGAGTTTTTCCAGGTAATTCTGTTTTTGTTTTGGATTTCCAGCATCTGCAGTTTTTTGTTTTTATCTTAAAAAAGCTTACTATCTAGGTAATAGTTTAGACTTAAGCTTATCTAAACAATTATCTTTAAGGCAACTGGAATTATTCTTAATGTACCTACAAGGTTCTCCAGTTCCTAATAAAGAGCTCCACATCAGATCCAACTATTAGGAGAAATTATTAAACAAATAATAGGAGAGCGCCTAAATAGGGTTGAATTTAACGGCCGTGGCAGTGGTCAAAAGCTGGGGACAACCTGGCCTCAGCCATTTCCATAGACCGCCGGTGGTGTGGTCATTGTGGAGGGCAGGGGGACTCTTCCAGTGGGGTTGGCCTTTGCCTGTGTTGTGTGGGGAAGGGGGGAGGGTGTCTCCATGGGCCACAGGGGCCCGATCGGGTTGCCTGCCCCCACCAGACCCGAGCACACCAAGATGCCACCAGCTTTTACTGGGCAACATCCCTTCGTGGTGTAGGGCTGGGGGGAGCTAGTGGAGGAGGGACGAGGCCATACAGTGGTCATTAATTTGGCCACTTAAGGGCCTGAATTGGCCTCTGGGTGGGAAAGCTATCCTCCATTTTCCTTGCCCCGATCGAATAGGAGAAGGTGCTGGGAACTTTTTCCACACTCTGCCCAATTCTATGGCCCCCTGCTACCCTCTAGCCCACCTAATATGCAGCTTGCATTTACATAGCACCTTTAACATAGTAAAACACAAGTGCAATCAGCTAAAACCTGGCACTGAGCTACATAAGGAGGTATTAGGACAAGTGATCAGAAGTTTGGTCAAATGAGGCAAGTTTTAAGGAGGAAAGCGAAATAAAGAAGTGGAAAAGTTTAGGGTGGAATTTCCTTAGCCCAGGGCCCAGACAGCTGCAGACATGGTCTCCAGTGGTGGGCCGATTAAAATCAGGGATGCGCAAGAGGCCAGAATTCAAGGAGTGCTGAAATCTTGGAGGGCGGTAGGGCTGGAGGAGGTTACAGAGATAGGGAGATGGACGAATTTTAAAACCAGGATGAGAATATTAAAATTGGACGTGGCCAGGCCCGGAGCCAATAAAGGTCAGCGAGCACAGGGGTGATGGGCAATAGGGTTTCTCGTATAAGCATATAAAACTCAGTAGTAATGGCGTCATCTTTTATCTCAACAGGAGAAAACAAAATATTCTGATCCAAATTCTAAACTGTTCCTCTGCAACTAACTTCTATATCCAGCGCTCCCCTCCTTGTCTCTAGTTAAAATCTACCTGTATTGCTATAACAGTTTCCAGTTTGACGAAACAGTCAGCTTGCTTCCTGGTATAGCCTTCACCACCTCCTTGAGGCTTGTTAGAAATTCATGATCTCCTCCTCACTCACAAGCACATCAAGCTAAGCCATAACCGAGCCAGCCAGTGAATATTTGAAAGTATAAAAACAAAGAGATAAAAACAAAAGTAATTATCTTCAACACCTCTTTGTTCTTTTGTCTGTGACATCTTTTGATTATCTGCTCCTATCACTGCTTGCTTGTCCCTACAACCACCACCCCCCCAACTTCTCTCCCCCCACCCCACCCCCCGCCCCACTTTAAACCAGCTTATATTTCACCCCTCTCCTATTTTTACTTAGTTCTGTTGAAGGGTCATGAGGACTCGAAACGTCAACTTTGTTCTTCTCCGCCGATGCTGCCAGACCTGCTGAGTTTTTCCAGGTATTTCTGTTTTTGTTTAATATTTGAAAGTAGTTGGGAGCCAAATGCTGCAGATGCTGGCAACCTGAAATAAAAGCAGAAAATGCTGGAAAAGCTCAAGCAGGTCTGGCATCATCTGCAGAGAGAGAAACAGAACAAAAACAGAAACAGAAATACCTGGAACAACTCAGCAGGTCTGGCATCACCTGCGGAGAGAGAAACAGAATTAATGTTTTGAATCCAAATGACTTGAAAGACTGAAGAAGAGTCATATGGACTCAAAGCAGCAACTTTGAAAGTAGTTACGTGATTCTCTCTCAAGCCTTTGATTAGGGCGACAATGACAACACATTTGGCAGTATATTAGACAGTACAGGCACTGTGGGGAAATTTTTAAACTTCCTTTCGTTAAACCTAGTCTCCGCCTATTCTTCAATACAGTGCCCCAGGATCTATTAAATCCACCCGAGAGGTGGATGAGAGCGAATGAGAGCCCACCCACCATCGGAATGGTGTGTTTCCCGGGAATGCATAAGTAATGCGGCAGCTTTGGATGATATAGGAATAGTCGGCTTCATTATTTTGATGCAAGGCTGATGGGTCTGCAAAAAAGACAGATTTATAGTGCCTTTCGCAACCTCAGGAAATTGGGTGGGGAGACAGTTATCTCACTAAAACTGTCTGCTGTTTTTGAGAGCTTACTGTGCACAAATTGGTTGCCACGTTTCCTACGTTACAACAGCTAGCTATACTTTGTTGGCTATGCAACGCTTTCGGATGCTTTGAGGTTGTGAACGGTGTCATAGAAATGCAAGTCCTTCCTTTTTTTTAATCAACTCTCCCCAGGTTCTGAAATTTCCTGGGACTTCCAGCTTAATCAATATTCAGTGTATCTGATGGTATGACATCATTACAACAGGCAAGGGTACTTTATCAGCATGGCATCTTGAAAGGGAAGAAAGAAAATACCATCAGTAATTATTAATACAAGAAGCAGGACATTACTAAGGTGCTGCACCATCTGTATCTTATTTGCATTGCTTTGGTTGTTCCCCTAGCTACTTGCCAATCGAGGGCTGTTATTATGACTTGAATTCACATCTACTATTAAACAATTTGAATGAACATCAGATAAGATCCCATCATTGAGGCAGGATGAAACAGATCCAAAGCAATAAGCGATATTATCAGCCTTTCCCCTGTATTATACCCCCAGTGGTTGAAGATAAAGAGAAAATGTTCAGCCACAAAGTGACTGGTATTATTGACCATAAACATCTCAGTGTCACACTATGCCTGGTAGGATTACTAAATAATTCACTTCTGCTACCAATGCAGCAAACATAGAATTAACAAGATTCTGGCCTTCACCCCTACAACAGCAACTTACATTTGTATAGCACCTTTAATTTTGTAAAATATCTCAAGGTGTTTCACAGGAACATAATTGGACAAAAAGCACCAAGACCAAGCCAAAGAAAGGAGACACTAGGACAAGTGTCTAAAAGCTCAGTCAAAGAGTTAAGTTTTAAGGACCATCTTAAAGGAGGAAAAAAGGGGTTAGCAAAGCCATTCCAGAGCTTAGGGCCCAGTCAGCTGAAAGCACAGCCATCATTTTTTTTTTGTTCATGGAGTGTGACTGACACTGACTAGACCAGCATTAATTGCCCAACCATAATTGCCTGTCAGAAGGTGGTGGTGAGCCGCCTTCTTGAATCTCTGCAGCCCCTGTGGTGTAGGTACACCTATGTGCTGTTAGGGAGGGTGAGATCCAACGACAGTGAAGGAGCGTCGACATAACTCCAAGTTAGGATGGTATGTGGCTCGGAAGGGAACTTGGCGTTCCCATGCACCAGTTGCCTTTGTTCTTCTAGGTGGTAGAGTTTGTGGGTTTGGAAGATGCAGCCAATGGAGCCTTGGTGAGTTGCTATAGTACATCTTGTAGAGAGTACGCACTGCTGCCACTGTGTGCCAATGGTGGAGAGAGTGAATATTTAAGGTGGTGGATGGAATGCCAATCAAGCAGGCTGTTTTAGAACATAAGAACATAAGAACTAGGAGCAGGAGTAGGCAATTTAGCCCCTCGAGCCTGCCCCACCATTCAATACGATCATGGCTGATCTCATTTTGGCCTCAACTCCAATTTCCCACCCTCTTCCCATAACCTTTCAACCTGTTACTAATTAAAAATCTGTCTATCTCCTCCTTAAATTTATTCAGTGTCCCGGCATCCACTGCACTCTGAGATAGTGAATTCCACAGATTCACGACCCTTTGAAAAAAGTAATTCCTCCTCATCTCTGATTTAAATCTACCGCCCCTTAGCCTAAAACTATGGCCTCTCGTTCTAGAATGCCCCACAAGGGGAAACATCCACTCCACATCTACTTTGTCTATCCCCTTTAGCATCTTATATACCTCAATTAGATCTCCTCTCATCCTTCTAAACTCTAGTATAGGCCTAAACTGCTCAATCTCTCCTCATAACCAAGACCTGCATCTCTGGAATCAATCTAGAGAACCTCCAGTGCAACTGCACCCTTCCTCAAGTAAGGGGACCAAAACTGTGCACAGCTTGTCCTGAATATTGAGGTTCTTGAGTGCTGTCGGAACTGCATTCATTCAGGCAAGTGGAGAGTATTCCATCACACTCCTGACTTGTGCCTTGTAGATGGTGGACAGGCTTTGGGGAGTCAGTAGGTGAGTTACTCGCTGCAGGATTCTCAGCCTCTGATCTGCTTTTGTAGCCGCAGTCCAGTTCAGTTTCTGGTCAATGGTGCTCCTAGGGTGGTGATAGTGAGGGAATTCAGTGATGGTTATGCCATTGAATATCAAGGGTAAATGGTTGGATTCTCTCTTGTTGTGGATGGTTATTGCCTGGCACTTGTGTGGTGTGAACGAAACTTTTACCATTTTTCAGTCCAAGCTGATGGGAAAAAAAAGAGTAGGGCTAGAGGAAGATCCAGAGATAGGGAGGGATGAGGCCATAGAGTATTTTGAATACAAGGGTGAGAATTTTAAAACGGAATCCTTGGTGGTCTGGGAGCCAAAATAGTTCAGTGTGTGGGTTGGGTGTGTGATTTGTAAAATGGGTGAACAGGACTTGGTGCAAAGTTAAGATACGAGCAGAAGATAAAAGTGCTGTCTGGTGTGATATCAAACCATATCAACCTGGAAAGACCCAGGTTCTACCCCTGGTCCATCAGCAATTAGATCAAATCAGCAAGAACAGCAATGGGGGAATCAGATCAGGGCTCAGCAGCTTAGGCAGGACACTTTCTTACACAGAATTTTACAGCACAAAAAAATTACTTGCAGAATGGATGACGAGGGAATCACTAATGCCAGATTTTCAGTGAATAACCTAATGCCAATGGCCGCTGGAATGGGCTGCTCCTGGGCCTGGTGGGTGCTGCCTACATACCTTCAACAGGAACCTGGAACAGTTCCTGACTGGTACAGCAAGCGTTTCATGGGGAGGATTTTCCCCTCGTCGGGCGGGCACGGTGGGAGGGCCTGGGAGCGGCTGCGCAAGGGCCTGCCGCCCACGATCGGGCTCCGACTGCGATTTCACACTGGCTGGCCAATGAACGGGCAGCCCCAGGGCGAAACACGCCCCGATAACCTCGGTGCTGTCGGAGCGGGGGGTTCGGGGGTGGGTGCGGGAGGAGCGCGAGCACAGAGCTGCCTCAGGGAGCTGAAGATTTTTAACCTGACACATGAAGATTTTACATATGAGGTAAACATGTCCCCGCGCATGCCTCTATCGCATGAACAGGCACAAAAAAAGGGTGTCGAAATTTTTACATTTTTTGTCAGTAAGCGTTGGAACCTTCATCCCACCCGTGGACGAGGCTTCGTTAAAAGTGCGAAGGCTGCCTGGCCTATCTGTCCGTCCTACCAACCGGATAGTTGAGCAGGCAGCGAAAAATCCAACCTTATTAATTACTTAAGGACCTTAACGGGCCTCCCAGTTGTCAGTGGGTGTGCTGCCGCTTCTCAGGCATGCGCCCGCCGGCCGGAAAGCTCGCCAGGGTGCGCGAGGACGTTGGGGCGCTCGCTCGATGTCATCGCGCACTATCTCACTCCTGTTCAGGCCGGGCCCACGGGGCAGAGAGCTCTGGCCCACATAGAAGATACGTTTCTGTACCAACCACCGCCTATTCCGTGTTGCCAGCTGGACTGGTTCCGATAACATCAAGGGACAGGAAGTTGTGGGGGGTGGGGGGGGTGGTGGGGGGGTGGATTTTCCAGAGCATTTAGTCCCTCATGGGCCGTGTTTTGTTTGCCTTTCCCAGAAAATTGCAAGGCTGTGGCAAGATGGTGTAAGGGAGAGGAAACATCTTCTATCCCTGCAGACGATCACCGATCCTGATTAGGAGGAACCTGAGTATTCTCAGCCAGATTCCCAGTAGACATGAGTCCTTTGCATAACTTTTAGGGCAGTATTGAGGGAGTGTGACATAGCTGGAAAATAGAATTAAGGGGAGGCCACTTAACCTCATGAACCTGTCCCCCTTACATAATATGTATATCCCTTCTATGATTCAAAAGTACCTCGTTGGTTATAAGGCACTTTGAGACATCCTGAGGTTGCGACGGGTGCTATATAAACACAATTTATTTCTTTCTCCGCAGTCATTTAATGGCCAATCTGGTGCCAGCTCATGTGACAAAGCGTGTGATTCGATTGCTGGACACGGGCGCTGTTACTGTTGTTGCAATCAGTGTTGTGGAATAACAGAGACATTTCACAATTCATTAACCTCCTGTGACTCCTAATGTAACGTTAGAATGTAGAGGATTAAACAGAGAATAATCTCATAGCGAGTGTGCGAATGCACGTGAATGTCATATTCTCTGAAAACTGGAAAAGTTACATCTGTTAATACCCACAGGGTGTGGCAATGTCTAAGGTCATAGAAAAATCAAAGTAACTATAAAATGGTTCAATGAATCGTCAAAGGTGCCAGTGAACACATGCTCGAGAATAATCACTGACCTCTAATAGCTAACAGGGCACAGCACCAGGAACATTCTCTCTCCATGCACTTTAATATTCATCCATTTCAACACTTAGCCAATTATCTTTAAAATGATCTCTGTCTCAATGGGCATTGGTAGTAAAGCCTGTGCAAAACAAAAAAAGATCATTTAACTCTGCGCCTGTTTGCCGTTCTGGTGAGAATAAGTGGGAAAAATCTCCTGTAGAGATTCTCCTGATCGGTCGTCATGGTGACAGCAAGCAGATCGGTGGATATCTTGATCACAGGGAGTATCTGTGATTTCCGCCACTGTTATTACACTTGATCAGGAGACCCCACCCCCACCCCCCCACCGTCCCTCCCCTCCTCAAGGGAGACTCCTGGCACCTCTGCTGACTCCCTCATTCCACATAGTCACCACATTTCCCAAACAGAGTCCCATTTTTGCCACTGGCCCAGATTGTGGGCACACTGAACTTGGCTGAGAAGGGAAGGGGTGGACTTCAACGCGGGACCAAATTTGTCGGTAACGATCCAGGGCGTAAGTCGGTCATCTCAAAACTGCTTCCAAGCAGGAAATCATGGGTAGAGCTTATCGCTGAGGGGGCGGGTGCATGCCCGACCCGCTCGAGAGTAAAATGACGCGCGATGACATTGAGCGAGTGTCCCGATGTCACCGCGCACTCACGCGATATTTTGCTTGGCGGGTGCATGCAGGAGTCGGAGCTACACCCGCCATTAACTAACAGGCCAGTTAAGGCCCTTAACAACCAAACTGATGGCGATTTAACTTTGTCCCTGCCAGTTTTCGCTTGTTGCACAGGTAGGTGGACAGGCCACAATTTGCAAAAGCTCATCCACAGTTGGGATAAGAAGGGTCGGCAGCACTGTCAATGTGAGTGGTGAGGGGTTTGGGAGATAATTTGGTGCTGGTGACTTATTGAGACTTGGCTGCTCATTCTCTGATCAGAGCTTCATTCTTAGCCTGTCCAGGCTTGATTTCTGGACCTATTGGTGTCTTCCCGAACCCCTGAGGATTCGGACGTTGGACCCTTCCAGGTATCAGGCAGCCTTCCCTTACCCTGGTCATGGGGATCGTGCTCTCTGCTGGAGGCACCTCCTCTGAGGAGGAACAGAGGGGCAGAAGAGAGAGGAGGCCAGGTGTCCCAGTGCAGCTTTCAGGGGAGGGACCTGTTTGAGGAGAGGTGCAGGCACAAGGGGCCCAAGGCCAGCAGGGAGTCCAAGGCAGAAGGAGCTACAGAAGACGCTGCCAGGGTTTTCAGGCGGTGATGCAGCTACCTCAATATGTCTGAGGTGCAATTTCGAAGGACGATTCGTCTCTCCAGGGATAACTTTAACTCCATTTGTCAGATGATTGGGCCTGGGATCAGCTCCGACTGTGTGGGTGGACACCCCATGCCAGTAGCTCTGAAGGTCACAGTGGCCGTCAACTGCTATACTGCTGGCTCTTCCCGGGGCTCAGTGGGGGATCTGTGTGGAGTCTCCCAATCAGCTGTCCACAGTTACATCAAACTGGTGACAGAAGCTCTGTTCAGGCGGGTAATGACCTTTGTTCTTTAATGTACAGATGAAGCCAGCCAGGCTGAGCGTGCCAGAGGCTTTGCAGTGATTGCTGGTTCCCCCACGTCCAGGGTGCTATAGACTGTACACATGTGGCCATCAAGGAGCCAGCGGGTCAGCCTGGTGCCTTCATCAACAGGAAGGGCTTCCACTCCATGAACGTGCAGATAGTGTGTGACCACAGGATGCAGATTCTGCAAGTCTGTGCAAGGTACACAGGCAGCTCCCATGATGCCTACATCCTAGACACTCCCAGGTGCCAGGGCTCTTCAGTGCTCCAGCCCAACTGGATGGATGGCTGCTGGGTAACAAGGGCTATCCCTAGAAAAGGTGACTCAGGAAGCCACCCAAGAACAGAAGCTGAGCAGCGGTACAATAGGAGCCACGCCTCCACAAGGGTGGTGGTAGAGAGAACCATCGGTCTTCTCAAGATGCACTTCCGATGCCTGGACCATTCAGGCGACGCACTGCAATACCCCCCCAGATCGTGTGTCACTGATAGTGCTTGCAAGCTGCACTCTTCACAAACTGGCGCTGGAAAGGGGGGGGACGTGGTGGAGGAAGAGGTTGTTGACACAGTTGCACTGGCCACAGAGGATTAATCCAACACTGAGTCCGAAGATGAGCACAGTGAGGAGAACGCTGAGGGCATGGAGCCAGATCTCGGGAACTTCCAGGGAGGCAGGGACACCAGGGACGCCTTGATCCCAATGCTCCTTCAGCTAGGCTGCCAAATAAGAGCTACCATCTCATGCCAAGGCTGCCACCTCCATCCTGGATCGCAGAAATGACCCATTCCTTGGCCCCCAAGATACACTCAGTGCCTGTGCAATAAATGTCCGAGCCACCCACATCTAGCATTACATTCTGGCGTACCCTGCACCTACAAAATAAATGAAGAATACTCAGACCAATAACAGAAAAGCAAATGTAATTGTATGTTTGAACTCACATGGTCTTGAACAGAAAGAAACTGGCGTTGGTAGTCACACTATTGAAAAAGAAAAGAATGGGGGAACAAAAGATCACCCATGAGCAGCCTCTCTTGTGCTTAAGATGCTTTAAATTGACGTTTGTGGGTGCTATGTCTAGCTGCTCCCCCTTCGCTGGCACCGGCATTGGAGACAGCCTGCTGACCCTGCTGTCTTGTTGGCCTTGATGACCTTGATGGGTGTCCTCTGGCCAGTGGAGCCTGTGCTGGCCCCGCCTGGGGAGGGGGCGGGCAGTTCCACAGCTGGTATCTCCCCAGTCACCGCAGCCTCATCATGTGACAGTCACTGGCAGAGGGGCAGAGGAGTTGCTGCCATCATCCAGAGTTCCCTATGAAGTGCAGCAGAGATGGCAAGCAATTCGTGCACCAACATGAGGTCACTCTGGACCTCCCTGCTCACCATTGATCGACGGGCACTTGGCTGGGATACTGGGTGCCCCATCCATCTCCCACATGGACATTAACCAGCTGAGGTCATTGCCTGTGTGAGGACTTGCAGGGCTCGCCTCAGTGCCTTGCACTCTAACCTTTGTCTGACACCCCTGACTCACTGTGGCTGCTTGACCTAGATGCATGGCACCTCTCTAACGCCAAAGCCTCCTGCTCATCGCGGGTGAGGATGAGGAGGTGAGGGGGTCCTCGGCCAGCCCACGACAACTCAGTATTGTTATGGGACGTCTTCTCCTGAAAGGACAGAGGAGCATTGATTAGTCCACCCTGTGCCTGCAGTGCCTTTGCAGCCTGGCCAACCCCAGCTCAGGAGGGCACATCTGAGTCACGGCTCTCGATGCACAAGGCACTCAGGCCGAGCGGCCAGGGCTCACCCCCTTGGCCAGCTCCGGCGTCATTGACAGTTGGCACTCAGACTCTAACACCCCTGAGCTCCACAGGGGGACGGCCAGTCCAAAACACTCGAACACACTGACCCATGCCAACACGGTGCTCATCCTTCCTGGGCACAGCAGGTCATTGAAGCACTTGCAGCACTGCACCCAGGAGCGCCGCACCATGTCGTGGCTGCTGACCAGCGCTGCCACCTCCTCCCATGCCCTCTTGGTGAGGTGCGGAGACCTCCTCCTCCCATCGCTGGGGACAAGGGTGCCCCTCCTGGCATCCACCTCCTCCAGGAGAGCAGTGAGGCACCCGTCGGAAGACAGGGGGTGTCGAGTGTCCATCCAATCTGCCCTCCCACAAGGCGCTCGCTGGTGCTCTGGGCTCCATGCTTTTGGTGGCAGACGGACAGACGTCCTTCCCCAGCAGCCTTTCTCAGGCAGCCTAGGCCGTTTTTAAACAGGCCTCTGGGTCGCCATTGGACCCGGTGGCCGAAAGGCCCCCTCCCCCGCTCAGCCCTTCCTGGCCAGTGACGAGCCGCATTTCACGCTGGGTGGGCCTTAATTGGCCCCAGTCGTGGGCGGCGGTCAGCTTCCCGACCTACCCTGCTGAGCCCACCCCACAAGGGCAAAATTCTGCCCTATATTGTCATCATTGTAGATGCTACAACTTAGAGAAGGGACAACAGTGAAATCAAGAGTGTAGAGAGAGTAGGGGCAGCACAGAGAGTGGGTGAAGGTATGACAAAGTGTGTGAGAATAGAAAGACATGCCAGCTCAGCCCTGTTTTCTATCTGACTCCATCTACTAAATGCAAGCTAAGCTAAGGTTAGTTCCACCCACCTGTTTGCTCTTCGATGAGAAGATTTGAACCTAGGTTGGAATGAAAAGCAGCCAATCGTTTAATAAATAAAAACTGAAAATACTGGAAAAGCTTAGCGGGTCTAACAACATCCGTGGAGAGAGAAACAGTTAACGTTTCGAGTTCTTATGACTCTAGATTGGCGTCCGGGAGAGATTAAATGACAAGGAGTCGTTTAACAAAACTGGTCCTTCCTCTGAGTGTGAGGAGCTTAGGCTATCGCAGAGCCTATCCCATCTATTTAATCATTGCATTACGCTGAACTCCTGAGTCTTTATGATGGCTCCAGAAAACTCTGGGTCAGTGGGAGCAAGTGTCATGCTCTTAGACCAAGCAGATTGTCTGAGGTTCAAGGAAGGGTTAATGAATTCCTGTAATTCCTTCGGGTTCCCATGCCTTTGAAGGTGCATCCAGGACATCAAGTAGGAGAGGGCAGGGGTTGTAGTGCTGGCCTTCGAAGTGGGCACTCGTTCCAAAGGATTGGCACTGCAGATCATCTACCTGTTTGTCTTGACCATGAATCCTGCAGGAGATCCCAGGGGATCTCACTTCCATTGTTGTAACCACCAGGGTATCAGGGCTCTTTCCAGCTTCTGAATCATGAGGCTGGTAGGAGATAGGAGCCATTGGAATTCTGCTGGGAATGTCATCCCACCTGACCCATTTTCGCAGATGCTGTAGGCCCCTCCTGTTTCAGGCAGGAATTCCGCCCATCCCAGTGCTCACCTGTACAGGGCAGTGACTTTCCTAAATATTGACCCCCACCACTACACTGGTAGGCCTGAGGATAATCATCTGTCCGATCCCCACATCTCCAACTAACTCCACATCCCCAGCTAAGCTATCTCTGAGCACAAGAACCATTATGGCAGATCAGGACTTTGTGCAGTTGGGTAAATGAGTTGGCAACTCACTTCAGGTCTCACCTAGTTTTTATTTCCATTGACTTTCAGTGCCAAAAATCAGAAATACAAAAGAGGAAGAGAAGGAAAAGGGGCTGTCAACTCACACAAAGTCCAGATCTGCCCCAGAGAATGTGGCTGCAATTGTCAGTTTAGATTACCTTTCACGGAATCAGAGGGTATTTCTTTGGACATTACTGCAGCAAGACGCTTCACTGAAGTGAAGTACATCATTGACTCTAAAACTCTTTGGGATATCCTGAGCTTGTGAAAGGCACTATGTAAATGAAAGCTCATTCCTTATGTTCAGCTTTCCTACCAAAGATTAAATGGATGGGGTATAATTCACCCTATGCTAGGTCACAGTCTGTAACAAGAATTGGTTACCAGTCAACGCAGTTCCATTCCTGACTTGATCTAATTGTAGATATTTGCCTGTTCGGGTGATGTCACACTGGCTCATTGTGTTTGCAAACGTAGAAGCTATTTTCCATACAATACAATAATCCATCTCATGACAACTAGGATGTAAATGGATCAAAGTGCTTACGTCCATGCATATTTCATATGTTCTATATCTAGTGCAAGGAAACTCGTGATATTCTGAAGCTGAACAGCTACTACACTTTCAGAAACTCATGATGTGCTGATAGGTCATTTTCACTGATTCTCACCCTGATGTCAGAATAAATCATTTCCTGTTGTTGGCAATCTGAGAATTATTCCAGCTTTGGTTATATTGAAGTTCTTACTTTTTAAAAATACGTTCTAACAATGTGGGCATCTAGGGCAGTGGGCATGGAGGGAAGTGTGCATCTAGGGATAGGGATAGATAGGGATGTGGGCATCTAGGGAAGTGGCCATGCCAAGCAAGGCTGCCATTCATTGAGCTCATCACTTTTCAGAAGGCAGTGAGCCTTCTTGAACTGCTGCAGTCCATGTGGTGTAGGTACACCCACAGTGCTGTTAGGGAGGGAGTTCCAGGATTTTGACCCAGCGACGGTGTAGGAATGGCTATATATTTCCAAGTCAGGATGGTGAATGGCTTGGAGGGGAACTTGCAGACGGTGGTGTTCCCATGCACCCGCTACCCTTGTCCATCTAGGTGATGGAGGTTAAAAGTTTAGAAGGTGCTGTCAAAGAAGGCTTGGTGAGTTGCTGCAGTGAATCTTGTAGATACTACACACTGCAGCCACTGTGCATCGGTGATGGAGTGAATGGATACTTAGGCTCATGGCATCATATGAGCTGGTCTTGTAGGCTTATACTAAAAGTGTTATATCACCATTGGGACCACAACATTGAGCTCTATGGTGCCACTAGCAATGGCGCCACCAGTGCCTAGATGGGCAGAAATTGCAGCTACCGGTCATTATCAGTGTGAACGACATAACACACCATGCTTGGAAGAGTACTGGCATGGTTATGCCATGCTGGAAGGGCACTAGTGCAGGCTTTTACCATGTATGAACCAGAAGCATGCAGAGTGGGCAGATCGTGATGTCACTCAGCGTCTAACACTGGTTTGGTAGCTGACCTGCCATATTAGCTCTCCATGTTAATGGCTTCTCATACACACTCTCAGCTGAGTTCAACTGCACAAGGGGTTCCACCCCCTCCCCCACCGCCACAATATGGCTAGTTAAAGGCATCGGCACAAAACTTTCAGCTGAGGGCATGCTTTTGACTTTCTTTTGCTGCTGCAGCTTTATTGGAAGAACTGTGTACGACGTTGTTGGAGGAGCTTTCAAAAGTGGTTGGGGTCGGAAGGGGGCTGCTACTGGACTTTTCCAAGGTGTTCAGTGGAGTTTGAAGGCCTGTCAGCAGAGAGCTGCGACCACTCACTGGGCCTATAGGTGCCATACCTCTTGGGTTGAAACTCAACAGGAAGATGGAGCAGAAGCAGCAGAGAGGGGAAGCAGCGCGCAGAGGGAGGAGGAGGGGGGCTCCCAATAGACGACTATATCCAGCCTGGCATCTAGCTGCGGGAAGGCATCGGTCTCCCCTCCCACCGCCTCCTGCCACCATTTTATCAGCCCTCCTGCTTCGCAGCCCATCTCCAGAGGGCAGATAAAATTCAGACAATAGTCTTCCCTCTATGGAAGAGAAGTGGGACCATGGCTTTTCCAGAGGAGCGGGATTCCCAGTGGTGCAGTGAAGCATGCCCCTTTGAGCACTGAGGCTGCATGGTACCAGTGTGGACTGGCATGATGACAAGCATGGATCTCATGACGTCAGCGTTCAGGGGCTGAGCGGCTTCTGCCTACGCTGCAATGGAAGCTGAGACATCGACCACAAGACGCTGCATCAAGTCTCTACAAGTGTTTCCATGAAGTTGGCTGCCACTTCCACACTGGAAAGGATGGGCTCCAAGCTCTGCACAAAACCCAATTTGGAGCCAGAGTCCTTCATGCTTCTTGTCAGTGACAACAGGCTCTCTGAGAGGCCTGTCTGTGGACCAAGTATTAGCCTTTTCCTGTTAAACACCCATCGATGTCCTCACCTGAGTCCTCTGCAGCAGAACAGGTCAGCTACCTTGCCCTCTGGTGAGCTGGCACCCACACTATCCTTTACCCCTGGCCTGGCTGCAGCCCAATCATGTCCAGTGACTCGTGTCACACCTCTATGCTACCCTCCAAGGTGGCGGCAAGTGTTAAATCAAGTGATGATGCCTCTTCAAGGAGCATCTGCTATTTGTTTTCATTCTTTCATGGGATGTTGTAGGCATTGCTGGCAAGGTCAGCATTTTTTGCCCATCCCCAATCACCCTTGAGTTGCTTGCTGGGCCATTTCAGAGGGCAGTTAAGAGTCAACCACATTGTTGTGGGTTTGGAGTCATATGTAGGCCAGATCAGGTAAGGATGGCAGATTTCCTTCCCTAAGGGGGCATTAAACCAGAAGAGTTTTTATAACAGTCAATGATAGTTTCATGGTCACCATTATTGAGACTAACTTTATATTCCAGATTTTATTAATTGAACTGAAATTCCACCAGTTGCCATGGTAGGATTTGAACCCACGTCTGTAACACATTAGGCTGGACCTCTGGGTGACTAGCCAAGTGACATTACCACTACGCCACCATCTCCCCCAGTTTTCAACATAAGGCCACACTGGCTAAGCAGGTCGCAGGTCTTTCCAGGTAGTAGCATGAAGGTGAAATGGGATTTGAGAAGATGCATAAGGCAGTATCATAGCATCATCCTGGATGTTCTCAGTGACACCAGATGCAATGGCCTCAGCCACTGCTGGCCCAGTAATTCAGAACACGGTGTCCTCTAAGGGGGTCTGGAGATGCAAGTGTGCCTGTCCCTTGTTGCTGCCTCCTGCTCTGTTCAAGAGAGAGGGAAGTGCATCAGTGAGTGTATTGCAACATGTTTGGGTGGTGCGCCTTTCATGGCTGAATAGCTGGAAGTATATGGAAGCTGTGAGATTTGGGTGTGAGGTTGGCAGCAGTGGTAAGTGTGAGAGGGTGAACTGGGCCGTATGAATGTTTGGCATGAGTTCTGACTGCTAATGGGTGAGTGATGGGATATGTACTTTGAGCAGTGTTTGTGGTCAGTTGTGCGGTGAGTAAGAGGTGGCATTTGAAGATGCATTCACTTACCTTGACCACTCATGTGAGATCATTGAAATATTTGTAGCACATCAGACAGGGCCACAGGGCCAGACTCCTTAAATTGACCTCCATGGCCAGTGACTCCCATTCCCTTCACTGTGTGTGCCTCAAGAGTCTCCTAGCCCCTCATGGAAACATGGCCACTTTCCTTCTTTTCACCTCTTGGTGTAAGGCCTCCAGAGCTGCCTCGGAGAACTTGGAACCCCCCTCTCTGGCCTGCTGTTCCATTGGTACTCTAAAGCCTTCCGAGAAACGCTTTCAGAGACAGCTCCTGATACATCCTGAATGCACCTCGCCCTTAAGCAGTATAAGTTGCGTTTAGGAAGTAAAGGCTAGCTGAGACTCCTGCTAACTACTCACGCTGTCGGACCCCCTACTAAGCGCGCAGTCAGTCAACAGTTCATTTCACACTGGGCTGTGCACCACAATCATGGTAATGAGCAGGCAGTATGAGGTTAGCGCACTGCCTGTGTAACCATTCTATGATTCTATAACCTCAACTGGGCATGGGGTAATCATGCATTATGAGCCCCATACACCTAAAAAGGCACTATACCATTTTAGCCCCCTGTCTGCCTGCTCAAGTGCATGTAAAGGTCCCATGGCACTGTTTGAAGACAAGCAGGGTGTTTGCTTGGTGTTCTGGACAACTTTCTGGACAACCAGACAACCTTCAAATAATACCATGAAAAATATATTACCTTAAATTGATTCACTAGCTGTTGGGACCTTGTGTGATCAAATTAGCAGCCAACTTAACTATGCCGTGATGGCATAGTGGTATTGTCAGTCGACTGATAATCGAGAGACCCAGGGTAACGGTCTGGGGTCTCAGGTTCAAACCCCCCCCCAATGGCAAATGGTGGGATTTGAATTCCAAATCTGGAATTAAAAGATGGTAACTAGGAAACCATTGCTAATTGTTGTAAAAACCCATCTGGTTCACTAATGTCCTTTAGGGAAGGAAATCTGCTGTATTTAGCTGGTCTGTAGGCTCCAGACTTGACCCTTAAACAAGGGCAGTTAGGGTGGCTAATAAATGCTGACCTACATTTACCCCCATCCCACGAATTAAAAAAAAATGGCAAGTTCTAACTCCCACAGGAGGAAGGGAAGATTTCCTCTGCTTAACATTGCAGTGAACTTATAAATAAAGGCATTCTCAGGGGGGGTTGCTCCTCAAGTTATGGAACTTATGGTTCAGCCTCCTGATCTGCAGCCACCCGGTGCGGAGGGGCTACAGGCAGATCAGATCAGAGGGTCTCCTTGTTGGCCATAAACAGATCCAGGCAGCGGGCGGCTGAGGGTGTCGTTCGTCCTCTCATCAAGCTCGAGTGTCACAGGAGAGGGGAGCATGCAGTGCCCAGCAGTGCACTTGAGCTCCTCTGTGACCAGTGGGCAACAGGGTGGGTGTGGCTGAAGTGCACCATCACCAACCCCCCACCCCCCCACCAAGAAATGACATTTTAATTTGATAAGTTTTCTTTGATTTTATTTAAATTGTAATAATGTTAACGGGGGCTGATCATTAGTTAATTCTTTAACTTATTTCCCATTAGTTTCAAAAGAGCATAAATGGGAGCAGAAAGAACATGGTTATGACTTTCTACCAATGGCAAACAAAGGGAATCTTACCCCATGTCAAAGTTACCTGTGTCAACAGGGAAGGTGCACGTTAGGTGTTCCATCTATCAGTTGTTAATAAATAACTAGTGTGAGTCACTCCAGTCAGTTATGTCAATCTCAGGTATCAATTATTCAGTGGGGCCAATAATAGGATGCATGGCACCTGTAACACTGTTGCACTTCAGGCATTCTTTCAGGCACTGAGTCATTCTGGGCACTATATAAATGCAAGTTGTTGTCATTGAACCTGTGGCAGCTAAAGTCCAGGCATGCCTATAAGATTTGTCCACATGCCACATGTTACGTTGAATTTTTTTCAATCAGTCTCTTCCCTGAGCATCTGAAAATCCTGCCTTGTGAATTCAGCTGCAGCATTTGCCTGAAGATTTTGCAATGCGACGCAATTCTTTGAATTGCAAGCAAGCAGACATCCTGTCTCAAGCTCCATGTTGCACCATGTTAACCCATCTAACAATCTCAGCAATATGTTCAATTTCAGAGATTGTGGTATTTTGCAATCAAAAGTATAACGTGGCAGGGAAGGAGCAGGGGAACTGGAGTCTTGAGCAACAAGAGGCCTTCAGAAATTGTTTGCGAGCTCCTAGTCCATAATTTGCTCTAAACATGAAACAGGTGTTGGATGGGGTGGCATCCCCAACTCAACCAACCTTGGCTTCACGGAATCGGGCAACACTGCGATTGGTACCAGCCCCAGTGTTTCCAGCTTCAATGGATTAAAATTAAGAAAATAATTACATTAAAATTAAATACAATTTTAATTTTAAAGAACTAGCATTTATGTAGCGCCTTTCACAACTTCAGAAACCCTCAAAATGCTTTTCACCCAATGATGGACTATTCAAAGATAGTCCCTTTGTAAAATAAGAAACCGAATTGCACAAAGCCAACTCCCATAAAGTCAATGTCATATTGACCAGATAATCTGATTTTTTAAACAGATGTTGGCTAAGGGACTAATATCAGCCAGGACGTTAGGAGGGGAAGATCTCACCTGCTCTTCTTTAAAATAGATCCGTGAGATTTTTTACATCTACCTGAGAGAGCTGGCAGGACATTGGTTTGATGAAAGACGGCACCAATGTTGCATACAAAAGCTGACATGTCTGACTGCGTAGCATTCCTTCGGTATTGCACTGAGTGTCAGTCTAGATAAAATCATAGCATGACCTGTCTCATGAAAACCATCCAGTGACTCCTGGTGGAAAGTGGACATGGGCAGAATCTCAGGTGTGAACGGAACTGGACTTGTCTGTTCCGACAATAGATTCCAACAGTCACCATCTGAACTCAGATGTAGGGAATACCCATTCAGCCAAGGTATACAATGACTGCTTGAATTCCCAGGCACTTTGCTGCAGAATGAGTCAGAATCTCCAGGGGAGGTAGAGGGTGAAAGTGGAGGTGGCGTGAGAGGGGGGAAAACCCATAAAAGTACCCAAATATCTACGGTGGGGAGATGTTTTGAAAAAAATGTTTACTGAAACAATCTATCTTTAAGGTTGCAAATAAAGCTAATCCCAACCACAGCATAAATGTCAAACTCTACATGAGTCAGGGTGGAGAACAGAGATTGCATCATTAATCTAACTGATGAAATGTGCGTGACTCATTGAGAAACTTGTTGAATCAATGGGTAACACAAAAACACTGCACAGTTTCTGTATTACTACACACTCTGATTGGTCAGTGCCCTGACAGATGGCTGTGAATCAGGAATGAGTGTGTGGCAGGAATTATTTTTAAGGTTTTCGATACCCATCGATGGAAGGCATGAAGTGTTAATTCTAAATCCGTGTACCGTGCATGTGTGGTGAATCGTTAAAGAAAAAGCTGAATGAAGGAAGGGAAGCTGGGGCGTGGTGAGAGGGAAGGTCAGGGAACGTCGAAGTTCTACAATTCAGAAAGATGTTTTAAATCGCCACTCACGTTGATATGCTTTCCTTTTTATCACTTGTCGCTCAGAGAATCTGTGGCCAAATGTTTTTACCTTGGCAGAAAAGATTCTGCTGCTTCACATAAGATCATAAGTGATAGGAGCAGTTGTAGGTCATCTGGGGCCTTCTCCGCCTTTCGGAGATCTTGTCCACTTTCCTGTCTGCCCCAATCCACCACCACCCCCACCACCACCCCCACCATAACCCCTGACCCCGCTGACTATCAAAAATCTGTCTAATTTATGGAAAATTATGCATGCATTCAAAATAAGAGGGCAAACATGTTAATAAAATATCGCTCTTTTAAGTTTCACATGGCACTTCTAATGTATTTGAATATATGGTGCATGTGAACGCAAATGTTAAGTGGGATGGTGGAACAGCATTTATGTCACTGAGCTAGTAATCCAGAGGCCTCAATGTGGAGATGTTGGGCTGGATTTTCCTGGCCCTGTGGCGATGGGGTTGGAGACAGGGGAGTGTGCGGGAGAATGGTGGGGAGCTATGTCAAGACAGCTCCCCAACACACCCCCACCTACTGAACCTTCGCCAGGGATAAGGTGGGAAGAGGGTCAGCTGCCCACTCCACAAAGACCAATTCACCTCATTAAGACCCCACTTGGGGACCATTTTGCGCCGGTGCCAATATTTTCCTGGTGTCAGAGCTGCTACCCCACCACCCCCACCGTGTACAGAGGCCACCAGTTCGATCAAGGCAGCTTCCTAGTGGCAAGCCATGGGGTCATGGGAGACTGAGGCTCCATGTCCAATTGACAGGGCCACAGGAATGAAAGGTCACAGCCACGTCCTGCACTAGTCTCGTGGAGGGGTTTTCCCTCATTCCTGATGTCTCCATCGGCTTTGGGGCTCTTTATTCTATTAACTCTATGCTCCTCGTTGAGATGCCCTCATGCTGTCCTCTGCCTTGGCAGCTCCCACCTCTCCCGATATCTCTGCAGGCCCACTGAATGGGCCTGGAGCCTTGCGAGGGCATCCACCACCCTTAGTAAGACAGTGACCGCTGAGGCGGCCGAATAGGAGGACGACTCCTGGACGGGTGGCACTGTCGACACGGGGTGTGACCCCCAAATGGATCCAACGTTGGGGTCTCAATGCCCGCCAGAAAATCTAGCCCACGAATCCACTTCCCGCCATGGCAGCCGGATATTTAAATTCGGTTCATCAAATAAACCTGGAATGAAAGGCTGGTTATCAGTAACGGTGACCAGGAAACTGCTGGGCTGTCACTAAAAACTCACCTAATTCATTAATGCCCTTCAGGGAAGGAAAGCTAACACCGTGGCCCATATGTGACTCCAGACCTACACCAACATTGTTGATTTTTTTTACTGTCTTCCGAAATGGGAGGGCAAGCGACTCCCCTGAGGGGTCTTGACAGGGCAGAGGTGGAGAGGATGTTTCCTGTAGTGGGGGAATCTGGAACTAGGGGGTCTCTGTTTAAAAATAAGGGGTCACCCATTTAAAACGGAGGCGAGGAGAAATTTTTTTCTCTCAGAGTATCCTGGGTCATTGGGACTCTCTGCCTGGGAAGGCGATGGAAGCAGAGTCTTTGAATATTTTTAAGGCAGAGGTAGATCAGGGGGTGATAGGTTATCAGGGGTGGGCGGGATGCAGATTTAAGTTTACTATCGGAACAGCCATGAACTTATTGAATAGCGGAGCAAGCTTGAGGGGCTGAATGGCCTACTCCTGCTCCTTGCTCGTATGATTCACAACCACCTTCTCAGGGACAATAAGGGAAGGGCATAAATGCTGGCTTTGCCATTGATGCCCACATCCAATGAATGATTTTTTTTTTAAATGATAACCTGGTATTAAAAGGACTAGCTCCAGGCAAATTAGTTAACAATTACATAGGGTTTTAAAAAAAATGCGCAATCTTCCTAAAATCAGAAAAGCAAGTCTACAGAATGCGAGGTCTTAATTAAGAGGGAAATCATGCTGAGGTGTGTAAAACAGTGCAGATGTGGTAAACTGGACAACAGTAACAAATTAAGCCAGAAAGTAAGACCAGAGAACATGACCTAGACATTAGGGCATAGCTATTTTTGGGGGGGAGAGGTGGAGGTGCAGAGGGAGATTGGGGTTCAGCGGGACTGGCGGAATTGGGGTTTAAGCCGAGGAGGCAGAGGGAGATTGAGGGCTGAAGGATTGGGATTTGACTGGGGTGGAGGCAGAGGGAGATTGAGTGTCGGGGACAAAAACAGAATTACCTGGAAAAACTCAGCAGTTCTGTCGAAGGGTCATGAGGACTCGAAACGTCAACTCTTTTCCTCTCCGCCGATGCTGCCAGACCTGCTGAGTTTTTCCAGATAATTCTGTTTTTGTTTTAGATTTCCAGCATCCGCAGTTTTTTTGTTTTTATTTGAGTGTCAGGGAGATCGGGGCTTGAGTGGGAGATTGAGGAATGAGCTAGACTTGGAGACGATTATTTTCTGTGGAGCCGGGAGCAGTAACAAGGTGGTGGGTGGGAGTGCGAGCGAGGAGCTGCCAGTAATGGGGTGAGTGAAGGCTGAAGACCTCAGTGAGTAAATAAAATGGTGACCAAGGATTCCCACAGGAAGAACCAAAGGGGAAAAGAAGAGGGCAGTGATGAAGTGACCCCTGAGGCAAACCAGACCCTCATTTAAAAGGGAGTGAGATGAATGTTTAAAAAGGAGGAATATAAAAGGAATACAGAATGGATGAGGTCACAGGAGAGTGCCAACATAGGGACTAGGGGCAGAACGGCCTCCACCCATGATGTAATTCTAAGAAAGCTCTCCCATGTCTGAACCCAGGGAGTGGGTTTGAGGAGCAGAGGGATTGGGGTTTGAGTAGGAGGAAAGAACCCTCAGAGAAGTGGCGAAACATCGAGCCCACTACCCTTCGTGCTATCTCCTGGTCCTGTGCAATGTCCAATTACAGATGCACTCGGACTTGGGGTCCCAGATCAGCGTTGTCATCTTCACAGGGAAGCTGAGTCCAAACCAGAGGCCAAGGAGATAGGGGAAGAGCTGGAGACCTATTAAAAATGGCTTCAACTGGAAACCTGACCACACCTTGGGGTGCAAAGGGATTCCAGCTGTAGGTTCAAAATATCTTTGGATTGTGGGATTATTATTACAAATGGGACATTGGGATGTTACTTGGGTGTAACACTACTGAACTAGTAATCCAAAGGCTCAGACTAACACTCCAGCATCTTAAGTTCAAATCCCACTTTGGCAGCAGGGATATTTAGATTAAATTAATTAATAAATCTGAACAAACTAACATGCAAAATGGGAGCAGAAGGAGGCCAGTTGGCCCCTCGAGCCTGCTCCAACATTCAATAAGATCATGGCTGAGCTAGTGGTGTTTCGAATTCCACATTCCCATCTACCCCTGATAACCTTTGATTCCCTTGCCTAAGAATCTATCTACCTCTGCCTTAAAAATATTCAACGACCCCGCCTCCATCGCCTTCAGAGGCTGGTCTCATTAATGATCGTGAAACTACCTGTTTGTTGTAAAAACCCTTCTGGCACACTAATGTTCTTCAGGGACTGAAATCTGCCACCCTTACCTGGCCTGGACTACATGTGACTCCAGGCCCACAGCGATGTGGCTTCATTTCCTTCTCAAATGACCTAGCAAGGTACTGAGTTGCATAAATGCTCTACAGACAAAATCACTGTGGGTGCACCTACACCACATGGACAGCAACGGTTCAAGAAGGCAGCTCACCACCACCTTATTAAGGGAAATTAGGAATGGGCAGTAAATGCTGGCCTAGCCAGCAAGGCTCACATCCCATGAATGAATAAAAAAGAAACGACCAGTTAAATATGTTTGAGGAACGTTTGAGGACTCTGGGTCTATACTCGATGGAGTTTAGAAGGATGAGGGGGGATCTGATTGAAACTTACAGAATACTGAAAGGCCTGGATAGAGTGGACGTGGGGAAGATGTTTCCTTTAGTAGGAGAGACTAGGAACCAAGGGCATAGCCTCAGAGTAAAGGGAAGACCTTTTAGAACAGAGATAAGGAGAAACTTCTTTAGCCAGAGAGTGGTGAGTCTATGGAATTCATTGCCACAGAAGGCTGTGGAGGCCAGGTCATTGAGTGTATTTAAGACCGAGGTTGATAGGTTCTAGATTGGTAAGGGGATCAAAGGTTACAGGGAGAAGGTGGGAGAATGGGGTTGAGAAACTTATCAGCCATGACTGAATGGCAGAGCAGACTCGATGGGCCGAATGGCCTAATTTCTGCTCCTATATCTTGTGGTCTTATGGTCTTATGAACCAACGTTATGCTATTGTATTAAGGCAATGTGGGAAATCTGAGTTTTATCGGTATTGCTATTAGATAATTAGTGCTGATGATCAAGAGGTTAGGAGTTAATGGTGAGCTTTTGGTAAAACTAGGATCACACGTGGATTGCCAGCCCTCCAGGATTGGCCTGGAGTCCCCTGGAATTGAAGGTCAATCTCCAGCTGGACACAGCTGTGTGCAACCCTAGAGAAAAATCATAGAGGCATCAAAACATTTTTTTTGAACATTTCTCTTTACCAGATATAGGAATATTGACAATGGGGAGAGAAAGAGGCTGTTTGGCTGACAGTCAAGCACCATCCAATTGGCTAATGAATCTTTTAGCTTTCCAGCTGGCATGGGAAAGCAGTGCGTCACAAGGATGGATGTGTTGGCTGATGATGGCTGGAGCTTGGGGGCAAGTCACGTGATGAAACCTCCAGGAATACACTTAATCACAGTTGGCAAACCTAGTCACACATGGGATCACGTCCACTCACAGTTGGTGTGGGAGTGGAGTTGCATATAGGGTGAGGATAGCATGTTACCTGCTCTAAAGGTCATTCTTGAACCGGTTGGGTTTTTACAACAATCTCACAGCTTCATAGTCACTTTTACTGGTGCCTGCTTTCTGCTTTCAGAGTTTTTTAGCTGAACTGGAGTTCTCAAAGTGCCACATTGGGCTTTGGGCTTGGGCTTTTAGTTCAGTAACATAACCGCTACAACTCTGTATTCAAAGAGGGAATTAGGTGTGGGGGAAGGATGCAGAAGTAATATTAAATCATGGCATGATGATACAACACAGAAGGAGGCCATTCAGCCCATTGTGCCTTTGCCAGCTCTCTGGTGGAGTTATCCAATTGATCCCACCCCGCTGCTCCTTCCCATGATCTTAGGCTTTCTCAGAACCTCCCGCTGGTGGGATCTTACAGCTCCGCCAAAGTCAGCGGAGTTTTGAACAGCTCGCCGCATTTCCTGGCTCCCTCCCCCCCACCATAAGAGGGTCATAAAGTTCTGCTCATTGTATGTTTTTTCCTTCAAGTAATTCTCGTTTGAAAGGTCTGCTTCCACCATCTTTTCAGGCAGTGAATTTCTGATCACAGCAAATCATTGCGTAAAAAAAATGTTTCCCCACCTCACCTCTGCTTTATCTACCTTAAATCGGTGTCCCCCGGTTACCGATCAATCTGCCAGTGGAAACAATTTCTCCTTATTCAGCCTATCAAAGCCCTCATGGTTTCGAATACTTCTATTAAATCTTCCCTTAACCTCTTCTGCTCTAAGGAGAACATGTATCGCAGAGAAGATCAGAGGCTGGGAATTCTGCAGCAAGTAACTTACCTCCTGACTCCCCAGAGCCTGTCCACCATCCACAAGGCACAAGTCAGGAGTGTAATGGAATACTCTCCACTTGCCTGGGTGAGTGCAGCTCCAACAACATTCGAGAAGCTGGACACCATCCAGGACAAAGCAGCCCGTTTAATTGGCACCACATCCACCACCTTCAATATCCACTCCCTCCACCACTGGCACACTGTGGTGGCAATGTGTGCCATCCACATGATGCACTGCAGCAACTCACCAAGGCTCCTTCAACAGCACCTTCCAAACCTGCAACTTCTTGCACCAAGAAGGACAAGGGCAGCAGATACATTGGAACACCATCACCTGGAAGATCCGCTCCAAGTCACTCACCATCCTGACTTGGAAATATATCGCCTTCACTGTCACTGTGTCAAAATCCTGGAACTCCCTCCCTAACAGCACTGTGGGTGTACCTACACCACATGGACAGCAGCGGTATAAGGAAGCAGCTCACCACCACCTTCTGAGGAGCATGTGAGATGGGCAATAAATACTCACCTCGCCAGAAAAGCCCACATCCCATGAAAGAATAATTCTTTTAAAAAGTGATGGAAGAGAATTCTCCCCGCCTAGCATTCCATTGCCTGTCAGGATAGCCAGCGACTTCCCACGACCCTGAATTTAACGAAACAGTTCTGGAAAAGTGAGTGAGAGAGTGAAGTGAGGGAATTTTAAACTTGACCTGTCAGCAGATGGGTCAGCAAGGCTAGTTAAGAAACATTTAAGTTATGAAGAGAGGTTGGATAGACTTGGGTTGTTTTCGTTGGAGCAGAGAAGACTGAGGGGCAACCTGATCGAGGTGTACAAGATTATGAGGGGCCTGGACAGGGTGGATAGGGAGCAGCTGTTCCCCTTAGTTGAAGGATCAGTCACAAGGGGACATAAGTTCAAGGTGAGGGGCAGGAGGTTTAGGGGGGATGTGAGGAAAAACTTTTTTACCCAGAGGGTGGTGACGGTCTGGAATGCGCTGCCTGGGAGGGTGTTGGAGGCGGGTTGCCTCACATCCTTTAAAAAGTACCTGGATGAGCACTTGGCACGTCATAACATTCAAGGCTACGGGCCAAGTGCTGGTAAATGGGGTTAGGTAGGTGGGTCAGGTGTTTCTCACGTGTCGGTGCAGACTCGATGGGCCGAAGGGCCTCTTCTGCACTGTGATTCTGTGATTCTGTGAAGTGAGGACATGATTGATGGGTGAAATTTCTTCAGGGCTCATGCAGGTGTCAAGAGTTTAGACAATTTGGAGTTGATTCGGAGCCCAGATCACAAAGTCCATAAGGAGACAGCATGTGAAGGAGGTTCACTGGGTGAGGTTCAGGGAAGCTGCTGGTGCTGATGAAACCACACTCCAGGAGAACAGAATGCACTGGGGAGAGCTTGCAAGGGAAGTGGAAACGATGAATGAGGAACCAAATTGTGATCAAACCTATCTTTAAAAAGCACTCAACACAAAATGCTGTAGAAACAGCATAAATAAATACATACAAAGCACAAATGCCACACAAATATTCTTCTGCACTGTACCCAAAAATGTTAACGCACTCTTCAAAATTAAAGCTCACTGACATAACCATGAACATGTGTAGTGAGGGAGTCTAAGACGTCAGGGCCCCCCTCCAAGCATCTCCTCACCCCTTACCTCCAGAACAACTCACCTCTTCCTCCCCTTGGTAGGCAGAGACCATGGCAATCACATCAGAGTCTCATAAAAGTCCCCTCAGCTCTCGCTCTTCATGCCGAATTATAATTGGCTGCTTCCACAACGTCCTCTGAGACTGAGTCGCCCTCTTGAAGTTGGGCAATGCACACATGAAAGAATCAACACTTTGAGAAGGAACTTACCAAGGGTTTCAGGACTCCAATGTGAGGGCCATTTGGGAGCCAAGAGCCAGACCGACACAGTGATATTCAGACTCCTAATTGGCCACTTTCATGCTTGTTGTCCAACTAATGACAGCTGGTGGGATGGAAATGCTGCTGGCTCAATCATAGGGCTGAAAGCGCTGAAACCTTAACAGCTCCACTAGGAGAGATGGGCGCTCCTGAGGCAGATTGGAGAACACAAGGGCACCTCGAGATGGCGATGTCCTCGGAAAGGGTCAGTACAATTTTAAAATACCGGATGGCCAAGGGTGGAAGGGCCCCCAGAATGGAGGGGAATGCCCTCTGGAGGGAGTGTTTGGGCCACAGGGTGGCCTCTCCTTCATGCAGCCTCTTCAATGGGCTGTGGAACTGATTTAAGGCGATTGGTGAAAGGACCAACAGTGAAATTTTTATGCTGCGAGTGATTAGGGCCTGGAACATGGTAGGGGTAGATACAATCCAGGCTTTCAAAAGGGAATTGGATACTTAACTGAAGAGAAAGAATTTTCAGGGCTACAGGGAAAAAGCGGGAGTGTGGGACTAGACGCATTGCTCTTTCTGACAGTAAGCACAGGTGTGATGGGTTGAAAGACCTCCTGTGTTATAACCATGCTGTGATTCTATGAGTGATGGTCCAAATGATCCCAGCACTGACCCTCATCGATGAACATATTGAGTGTATACGTAGTGAAAACTCAGATGGTCATGAGACAACCTGCGATCACTCAATTTCACATTACCTCATGGGTGAGCACATTCTGAAACCAGGCCTTTCAGGTTTCCAGTTCATCTTTTCGGAGATTTGGTAGAGACCATGCGAAAAAAACTAGAATACATGGCTCTCCCAGACAAGCTCTATCAAAGAGCTGGCACGGGCATGATGGGTTGAATAGCCTCTTTCTATGCTGCATCATTCTTTGATTCTTGCAAGACCTAAATCTGAGATGGCTCCTAGGTTGGCATTTCTTTAGCGAGCCCGCTTTGCTTGGCAATTCTAGTCTACAGCAGCCAGTAGCTGCTCAGTCTGCTGTCCCTATATATCCTGAGTCTCCTGCTGTCCATTCACATGTTTACTTTGGCTGGGAACCCCAGCCCATTACTTACATCTCACCAGCTGTCCTAATATCTCCCCTCATGTAGTCCGATGTCAAAATGCTGTTTTGAAACACTGCAGTGTAGCATCTTGGGTCATTTTTGCTACATCAATGGCACTGTACAAATGCAAATTCTTGTTGTTGCTGAAACCAGGGGAGCAAATGCTCGGGTGTGCCTGAGTGAATTGTCCACATAATGTACATTAAATCAAATCTTTCAGTCAGTTTCTTCCCGTAGCATCAGAAACATCCTTGCGAGTTCAGCAACAATCTTTGCCTGAAAAGTTGACAGGGAAATATATTTTGCAATGCAATGTGACTCTTGGGAACTGCAAACGAGCAGGCATCGGGACCTATGTTGAGCCATGTCAGCCCGTCTCACAACCTCTGCAATGTGTCTAATTTCAGAGATTTTGTTGTTTTGCAATCAGAGGCGTTGTAGGGACTGAATTTATCAAGGAACTCATGGAATCACCAAAGATCAGCCAATGGTTTCAAAGGATGCAAACTGCTCTGGGGGCACCCTGAAGTCATGAAAGGCGCTATATTAATGCAAGGTCTTTATATTCTTTCTATGTGAAAGGCCAGTATTAAAAAGAAACAAAGATTTGTATTTATATAGCATTAACTCCCCTGCTCTTCTTCGTATAGTACCACGGGGTCTTTCATGTCCAACTGTGAGGGAACTTGGTTTAATGTTTGACCCGAATATCAGCATAGATTTTTGTGCTTAAGTTGGATTTAAATGCACAGCCTTCTGACTCAGAATGCTACCCACTGAGACACAACTAACTTTGTTTGCTCACTCTTAGTGCACAGGATTACTCAACACATATTGGGGAATTGCAGGCACACTCCAAATTTTCCTTGGTCCCGTAATTGTCAGCGTGCATTCATTAACCCAAGACTTTTTTATTTAAAACCTTTTAAACCATACTGCCAGATTTTACACTGCAGGAGGTGTAGAATTCCATTCCAAAACAAACTTGCTCAAGGGCAGGATTTTGCATTCGGCATGCGGGCGCACGCCCGAGACGCTGGGATGTAATATGACGCGCGATATTTCGGTGGGGGCGCGCGCCAGGGTCTGCTGCGCGCCCGCCCATAATTGAGAGGCCTATTAAGGCCATTAACAAACTAATTTTATTCAAACTTATCCTGCCTATCCAACCCAATGGTTGGCAGGCGGGCAAAAAGGCCGAGCAGCCTTTATACTTTTTAGGAAACCTCATCCAGGAGTGGGATGAGATTTCCTAAAGCTGTTAGAAATTAAGTAAAAATGTTATTTCCAAAGGAGAAACACGAGCCATCTCGTGGGACACAGCCACATGAGGTGACATGTTTCATTAAGTTTTTCATGTCTTTATTAAAAAGCGCTTTTGCAGCTCCGTGTCTCAGGGAGATTGAAGCGCTCTTTCTCGCACAGTGCAAACTGTGTGCTAGGCCCAGATCGTCCTCTCTCCTCCCCCCCCCACCTCCCCACCGCCCCCCCCCACCCCCCCAACACCCCCGCCGCCCGCACAGGTGCAGTACCGTTCACGATCCATGCAGGGTGTGCGCCTCAATCGGCCCACCCGCAGTAAGACCGCGATACGGAGCCGATCGCCGGCGGTGGTCTGCTTCACAACCACCCCCGCCCGCTCCAGCCGACTCCACCCAACCAGTGTAAAATGCTGGCCCAAGTCTGGTTGGATGTTAGATGGGGGGGAGTGGGTGGTGGGAATGAGGAAATGAATTGCATCTCCAACCCTCCTGATACGACCACCCCACTCCCAGCACAATGATGCAATGGTGTTTGGAGCAACCTTCTCTGGCTGACCTGGGAGTTAAGGACTCCTCACTGAGGTGAATGGGGAGAAAATTGGGGAATATATCATCCGATCGCAGGCTGTCTCATTTTTCGAGTTATTGCTGCATCCTTGACATGTCCGTTTTGTTTAATTTGGTATCGGTTTAAAAAAAATAGCTTGGAGAAAAGGCAAACTTTCTAAAGCATACCAACCCAGAGAAGCAATTTTGCTATTTTGTCAAAAGTTCCCTTTGTTGTTGCGTCTCCCTAACAGAAGCAGCTGAAGATTGCACAACATTGAAAGTCCGATGAATAATCCTGAGAAGGTTTAAAGAGAGTCACAACATGCAGACAGGGTGAATAATATTTAGCTTTAAGGAAGGGTAGCTATTGCAAAACATGTTAAATACTTGCATAGTGTGCATACACATAAGGCAGTATTTCTGCCTGTATTACACATATTCATCCATCTGCAATTAGAATCCTGTGGAGGGTTTTTGTGGTGTCTGGAAACCTTTACAATAAGGCAATTGTTCTAAAAAAAGAAGAGGAATCATTTATCGCTTAATTCCTGTTCTGCTACTTCAGAGGTCTGGAGCCAACAGCATAGAATTTCACTGGCGTAAATGCGTGTCTACCTCCAGGACAACAGCATAGAATTTCACTGGCGCAAATGCGTGTCTACCTCCAGACACCAAGGTGAAACAGTATCTCCAACTTTTCAGGCGGACCCGCCTGCCTTTCCCAACAGGAGGCCCGAGGCCTACCCTAGGCCCCTCATGTGATGAGCACAGCAGAGAGCCGTGTGTGGAAAGCACCTGGGAAGCGAACAGCCTCTACACCCACTGTGTACAAAGTTCACCATTAAAAAAGAACCCTCCTCCAACAAATTATGGAAAGTAGAGGGCTTTCCCATGAATTGTTGAGAGGATTTCCCCACGGATTCTTGAGGCCTCATGAAAGCCTGTTTGATTTCAATCTGGTGTGAAATCCTCCTTGCTTTAGAGCTGCATGACTTTAGCTGCTCAGCTTTGAGAACTTAAAGATTCCACAAAACCATCCTCAAGGCCAAAGGGGTATCTTTTATATATCATTTATTCTGAGGTTGTTGGCAAAGCCAGCCTTTATTGCCCATCTCTGCTATTGCCTCACTCAGTGATTTTCGATGCCACTTCAGAGGGCAGTTAAGAGTCAACCATGTTGGTTTGGGGCTGGAGTCACTTGTAGGCCTCGGCTGGGTAAGAATGAATTTAATAAATAGACAACGAATAATTTTTGATTACAAACTGATAGCTTCGTGGGACAGAGTTTGTCACCCCATGTGCCCGACCCAAACGGGAGTGAAATAGTGCGCGATGACATCGGGCGAGCGTCCAATTAAATTGATTAATTAATTCATTTAATTTACTTTAATTAATTAAATTGAATTTTTCGCTGCCTGTCCAACCAGGGGCGGGATGAGGTTCTGGACAATAAATAAAAAATCAATAATAATAATTTAAAATTTAAAAGATGTTAACAAGTCCCGGCTCATGTGGCAGGGCCACATGAGGGGACATGTTTCCTTAATTTTTAATTCTTCAATTTTAACATTAAAAATCTTCAGCTCCCTGAGGCAGCTCTGTGCCTTCAGGGAGATTTCAGCGCGCGCTCCCACACGCAGGTGCACACTTTTCTCCGTCTCCGTTTTGAGTAAGCATCAATAATAAGGAGAAACACTGTTCCCATAAAAAGTGCCACATAGTCAGTGTACAATCACACCTTCCTGGCCACTCCCACGGGTGTAACAGAGCTGCTGGAGGTAACCTTTGCACTCGCTGACACTGCTTACAGCTTCTCACTAAGCTCTCTATTTCTCCATCCACCCCTTTGGTTGCTGCATGTTGTGGTCTTCATTCGAGAAATACCTGGATGTGCTCTAATGTGATTCAGTTAACAATGGGGTGTCATACTTTTGGAGGAACAATCACTCCCCCATAATAAGATATCCTCCTGGCTGGTTATCTCATATCTTCTGTGAAAATAAGGTTTCATTTCCTCAGATTCCTGTTCTTGTGACCAACCATGAAGAACCTGTTCTTGTACTTTGGATAAAATTGGATCTCGACTTGTCCATTCTCTAATCAGTCCAGCACACACTGGTGATGAATCTAAGAAGTTCAATAATAAAACGATTTCTTGAGGAACTGGAACATCCTCTTTGTTTTCTTTCAAAGGCAAATGACTAAGTGCATCAGTGTTTACAACCTGATTTCCAGGCCTGTGGAGAAATTATACTCATACGCTGCGAAGATCAACGCCCATCTCTGTATTCTTGCTGAGACTATGGGTGATATAGCCTTGTCCTTGCTGAACAATCCCAGCAAAGGCTTGTGGTCTGAAACGATAGTAAAATGATGGCCGTGTACGTATTGGTGAAATTTCTTGACACCAAAGATAATTGATGAGCCTTCACTTTCTACCTGTGAGTATTCCTTCTCCACTGTGTTGAGCGTTCTTGATACATATCCAATAGGTTGTTCTGATCAATCGTCCATTCGATGGGAGAGCACTGCTCCCACTCCATAGAGAGATGCATCACATGTCACAACTAACACTTTTCTCTGGTCAAGATGCACTAATAGGGGAGATGAATGTAACAGCTGCTTCACCTGTGTGAAAGCTTCTTTCTGTGGTGTTTGCCAAGACCAACGCTGGTTTTTCTTGAGTAGGTAATACAAGGGGTGCCAGATCTACTGGCAAATTAGGCAAGAAGTGTCCATAGTAATTGATCATCCCCAAGAATGGTTTGAGCTGGGAGGTGTTCTTTGGCGCTGGAGCCTCTCTAACATCTTTCACTTGTTCTTCAACCGGGTGGAGTCCCTGTGAATCTACCCTGTGACCTAGATAAATTACCTCTTTCGTTTGAAACATGCACTTTTCTTTTACTAAAAGCAATCCCACCTGTGAAAAGTGTTTCAAAACTTCTTCCAAGTTTTCCAAATGCTCCTTTTCAGTGAGTCCTGTCACCAGAATGTCATCTAAATAAGCTACAACGTGAGGCAATCCCTGTGGTAAACTTTCCATTGTTCTCTGGAACATGCAGGCTGAGGATATACCAAAAGGCAAACGGGTACATCGGTACAACCCTTTGTGGGTATTAATTGTGACAAATTTCTGGGAGGCCTTCTCTAACTCCAATTGTTGATAAGCATGACTCATATCAAACATCGTGTAGGCAGTTCCACCTGTCAGCTTAGCATACAGGTCTTCAGTTTTTGGTGTAGGGTGTCCAGTTTAGTCACATTATTGAAAGCCAATTTGTAGTCTCCGCAAATTCGAACACTTTGGTCAGGTTTCAGTACGGGGACTATTGATGCCGCCCATTCTGAGAACTGCACAGGTTGTATAACTCCCAGTTTCTCTAATCTATCCAATTCAGCATCTGGTACTGGTCTTATCTTCATAACTCAGGGGGTAGTGTCTGGATCAATGTGAATTTTAGCTTGTAGCCCTTGGATTTTCCTGAGTTAATCTTGGAAAACTGAGGCGTATTTTTGTAGTACTCAGGTAGCCACTGGCTCTCAGCTGGAAGATCTCAGTCCAATCCAATTTAATTTTGTCCAAGGAGATTTGGCCCCTCACCTGCTCCATCATCAAGGACAATTTCACTGATTGACTGCCGTACTGTACAGTAACCCTGCATATACCTTTGATTTTGATGTCTTCTCCCCTGTAAGTTTCAATTTGGCATCTGTACATTCTCCATGATTCAGGTATTTGGAGGTCTGCTCACCTATCACCGTAGTGGATGCTCCTGCGTCCACCTCCATTCTGATAGGCCTGCCATTCACCCTTACTTTTACTTAGATAAGTCCTGTTCTTTCCACCTTAGATCATACAATGAATAAATATCAAAATCTGTTACTTCAGGCTCTTCTACGTTATGGACCTCAAGGGTTTTTTTCTTTTGATTGAAACTCTGCCTGATTCTTTCCTTGCTCTATCTCATGAGGTCTCCCTTTCGATGACAATAAAAACATGCAATTTTTTAAAACTTGGATTCGTTATAAGGGTGTCTGCTTCCACCTCTGATCCACTATTCCATGTTTTCGCTGCTGAGCCATTTCTTTTTATTTGACTGTAAGCTGTGGCTGCTTCCCGCTTCTCATCAGAGCGGTACATTTGCGTGTCCTCTTTGGCTGAAGCTCCCCACCCAATGTGGAAGTTGACGCCATTTTACTTTCAAAGTCCCCACATGCCTGTATGGGTTTCAAGTTCCCCGCTTGCTTTCCATGGCCAGCACTAATCCTAGTGCCTTCTGAAAATCCAAATTTGTTTCAGACAGTAACCTCTTCTGAATTGTATCTTCACTTCTACAGCACACCAAACGGTCTCCAAGCACATCATTTATGGATGTACCAAACTCGCAATATTCTGTTAACTGTTTCAGACTTGCCACCTAACAAGCAACTGTCTCCCCTGGGGCTCTACTTCTTGAATTAAATTTGAACCGTTGCATTGTTACCAAAGGCTTGGGCTGGTAATGACTCTTCCCAAGGTTCACTAAGTCATCAAAACTTTTCAAATCTGGGGCATTGGGTGCCGTCAAACTTTGAATCAATCCATAGGTCTTACTCCCACACGTGGGTAGGAGGATCGCTCGCCTCTACTCCTCCCTCGCAATGTCGTTAGCTTGGAAAAAGAACGTGAGGCGTTCAGCATAATGAGACCAATCGTCTGCAGTTGGGTCAAAAGAATCAACTCTACCAAAATGCAGCATGATTTGAGGGGACTGCTTCGACAGTTAGGACAGAAGTTATACTTACAACTACCTTGCGAGGTATGGCCCGATTTTGGTTCACTTGATTTCCTTCTTTGCTCTTTCTTGCTTTTTCTCTCATTGCCTGTTTATTGGATCCTGGTCCTTAGTTTAGTTGGACTAATAGATTAGGGTTGCACACTTGCTTCGGGATAACCATAGACAGAGCAGACCAGCAGACAGTTCTTATGTAGAACACATTCTATTTACTTACGAAGGAACTCAGCAGCTACACTTGTGTGCTTACAACTCAACCCCTGTCTCTACATTTCAGATGCTAACTCTAGACTTCTCCTGACTACTAGCTCACGTTACTCTGCTATTGGACAATAAGATCATGTGATCTTCCATTACACATTCTTCCTAAAGATATGTCACACATCAGATTGCTACGGACAGAGAGCTGCCTCTGGGAGCTGAAGATCTGAAAAGCATTAAATAAATTTTTTAAAATCAGGAAAAATATGTGCAAGCATCACAATCAGACACCTGAACATATATATGATAAAAATGCTGTCCGTAGATTTTCATTTTTCTTTCATTTAATGAGAGAAACCTCAGCCTGCCCTCGGATAAGGTTTCATGAAAAATGCAAAGTCCGCCTGGCCCATTCACTCATCTGCCAGCCATAAGGTTGGACAGACCATGAAAATTAAGAGACAATTGCACTTTTAATTATCTTAACTGGCCTCTTAATTTTTGTGTGTGCCTGCTGACCAAACTATCATGCGAGCACGAGATGATATCAGGGCGCTTGCCTGATGTCATCTTGCGTGACTTTGCGTTCGATCAGGTCGGGCGCGCAACCACACCCCGAGTTAAAATTCCTGCCCGAGGTTTCTAGTTCAGGCCTCTCATCCAGTAATCTAAGCACTAAGCGGCAGCAGGTTTATACAACAATGAGGTCTTAGGGCATCTTAACTGGCTGAAATTTCTGCTCAGTTCAGTTCTGGTTTTAATTTCTTCACCGGCAATTTGAAGCTTTCAGAAAATAATCTGTCACCATTTGATCTTTCTTTCATGATAAACCCTACCCAAGCACTGGGTATTGAACTCATTGTCTGAGAAACCACAAGTTTGTGGTTGACCGTGACACATCTTGCATTTTGACAAGTGTTTCAATAAGCCTTTCCTCACTGTTCAATTGTCACATAATGCTTCCTGACAGTTTCCTATCCCTTTGCTTGGTTACCAATACACTTGGGGGGCGGGGGGGGGGGGGGGGGGGGGGGGGTGGTTGCAGGTGGGGTTCATGCAGTTATGGGCTATGATGAGGACAGACTGCATTGACTGATCTCGTGCTCCCTTGAGTACAAAAGGTTAAGGGATCATCTAACCAAAGCATTTAAGATGCTTAAATGATCAGATAAGGTAGACAGAACAAAACTATTTCCTATGGTGGGTGGGGTTATTCTAGGGTAAGCGGGGGTATACTCTTATAATTAGAGATAGGTTGCTCAGGGGTGATGTCAGGAAGCACTTCTTCACACAAAATGTCATGGAAATTTTGAATGACTCCCACTGTTGAGGCTGGAGGTCAACTGAAAATTTCAATACTGAGATAGATTTTTTTTTTAAGCAAGAATATTAAGGGACAAGGAACCAGAGTGGGTGAATGGAGTTAAGATATGGGTCGACTATGATCTAACAGAATGGTGGAACAGCCTTGAGGGGCTGAATGGCCTCCTCCTCTTTCCACGTGCCCGTCTTATGTGTTCCACAGAAGGTGAAGGATCCAGTTCTTCATGCTTGTGTTGGCTCTTTGGAAGACCAACACACTTAGTCTCACTCTCTTGCTTTTTCCCCACACAGCCCTAATTCTCATTTTCAAGTATATATCCAATTCTTTTTTGAAAATTACTATTGAATCTGTTTCCACCACCCTTTCAGGCAGCAAGGGGGAGGTGGGGTCATAGTGGCATTGTCACTGGACGAGTACTCCAGAGATAAAAGCTAAATACTGCGGACGCTGGAAATCTGAAATAAAAATAGAAAATGCTGGAAAAACTCAGCAGGTCTGACAGGAGCGAGAAACAGAGTTAATGTTTCGAGTCTGTATGACCCTCTTCTTCTGCTCTGAAGAAGGCTCATACAGACCGAAATGTTAACTTTGTTCCTCTTTCCACAGATGCTTTCAGACCTGCTGAGTTTTTCCCAGCATTTTCTGTTTTTATTTTATGTTAGTATTCCAGAGACCCAGGGTAATGCTCTGGGGATCGGTGTTCGAATCTCACCAGCGCAGAGGGTGAAATTTGAATTCAATAAAAGTCTGGAGTTAAAAGTCTCATGATGACCATGAAACCATTGTCGATTGTTATAAAAACCCATCTGGTTCACAAATGTCATTTAGGGAAGGAAATCTGCTGTCCTTGCCTGGTCTGGCCTCCATGTGACTCCAGACCCACAACAATGTGGTGGACTCTTAAATGCCCTCTGAACAAGGGCACTTAGGGATGGGTAATAAATTCTGGCCTAGGCAGCGATGCCCACATCCCATGAATGAATAAAGCACTTTCCAGGTGGTAAGAACTCATCGAGTAAAATACATTCTTTGCGCTGGTCCATGGATTTTTTTTCCTAATTATCTTAAATTTGTGTCTTCTGGTTACTGTGAAGATGCCCTGAGACTTTATAGACCTATTGCTTCTAGTGGTTAGATTAATGTATGAGAGGCCTGGATGAGAGGCCTGAACTAGAAATCTAGAATCTAGAAAACATGAGTTCAAATCTCTCTGCAGCAGTGGAAACAGCTTCTCCTTATCCACTCTCATCAAAAGTACACCAAACTTTGCATCAGGGGACTGCTGCACTGAAATATTAAGGGACGATGGGGGTGAATTTCCTCTTAGGGGCCCCTATTGTTCCAATTATAACTTGGATATGTTTATGCCAAAAAACAGCTACAACTTGTATTTATATAGTGTCTTGAAATGTCCCAAGGTGCTTCACATGAGTGTTATCAAATAAGTGTTTGACACCGGTGACATATAAGGAGATATTAGGGGTGGGCTTTAAGGGGCATCTTAAAGAGGACGGAGAGGTAGAGAGGTTCAGAGAAGGAATTTCAGAGCTTAGGTCCCAGGCTGCCAATGGTGGAGCGGTGAAAATCAAATGAGGCAAGAGGCCAGAATTGGAGGAGCACAGTGATCTCAAGCAGCGGTAGGGCTTGAGATAGGAAAGGATTCCAAAGCAACAGTGGGAATTTCAACAGCGCAACTTTGCTGGTTCAGGAGCCAATGTACTGCAGGAGTGATGCATGATTGGGACTTGTTGTAAGTGAGTGTATGGGCAGCAGAGTTGTGAAGTTTAGGGAGGTGGAAAATGAAACAGAAATGTGGCTAACATCTACCAAAGTTATGGTAACCTGTTAAACTCCATTGATACAGTCCATTGGAACCAGGGCAACAAACTTTGTCCAGCTGGCACACAGAATGGGAAATTACACACAACTTACAGACAGCCAACAGGCAAGGCTCCCAGCCAGTACTGCACACTCCTAAAATATAGCCTAATGTGGGTTGACGCCCTGATTCTCTGCTCATTAATGTCCTGCCATGACATTGAGCGATGCCCAAACCCTAGCCCACAACGAGAGAGTGAGAATCTTCTCTGGCCAGATTTTGTGAGAGTTTTGTTTTTCTTTTGTTTTGTTGGACTCTTCCCTCGCTTGCTATCGAGCCAGCCCATACCCTGCTCACTCGCCTTTCCTGACTGAGCTAACCCGGTGCTGGCCCTCTCGATGCATCGTCCTGCTCACCACGAGGGAGCCGTCTGCTTCCCAGCTCTTTATTTGAGCACTGTCCTGGCACTGTGCCTTCAATGCTTTTTTGTGCAGTCACCATGCTGCAATTTCAACACTGTCCAACACTGTGATTCTGTTCCAAAACATCAAGGGTAATGTAGCACAATCTAAGACTGTTCACCATGTTATACCCTTGCTGAATCTTGGTGCCAGGCTGAGCACTATATCATTTAGGAACCACCTGCTGCCACCATGTTGTGTGTGTCATGGTGAGGCCACATCTGGAATACTGTGTACAATATTGGTCTCCTTATTTAAGGAGGGATGTAAATGCATTAGAAGCAGTTCAGAGAAGGTTTACTAGACTAATACCTGGAATGGGTGGGTTGTTTTATGAGGAAAGGTTGGACGAGCCTGTATCTTGTATCTGCTGGAGTTTAGAAGAGTAACAGGCGACTTGACTGAGACATATGAGATCATGAGGGGTCTTGACAGCATGGACGTGGAAAGGGTGTTTCCTCTTGTGGAAAAATCGAGAACTCGGGGTCGCTGTTTCAAAATAAGGAGTCGTCCATTGAGGACAGAGTTGAGGAAATTTTTTTTTCTCTCAGAGGATTGTGAGACTTTGGGATTTTCTTCCTCAAAAGGTGGTTGAAGCTGAGTCATTGAATGTCTTTAAGGCAGATGGAGATAGATTCTTGATAAGCAAGGGGGTGAAAGGTTATCAGGAGTCAGCAAGAATATGAGGTTAAAACCAAATCAGCCATGACCTTATCGAATGGTGGAGCAGACTCGAGGGGCCGAGTGGCCTACTCCTGTCCCTAATTCATACGTTCGTCTGTTATAATGATATAAACAACACCAGTTGCTCATAAGGCATTGTGCAAACATGGTGTGGGTTCATTTATTAAGAACAGGCACATGTGAACAGGTATCCATGGGTAGAAAGCTTGAGGACATTAGAGCTGTGTATCTGTGTCCTACTCCAGTCTGAAGTGAAACTGAGGTTGGATCACACGACACACTTTCTTAAAGTGATACCATGCTGTTATCCCCTAAAGGCATATTACAACAACTTTCAAATACGCCAACAGGACTCCACCGGCATCACTTTCTGGCCCCCCAAAAAATTCCCATGGATATTGGCCGTCATATTCAGGTGGCAACCTAAATTCTGGCTCTTCCACCAGCTTTACTGAAGGCAGTTCAAGAACGAGGGGAGCAGCCCTTCATCCGCCCTGCACCCCACCCCCCCTCCACTCCCCACCGCCCCCCCCCTCCACTCAGGCTAATTGAAAAGCCTCCATTGGAGCAAAGATGAGATGACCCAACACTGGCTGGGGAACTAGAGAGTCCCCTTGTTTAGTCCTGGCTTCACACCAAAATATAGCTGAGTGAGCAGCATCTTGCGAAAGCTCATTGTCTTGCACAAGAGCTTCCGTGACCCTGGTCCAGGGCTGTTGCATGATGTGTCATCTCCCTTGTAACTTTCTCCAGAAACTGGTGAAATCCTTTGAGGTGGGAATGGGAGGATATTGAGAAATCAAATGCAAGTCTGTTTTTAGTAACTCAGCCTTTTTTTTTCTGTGATTTGTGTAAAGTTGCCAATTGTCCATGCAATGCTAAATTAGACTGTGGTTTATTATAAATTAACTTGACTTCCTTTCAAATGCTAATATATCTGTTACTGATCCTTTTATAGTTCTATGCATTTTTGTCCACTTGTCCATTCTCCCTCAGCTAACATATCATTTCCCTTTCACAGCCACAATGCCAGCTCCCAATCCCATGCCAACTGCAATAAGGTGTGAACTTGGCTCTTGAATCAGAAAATTTGTGGGTTTAATGTCCACTCCAGGGATTTAAGCACGTAATCTAGGCTGGCACTCCAGTGCAGCACTGAGGGAGTGCTGCAGTGTCAGGGGTGCTGTCCTTCAGATGCAGTGTTAAACCAACACCCAGCCTGCTGAATATAAAAGATCACACGGCTGTATTTCAAAGAAGGGCAGGTGTCCTGACCAATATTTATGCCCTATTAAACTTCACTAAAACAAATTATCTGGTCATATCACATTGCTGCTTGTGGGAGCTTGCTGTCAGCAAATTGGCTGTTGCATTCCTACATTTAGTAGTGACTGCACTTCAAAATGTGCTTTACTGAAGGTCTATTGGCAACATTTATCCCTCAACAAACACCCCTCCCTCCTGATTACTCCACCCCTCACTCCTGATCACCCCAACCCTCCCCCCTGAGCACCCTACCCCTCACTCCTGAGCACCCTACCCCTCACTCCTAACCAACCCACCCCTCCCTCCTGATTATCCCAACCCTTCCTCCTGAGCACCTCACCCCTCACTCCTGATCACCCCACCCTCTCACTCCTGACCATCCCACCTCCTCACTCCTGACCACCCCACCTCCTCACTCGTGACCACCCCACCTCCTCACTCCTGACCATCCCATCTCCTCACTCCTGACCACCCCACCCTCTCACTCCTGACCACCCCACCCTCTCACTCCTGACCACCCCACCTCCTCACTCCTGACCACCCCACCTCCTCACTCCTGACCACCCCACCCTCCCACTCCTGACCACCCCACCCTCTCACTCCTGACCACACTAACTCTCCCTCCTGACCACTCTAACCCTCCCTCCTGATCACCCCAACCCTCCCTCCTGACCACTCTAACCCTCCCTCCTGACCACCCCAACCCTCCCTCCTGATCACCCCAACCCTCCCTTCTGATCACCCCAACCCTCCCTCCTGACCACCCCAACCCTCCCTCCTGATCACCCCAACCCTCCCTCCTGATCACCCCAAACCTCCCTCCTGATCACCCCAAACCTCCCTCCTGACCACCCTAACCCTCCCTCCTGATCACCCCAATCCTCCCTCCTGATCACCCTAACCCTCCCTCCTGACCACACTAAGCCTCCATCCTGAACACCCTAACCCTCCCTCCTGATCACCCCACCCCTCACTCCTGATCACCCCACCCCTCACTCCTGATCACCCCACCCCTGATCACCCCACCCCTCACTCCTGATCACCCCACCCCTCACTCCAGACCACCCCACCTCCTCACTCCTGACCACCCCACCTCCTCACTCCTGATCACCCCACGCCTCACTCCTGATCACCCCACCCCTGATCACCCCACCCCTCACTCCTGATCACCCCACCCCTCACTCCAGACCAACCCACCCATCCCTCCTGAGCCCCCCAACCCTCAATCAAGCATAAGTATGCTCTTATTCCCTCATGTTCTGAAGGAGCGATTTAACTTAAGTGTTAAAGATTTGATTGGATAGATGGAAAGAAACGATTTCCTCCGGTGAGGGAGTTCAAAACAAGCGGACATGCCCATGTTAAAGTCAGGCCATTCGGGGGGGGTGTAAGGAAACACTCCTTCACACAAGGGGTACTGGAAATCTGGAACTCTATCCTCCTTGGGATCAACCAAAACTTGCAAAACTGAGATTGGTAGACTGTAGTGGGGCAAAGGGTATTGAAGATTATGGAACCAAGGTGGGGTAAGTGGAGTTAAGATAAACTCAGCTATGATCTAAATGACTGGCCGAACAGGCTGAAAGGGTTGAATGGCCTCCTTCTGGCCCTATGTGACTCAGCACTGACGTGTGAACAAGACGGCTAGTTCCTGGAAAACCAGTGATACAAGAGAACTGTGGCAGTTCAGCGGAATTTCCTTTTCATTCCTGCAATCGTTCAAGTGGTTTAATACACTTTTTCTAACATCACCTGCTCTCCTTAGTGAGTGCAACTGACTGGCTGGCTCAGTGTACACTTGCTTCATCCAGTTATTATCACCGCCCAGGAATGTATGAACATGATGGTAATGTTGCTCATGTGCTTTGTGCAATAGGAACTGCATCTGCAGAAGCATGTTTAATTAATGCCGGATGTGCCTGCTAAACAAAGTTTACAGAGCTGTAATCCTTTCCCATCGACAGCAGCCTCTGCCTTTAATCCCCTTTCCTTTTCTGTGCTCATTTTGCTGATGGCCAATTAAGAATTCAGCTGCCGAGACTGGGGCTGTAACCTGTCGACATTTTGAGCTAAGTGGGGGGGGGGCGGGGGGCACAGGTTGGGGGGTCAGAGGACTAGCAGTGTTTGGGGGGGTGGCAGGGGTGGGGGGGTGGGGGTGGGGAGGGGTGGGGGGGTGGGGGGGAGGAGGAATGTGCAAATTTACGCAATCAAGGCCACTCAGAGACACAAATTGAAATATAGTTCAATTTGCACTGGTTTCCCTCCAGTCACAGAGATAGGAACAGAAGGAGGCCATTCAGCCCCTTGAGCCGGCCCCAATTAGATCATGACTGATCTGTATCTTAACTCCATTTACCCGCCATGTCCCACATCTCTTACTACACTTTGCTAGCAAAAGTGTATCAGTCAATTAACCCATAGCCACAACAGTTTATTGGGTGAAGAGAGTTCCAGATTTCCACTACCCTTTGTGTGAAGACATGACCCCTGAACAGCCTAATATTAAAGCTATGCCCCTTTGTCTGGACACTCTCACTGGACGGAACAGTCTCTCTCTCTCTCCCTCTCTGCCCTTTCAACCTTTCATCATCTTTAACACCTCAATTAGATCAATCCTTAAAATTCTGTGCTCAAAGAAACAGAAAGCTAGATTGTTAATCGTTGAACGGCAGAATGATGTATCAGCGGTTTGGGCTTAAACTCTGATACTTGTATGTTGCAATTTGTAATTTCTGTGACAAAGTTGGAAACATGAACAAAAGATGTGCGGAATGACATAGAAAAGACAGCACAGATACAGGCCATTTGGCCCGACTGGTCTGTGCTGGCCACCTATGAGGCAAATGGACATCCCATTTCGGTTAAATTTCAAAGGAAGCCTGAGAGGTGAAAGGGAAATGCTGAAAGGCACTGTCCTGACTATTGTAGGACAAAAGCCTTCATCACAAACCGGCTGTATGATCATCACCTATTGCTTTATTAAAGCACAGACCACAAAACAACTAAGGTAATAAAACAGTGTACCGGGCTCAGTTACACTTTCCCATATCACTTTGACCTGAATCCATGTGAGAACAGTTGGAACTCGGTCTCAAACCTGGACCACTGAAGTCACAGGTCAGAATTTCACTGCAGGACTCGAGATCCCGACATTGAGATCAAGTGGGGATCCCTTGGCGGGATCCAAACTAGGGGAGTTATTTTCCTGAAGGCAGCCTCCTAATTGGCTATCTCTAAGCTTAACGTCCTCAGGAGCTCCCAATACTGCTAGCCAACTCACAAAGCTGGGGGGTTCTAGAGCCTTGGCAGCTCCATCAGGAGAGGAGGGCACTGCTGAAGCAGGTAGGAGGCTGAGAGGGTGCGCCAACATGGAGGTACCCTCGGAAGAGTGTTCGTAATTAAATTTGTTCGAGGGACAAGGCTGGCAGGCCACTCCAATTGAAAGGGATACCCCTCTGGCGCCAACATTAGGGCTTTAGCTGAGGCCTTTACTGATGGTGGCCCCCCTCTTTGGCCCTTGATGGCCCAAGAGCCTGGCACAGGAAGGCCATCTCCTCTGAGGTAGCAGCTTCTCCACTTGCCACTGCCCTGCTACTGGCAAAATGCCGCGAGTTCCCATTCAGTAGGCAGATGATCCGATTGCCAGCCCATACCCAGGAATCTTGCCCAAGGAAAATCCTGCCAACAAGGTCAATATGGTTACAATCAATAACAGAAAAGGCCAGTAGTACAAAGTGGGTCAGGCAGCATCCAAGGAGGAATTGGACGAGTTAATACTTCAAGCTGAGCTGATGTGAACTGTGCTCACTGGTATCACTGTTACCCCTGAGTCAGAAGATTGTGGGTTCAGAGTGGTGAGTGGCTAATTCAAGTCTGACACTCTGCTGCAGCTCTGAGGGAGTGCTCCACTGTCAGTGAAGCTGTCTTGCAATGAGAGATTAAACTGAGGGCACACCTGACCCCTCAGTGGATGGTGCAATTTAGAAGAGCAGGAAAGTTTTTCCTGGTGTCCTGACTGATATTTATTCCTCAGTCAACATCACTGAAAACAGATTATCCGGTCATTTTGTTTTTATTTGTTCGTCTGATATGGGCAACGCTGGCAAGGCCAGCATTTATCGTTCATCCCTAACTTTCCTTGAGAAGGTGAATGGTGAGCCTCCTTCTTGAACTGCTGTAGTCCATGTGGTGTATAGAGAGTGATTTCCAGAGCTTAGGGCCTTGGCAGCTGAAGACACAGCTGCTAATGCTAGAGAGATCAAATCTGGGGATGCATGAGAGACTAGGATTGAAGGATCAAGAGATCTTGGGAGTTTATAAAGATGGAGGTAGAGATAGGGAGGAATAAGATAATGGAGCAGCCTGAAAACTAGGATGAGAATTTTAAAGCTGAGATGTCACTGGATCCGGAGCCAACATAGGTTAGCAAGCAGAGGAGTGCTGGGTGACAGAAGGTAAGAAGACAAGGATGAAATTGCTGACTGTCCCATTCTAGGTGATCTATCTTGGAAAATCCTCATCATGGCATCCTACTGGTCCCCTTAAATGGTTTAGGGTTTTTGCCTCTATTTCCTTACCTCTCTTCCATAGGCTACCCTATTCCATATATCCACCAACTTCTGTGTAATGATTGATGAAAAGCATGTTTGCCTCATTTCCTTTCTCTAAGCTGAGCCCCTGCCTCCTTGTTGTAGTTTGCGAGCTGCGTCCAACAAACCCGATAGACTGGTGAACACAGTGGTGGCCTTGGAAAGGGAATTGAACAAATGCTTAAATATTGCAGGAGTATGGGGGACGAACAAGGTAGTGGGACCAGCTAATTTACTCTTCAACTGGGCCAGCGCGAACTCAATGGGCCAAATGCCCTCCTTCTGTATTGCACTAGCCTTTGATTCTATACTATTCTACAGACTAAGTGGCAGACTAATCACCTTAAATTCAGCCAATGAAAAGGCGATCGCTTGGCTGCGGGGATTTGCATTTGCTAAATAAATAAATTCTATACCATATCTCTTAGAATCTAATTAGCATAGTGTGATACCTTATGTCAAAGGTATGAGGCTTGTTCATTGTGAGAATGAACCCTCTCAGCTCACTGTTTGAGGTCAAACGCGTAGAGAATTGAACAGTGTTGTTCTGTAAAAGTAATGTTCAGGTGGTACTGGTTCACAAATAATTCCTGAATTAATCCCCGATCTTACAGTGAATCCAGCTGGATCCTCTTTGCAGATGTTGAAATCAGACATGCTCAGCTGCATTGAGTATCAAACTTGGTGGAACGTGTGGACCTTGCGATATCCATAACTCTTCAGTCAGCAACAGCAGGTTTGGAGGAAAGTGAGGGTTTTTTTGTTCTACATTCATGGGATGTGGGCATTGCTGGCTGGGCCAGCAATTATTGCCCATCCCTAATTGTCCATGAGAAGGTGGTGGTGAGCTGCCTTCTTGAACTGCTGCAGTCCACATGGTGTAGGTACACCCACAGTGCTGTTAGGAAGGGAGTTCCAGGATTTTGATCTAGTGACAGTGAAGGAACAGTGATATATTTCCAAGTCAGGATGGTGAGTGGCTTGGGAGGGGAACTTCCAGGTGGTGGTGTTCCCATGCGTCTGCTGCCTTTGTCCTTCTAGATGGTAGTGGTCGTGGGTTTGGAAGGTGCGATTGGAGGTGCCTTGGTGAATTCCTGCAGTGCATCTTGTGGATGGTAAATCACTGCTGCTACTGTGCATCGGTGGTGGGGGGAGTGAATGTTTGTGGATGGGGTGCCAATCAAGCGGGCTGCTTTGTCCTCTTGATTGGCAGTGCAGTGATGCAAAGAGCTATTTCAGTGGGGGGAGGGAATGAAGAGCACTTTCTCCCTGTGTCCCAATAGTGGCACAGGTGGGCTGATTCTTCCACCCACCATCACTCTGGCTCTGGGCCAGTCATGTTTCACCTGACATCAGGGGAGTGTCAGTGCCGGCCAAAGTGGTCACAATTTGCAATTTTCAAGGAAGGTGCAACCAGACCTTTGCAATCAGAAGCCATCAGGAACACTCTTGCTTCTGTCTGAAGCACTTTAATTCGATACATACTTGACAAGACAGATCACTGCCTGAAGATTTCAGCCAACTTCACACATACGGAGCCCACAGACCAGACATTACATCATCCGAAAATACTCAGAGAATACAATCAAACGCTCATTAACCATCAGGGGTCGGGTTGGGGGCAGGGGGTGGGGGTTGGGGGACGCTGGAGAAAGGTTCTTGTCTCATGGAATTTGATGCATTAAACACTAAAACCCTCCGCAATCTCTGCACTTCTCCAATTCTTGCACAATTCCGGTTTTTAGCAATCCTCCATTGGCAGCCATGCCTCGGGTGACCAGGCGTTCCAGTTTTTCCCGAACAATCCCGGTTTTTCACCAAATGTCCCTATATCCTGACAATTTTCTCCAAACTGCTAACAAATGACCCGGTTTTCAACCGCACCCCCCCTCCTCCCCCACCCCGAGTCCCCTCACCTTTAACCTCAGCACCGCACCACCGCCCCCTCCCCCCACCCGCATTCCGTTGGCAAACCCAAAACAAAGCCTCCCGTGCAGCCACCGCATCCTGAGAACCAGAATGTCGCCCACTCGCCAAGCGTCAAGCGGCTGCCAGGACGTTCCCACCTGCGCGGAAACCCTCCTCACCGGCATCCACAGCCGGGAGGGAATCAGCCTCTGTCCGACGACAGCAGATCGATAGTGGTGTCCACCAACCGCAAGGCGCACTTGAAGGGGTAGCCGAATGGGTAAACCACCAATCAGCGCTGAGGAAGGTGGCCGGCAAGTTCGGTTGAGCCGTGGAACGTTCAACCAAACTTCTCACTGAAGGGTCGGGCACTTTCCTGCTCGTGGCTCTGGGTGTAAACAGAATCTCCCACACTTGAGGAATGTTCATTAATTTAAAATCCAGCTTCATGCTCTGAATGGCTACTGTTGGAAGCCAGTGTGCAAATGAAAATAAATGAGGCATTTAAATGGGGATTGGCCATCCCATCGTGCATTGCAGAGTAAAGTTAGAGCAGAAAGAAGGATTCTTGGATCTTGCGACAAAAGAAGCCTTGGTTTAGTTTCTTTTTTAAGAAAATGAGGCGGAAATGTCATCGAAACATAAGTCTGTGGTTCGTAACTGCTGCCTTCGATGATTTGGTGTCTTAATGAGGTTGCCAACGCTGGCTGGACATATTCCAGGAGATGCCATCACATGACCACCTACCTTCAACAGCCCATCCCCCAGACACCTGCCAATGGTCGCTCAACATGTGCATCATCATCACAGAGCCCTACCTTCCCAAGGTTTTTCAAAGAGTCGTGGTTTTGACCTTTGAAAATCTGGTCCCCCTAGTTATGCCTAGGCTCTGGAATTCCTTCCTGAAAACTCTCGGCCTCTCCCTCCCTCTCCAAGGCGCTCTTTGAAACCTCCCTCTTTGACCAAGCTTTTGGTCACTTATCCTAATGTCTCCTTATGTTGCTCAATGTCAAATTTTGTTAAATATTACCCCTGAGAAACAGCTGGGGATATTTTACTATGTTAAAGGTGCTGTATAATGCAAGTTGTTCTTGTTGTGAAAGCTACTCCTTTCCGACACCCATGCACTGTGATTCTCATTTTAAGTAACAAAATTGATTTAATAGAACTACTCAAAACAATTGCACTAGGATAACTGCCATCCAACATGCTGAACACAGGAGACAAGTGGGCTGAAGGAAAGAAATACATCGATCATTTTATTGGTCTTTGTTCATTTTCTCTCGTCTTATCTCAGAGTCGATAACTCCTTTCTGGTGAACCCTCTGGTATCTTGCCCAAGTGGAGAAATGTAAGAGAGACTGTCTTATGTTCTAGGAGGGCTTTGTATTGCTATTGTATGTTTTTAAAAGCATCTTCTGCATTGTCAATCCCCAGCCATGCCTCTATTGGCGAAGAAGTAAGTTGGGATTCTATGGGGGGTTTTTTCCTGTATCCACCAAACAGTCAGGCTTAGCTGTAACATCTCGTCCAAAAGGCAGCACCTCTGACAGTGCAGCATTCCCTCAGGACTGCACTGGGAGTATCAGCCTGCATTGTGTGTTCAAGTCCCTAGATTAGGTGTGAACATATAACCTCCTGACTCAGGGCAAGAATGTTACCTACTGAGCCACAAAGGTCAATGACATCTATCCAGCTGAGAATAGTTAACTCACCACAGACCAGGAATTAACATAGAACCGTCAGCTATTATCTTACTTAATTAGCAGAATCATCAGGGAATACCCCATTTGTTACTTTATTTAATGTAAGAAAAACTGTCAGGAACTTAAAATGAGGAACTAAGTTCCAGTGGGAAAAAAACATTCCTTTCAGTATCACTCACTCTCTCTTCTTGCTGTTCAATGAACCCCCACAGTTTGCACTCACCCTCAGCAATGATACAATTGAGTTTCTTTATAAGTCTGCCATGGGATGTGGATGTCACTGGCTGGGCCTGCAAATTATTACCCATCCCTAATTGCTCTTGAGAAGGTAGTGGTGAGCTGCCTTCTTGAGCCGCTGCAGTCCATGTGGTGTAGGTACACCCACAGTGCTGTTAGGGACGGAGTTCCAGGATTTTGACCCAGCGACAGTGAAGGAACGGCTGATATATTTCCAAGTCGGGATGCTGTGTGGCTTGGAAGGGAACTTCCAGGTGGTGGTGTTCCCATTCATCTGCTGCCCTTGTCCTTTTAGGTGGTAGAGGTCACGGGTTTGGTAGGTACTACAGAAGGAGGCTTGCTGGAATGAACGTTTAAAGTGGTGGATAGGGTGCCAATCAAGCAGGCTGCTTTTTCCTGGTGTCAAGCTTCTTGAGTGTCGTGGGAACTGCACTCATCCAGGCAAATGGAGAATATTCCATCACACTCTTGACTTGTGCCTTGAGATGGTGGACAGGTTTTGGGCTGTTAGGGAGGCTAATTACTCAGCCTCTGAATGGCTTTAGACTGGAGCTCAGGAGTATAGAGAGCTCCAGAGATTGACCCAGATCATTCTGCTGCCTCCGTGTTGAGTGTGGCCCTTTTTATATTGTGGGAATGTATTTTTGACACACACTATAAGTCAGGAACATAAAGCCAATCAGTTTTGCCTTGGCTGTGGGTAAGATTTTTCAGCCCATAATAGGAGCTGAAATCAGTGAACAGTGAGACTGGCACGGGGATAGTCAGTATGGGGTGGGGAAGGGCAGGTCATGTTTGAACCATTTAGTTGAACTCACAGCATGCATAAAGGATGGTGATACAGCAGATTTTGTACATGTGGGTGTTCAGAAGGAATCTGATAAGATGCCATTTAAGCAATTCATCGGGGCGTAGAATATAAAAGCACAAATATAATACACATCGCCTTGCTTGTCTACAGTCCCAAGGGACATGGAAAATGAGTGTAAAAATAATGAAAATGATCAGAAGAGAAGACAGGCATTTTCTTGAGGGAATGATGGTGAAGTTGAAATGTGGGAGGGGGTCATCTGAAACTTGGTCAAACAATGAGTCTTGAGGAGGTTTTTGAAGTTGGAGAGAAATAGGGAGGAGAAAATCTTTACTGAGGGAGTTTAAAAGCATCGGAGAGAAGTTAAACCGAGGCACCATTTGGCCTTTCATGATGGATGTAAGAGATCCAACTGCACTATTTTGAAGAGGAGCAGGGGAGTTATCCCTGGTTCCCTGGACATTATTTATCCAACATCACAAAAACAGATTATCTGATCATTATCCCATTGCTGTTTGTGGGAACTTGCTTTGCGCAAATTGGCTGCCGCATTTTCGACATTAAAACATCTCCAGATTACTACGTTTCAAAAGCACTTCATTGGCTGTGAAGAGCTTTGGGATGCCTGGTGGTCATGAAAGATGCAGAATGAAAGCAAATCTTTTTCTCCCCTTCTGTTATGTGAAACGGCTGCTCCCCATCTTCTGGCTGCAATTCAGACCCAGGCTCCCGACCCCTCGGAGTGGAGGAGGGGCAGTGGCAGGTTAGAGGACTCTCCTTGTGGGTCTGCTCTCTGCATCCAGGCAGCACCTGATTCATGACGTACATCATCCTGACTGCCTCCCTTTCTCTCATGGCTCTATCCAGGCCTGGTTATCCCTGGGGACAAGGGCAGGTGATGTCCAGCAGCATGGTGCCAGGAGAGGTGGGCACTGTAGTGACTGGAGTGCACAATGGTCACAGCCTCAACAGCATACTGATTTAATTTGTGAAGCTTTTCCTTTTGTTTTAAGTATAAATTTGGGTCTATTGTTTAAAAAGGGAGCGCCTTATGTTAAATCAATGGTCAACAGAGAACATTAGTTGGAAGGAGAGTCGAGTCAGACACAAAGCTAAGGAGAATAGACCAAAAAGTGACACAGCTGGTTTGAAACAGTTAAAGTTCAAACCACATGGATGGGACAGAGAGAGAGAGAGAGAGAGAATTAGCTGGCGAGGTTGACTGAGACTGACAGATTAATGCATTATTTATATTGCACAAGTGTTTCCAGCGGTTCCACATTGTCAGTTACAACTCCCGATGTTACTGGAACCGCCCTGTTTATATTGTGGGTTTTTTTATCCTACACATCAGGGACATGAGGCTAATTAGTTTTGCCTTGGCTGTGGGTAAGGTTCTTGAGCCCATAATAGGAGCTGAAATTAGCGACTGGCACGGGGATAGTCAGTATGGGGTGGGGAAGAGCAGGTCACGTTTGAACCATTTAGTTAAACTCACAGCATGCATAGAGGGTGGTGATACAGCAGATATTGTACATGGGGGTGTTCAGAAGGAATCTGATAAGGTGCCATGTAAGGGGTTCATCAGAGTATCGGCTATAAAAGAAAGCAAGTGATGGAGAATTTGTATAGGATCTTTGTTTCAACCACAGCTGGAGTATTGTGGCATTTAGTGGGCTTCCTTCATAGGATAAAAAGGAATGCTTACATTTATATAGTGGCTTTCATAGCTTCAGGATGTCCCAAAGCCGCTGAAGTCCTTTTGAAATGTAGTCACTGCTGCAATGTAGGAAACATAGCAGCCCGTTGGTGCTCCCACAAACAGCAATGTGATAATGAGCAGAATGTTTCTCAGTGATACTGGTTGAGATATAAATACTGAGTTAGGGACCAGGGAGAAGTCTACTGTGCTTCTTCAAAATACTGACTTGGGATCTTTTACGTCCACCTGAGAGAGTTTCAGTTCAATACCTCACCCAAAAGACAGCACCTGCAACTGTGCAGCACTCTCTCACTATTGCACCGGAATGCCACTTTTATGCTCAAGTCCTGGAGCAGCACTTGAGACCCAGTGGCAGTGAAGGAAAAGCAATATAATTCCAAGTCAGGATGGTGAGTGGCTTGGAGGGGAACTTGCAGGTGTCGGTGTTCCCATGCAAGTGCTGCCCTTGTCCTTCTCAGTGGTAGAGATTGCGGGCATGAATGTTATCAACTGTGCCACTGCTAACGCCAAGCCAATGAGAACTATGGAAAGAATAATTATAATTAATAATTAATTTCCCTTATTCAAAAACGGAGGGAGACAAAAAATAGGTAACTTATGGGCCAGTTGGCTTAACGTCTGTCATTGGGAAAATGTTGGAGTCTGTTATAAAGGATGTAACAGCAGAGCATTTAGAAATGCATAATATAATCGAGCAGAGTCAGCATGGTTTCATGAAGAGGAAATCACGCCTGACAAATTTATTAGAATTCTTTGAGGAGGAAACAAGCAGGATAGATAAAGGGGAACCAATAGATGTAATATATTTGGGTTTCCAAAAGTGTTTGATAAGGTACCGCAAATAAGGCTACTTAATAAGGTAAGAGCCCATGGTGTTAGGTAGTATATTAGCATGGATAGAGGATTGGCCAACTAATAGAAGACAGAGAGTTGGGATAAGGGGAGCATTTTTGGGATGACTACTTGTAACTAGTGGAGTGTCACAGGGATCAGTGCTGGGGCCTCACTTATTTACAATGTATATTAATGACTTGGATGAGGGAAGTGAAGTTTGTGGATGACACAAAAATAGGTGGGAAGGCAAGTGGTGAGGATGACACAAGGAGTCTACTGAGGGATATAGACAGGTTAAGTGAGTGGGCAAAAACTTGGCAGATGGAATATAATGTGGGAAAATGTGAGGTTATGCACTTTGGCAGGAAGAATAGAGGAGCTGAATATTACTTAAATGGAGAAAGACTGCAGAAAGCTGCAGCACAGAGGGATTTGGGAGTCTTTGTGCATGAATCCCAAAAAGCTAACATACAAGTTCAACAGGTAATAGGGAAGGAAAATGGAATGTTGGCCTTTATTTCAAAGGGAATGGAGTATAAAAATAGGGAAGTCTTGCTAAAACTATACAAGGCACTAGTTAGACCGCCTAGAATACCATGAACAGTTTTGGTCCTCTATCTAAGGAAAGATATACTGGCATTGGAGGCAGTCCATTAGGTTGATCCCAGGTATGGAGGGATTTTATTATGAGGAGAGGTTGAGTAGGTTGGGCCTGTACTCATTGGAGTTTAGAAGAATGAGAGGTGACCTTATTTAACATATAAGATTCTTAGGGGATTTGACAGGGTAAATGCTGAGAGGTTGTTTCCCCTTGTGGGAGAATCTAGGACCAGAGGGCATAATCTCAGAGTAAGGGGGCACCCATTTAAAACAGAAAAGAGGAGGAATTTCTTCTCTCAAAGTGTAATCAATCTGCGGAATTCTTTACCGCAGGGGGCTGTAGATGCTGGGTCGTTAAGTATATTCAAGGCTGAGATAAGCAGATTTTAAATCAGTAAGGGAATCAAGGGTTATGGGGAAAGGGCAGGAAAGTGGAGTTGAGGATTACCAGATCAGCCATGATCTCATTGAATGGCAGAGCAGACTCAATAGGCTGAATGGCCTACTTCTACTCCTACATCTTATGATCTAATAATACCAGCATTGGGTTATGAAGGGTTTAAAAGCTAGGGCTTTCTACACTGGTACGGAGAAGGTTAAAGAAGAGGGGAACTAATAGACATTTTCAAAATTATGAAAGGTTTTGAGGAATCAAACAGTGAAGGATTGCTGGCGAATCCGTAGTAATAGAATAAACACTGAGAATAAAGAAGGTTTTCTTTCACACAGTGCGTTATTGGAAGGTGGAATGCTTTAACATGTGGTCACTGAAGTGAGTACTGCAATAACATTTACAAAGGTATCAGAAAAGGAAGAATATGAAAGGATGGACAGAGAAATGAGCAAGGAAGAGCTAGCACCAGCTCAAGCACAATGGGCCGGCTGGCTTCCTTTGGTCCTATAAATTCTATCAGTTTATGCAGACACAAGATGAGTTTGTGTGATTATTATTTTGATTTTCTTTCCCTACCATGTTGCCACCACTGTCCCCAGTGATAGGGGATAATCAATCGAGGACAGCAGAGGTGGGAAGAAAAGTGCGGTCATGAACGTTCTGCATCCCTTTCCTCATACTGAGGGCTTGAGAGGTTAGGTGTTGAGAGATGGTCTTCCCTGGCTGGAGAGCCTAGAACGAGGGATCATAGTCTTAAGATAGGGAGTCAGCCACTTGGAACTGAGATGAGGAAAAAATTCTTCACTAAGAGGATTGTGAATCTTTGGCATTCTCTACCCACAGTGGGCTGTAAGGCTGCTCAGTCATTGAGTATATTCAAGACTGAGATTAATAGATTTCTGAATGCTAGAAATCAAGGGACATGGGGGTGAAAGTGAAGTTGACATAGAATTTCAACCATAACCTTATGGGATGGCAGGACAGGCTTGAGGAGCCATATGGCCTACTCCTGCTCCTAATTCTAATGTTCTTAAGTTGTTATGTTCACCTAATGCCTTGTCTCCCTGTTGAAATGGACATTAAAGCTTACATAGATAAAGGGCAGACATCTCCCCCAGTATCACAGTGTCAGCATTTCACCCCCAGCACACAGCACCAAGAGCTGGTTAACGGTCATTCATCTCAGTGATGTTGACGGGAGGTTGTTAGTGTAAAACTGCAGCAAGCGCTGCACTTGGCTGTGTCAATCGCTTTTTGGTAATTTGATGGCAAGGCAAGGAGCTATACAAATTTCCTTTTCCTTTCAGATATTGAGAAAGAAAGGCTTGCATTTCTATAGCACCTTTACTGCCCTCAGGATATCCCAAAGCTTACAGTCAACGAAGTACTCTTGAAGTGTCATTAGCGAGTGTAATATAGGAAACTCAGCAGCCAACTAAGGTACAGCAAGCTCTCACAAACAACAACATGATAATGACCAAATTATCTGTATTAGTGATGCTGACTGAGAGATAAATGCTAATCATGACAACAGGGAGAATTCCCCTGCTCTTCTTCAAAATAGTGCAATGCTATCATCCCTCATCCACTCCAGCCCCTGAGAGGGCAAACAGGGCCTTAACATCTCACCCAAAAGATTGACAGCACTGACAAAGGAGCATTCCCTAAATGTCCGTGTGGAGGTTGTGCTCAAGCCTTGGGAGTGGGACTTGAATCTACGAGATTGCATCACTCTTAGTGGCTGTTATCAGAGGTGTCACCTCTCTCAATGGTGTGCTCTGGATCTGCCCTGTTTCCTTTGCTACTGCCCCACCAGCCCACCAAAAATATAAATAGATTGCGGAGAGAAGTACAGCAGGGGCAGGCTTCAGTTATATCACAGGACCCGTCAAGGGAAAGTCCCAAGTTAGCACCTCCAATAACCGTGCAGTGGTACTTCTGCTTCCTGTCGGCGTTAGTGGAATATGTCTACTGGAGGTCCCTGAGGACACATAAGGCCACAACACTGACAAATATGTCATGTTAAGGGGTCCTGGGGAATGTGACTGAACAAATTATTGCTAAACAAGAGCCTGATTAATGGAGTTCGGCTGGAACAGTTTGATACCTTCTGCTATCTTGGGTCACTCATCACAGAAGATGCAGAGCCTACCAAAGAAATTTGGGCTGGACTTAACAAGGGTCATGACGTTGTGAACTCACTGAAAAGAGTATAGAGTCGCCACGGAGTCTCGGTTACAGTGAAGATTCATCTTCTGAAAGCCCTTGTGTGACAATGTAAGGCTGTGAAAGCCGGGCCATCAAGAACAAGAGACGAGGCTCGAATAAGAGCACTTGAGATGAAAGGACTCAGACAGACATTACATGTGTCACAGATGGCCAAGCGGAAAAGCGAGTGGGTGCTCGAGAAAGCTGGTGTTAAGAGGAACTTGTTTGAGGCTGTGATATCAAGGAAGCCCACATATTTTGGACACGTGATGCGATCAGGACGGGAGTGCTTAGAAAAAAATATAATGTAAGGCTACATACCTGGAAAGCGTGCACAAGGAAGACCTGAGATGGAATGGATGGATAATATCGGAACATGGACTGGTCTATAGGACAGGCAATAATGCTATAGAGACCCAATACAAGCACACAAGAATGACGTTCGAGATGGAGAAAGTCAGACAGTTCAAAGAGGGATAAACTATCATTTATGTGATCAAACAACTTGTCACATTAATGGTTCCGCAGCTTACAAGGCCCTGTCCATTTATTTTCCACACTCGATTCCTGAGCACTGGTAATCATGTGGAATCAATCTGCGGTGCAAGACTGTAAATCGCATTTGCCACCATCAGTGCTTCCCCTTTGGGGGCATGTGGTGATGCCAGCTACAGTGGTGGCATCACCACACCACCAGGGGCAGTCTAGCTGCATCACTCGCACTGCGGCCAGTCCAGGGGCTACCATCGATGGGAGTTTTAAGCAAGAAAAAGAAAGAACTTGCATTTGTGTAGTTCCTCTCCTGGCCCTCTAGAGCACCTCCAAGCCCTTAACAGCCAATGAAGTGCATTTTGAAGTGCAGTCACTGTTTTAACATGGGGAAGCATGGAAGCTATTTGTGTGCACAGCAAGGTCCCACAAAATAAAGAAATAACTTGCATTTATATAACACCTTTCACAACATCACAGCCAATTAATTACTTTTCAAATGTTGTCATTGTTGTTATGTAGAAAATGCAGTTGCCAATTTGAGCACAGCAAGCTCCCACCTCCCCTAGCCTTACAGCTCCTCACATTCTGACCACTGCGCACACTCCAATTTTCATAGCTCTACCATTGGCGGTCATGCCCCCAGTTGTCTAGGCATTAAGCTCTTGAACTTCCTAAACCTTCCTGGCTCTCAACCTCTCTCGCCTCCTTTAGGGCACTCCTTAAAAACCTACCATTTTAGACAAACCTTTTGGCTAACTGTCCTAATAACTGGTCATGCGGTTCGGTGTCAAATTTTATTTGATAGTGCTCCTTTGAGGTGGTTTGGGTTGCTTCACCACATAAAAGGCGGCGGGACCATTAAACCAAGGCCACATGTCTGCCCTCTGAGATAGTCATTAAAAACATCCCATGGCACTATTTGATAGAAGAGCAGGGAAGTCCTCCCTGGTGAGCTGACCAGTAACTCTCAACCAAAATCACTGAAACAGATTATCTGGTCATTATTTTATTTAATTGGTTTTTTTTTTGTGGGACCTTGCTGTGCGCTAATTCGTTGGATTACAACACTGGCGACACTTCCAGGGTATTTCACTGAACGTTAAGCACTTTGAGATGTTCTGAGGTTGTGAATGGTGCTATAGGAATGCAAGCCTTTATTTCTTGTGTGTGTGTGTGTGTGTGTGTGTGTGTGTGTGCGAATGTAAGTTTTTGCCGCTGTTTTCTAAATAAACGGCCTGATTATCTGAGAGGATTGCTGTATGAAGGCACTGGAATAAAGACACAGATGGAGATACGCAATGAAGGAGACCACATGTATGAGCATATGTGCGTAGGGGGTTGGGGGGAATAGTGAGTGTGCTGTGCAGTCTTCCTGTTGAGTCTATAGTTGATGTTACACAGGAAGGGAGTCCGGCACACACACACCTAACCAAACAATAGGCACTCAGCGATTCTCTGGAAAAACACATGCTGACGAACGATTGCTGGAGGCTTCAAAGAAGAATGTTCCTGCTGAGCGGTAACCACAGAAACCCACAAGGGCAGACATCACACTCCTGCGTTAATCCATTAAGGCTAAATGCCACTTCATGTCGAGAGATGGAATCAATATGAGAAAACGGCCTTGAAATTCTTACCAAACAAAAACTAAAGAGGCCTGCTTTTCTCCATAATTAACAATTCCCCACAAAAAACCCACAGGAAACAACTGACTTTCAAACAATGCCAGAATGAGAGTTTGTTGGACATTAATCAGAGAAGAATACACACATCTTCTAATTAAAAAAGCTCTGCTTTAAAAGTTTTCCACTTTAGCAGCTTTGATGTCTATCTACTGGGCGATGGGATGAGCCTCTGACCCTGGCCTGCCCTTTATGCCTTGGGTGATTTGCTACATTAAACGCGCTATATAAACGTAAGTTGCTCTTGTTACATATTTTGCGGTGGGAACCCTGGCATTGACTGAGGAGTGCACTGTGAGTGGGGCTGGTGGGGGAGGGGGTTGGGAAGGTGGGGAGAGGCCCCAAAAGCCTAGGGTGTTGCAGTATTGCCAGCAGCTTTGGAGTAAAAGTTGACATTCTTTCAAACGCTAACACATTTGAATTCAGGGCCGCTGTCTGCATATTTGACCACTCCTAATCAGAAAAATTAAAAACAAACCAGCCCCTCCTCACCCTTCATCTGCACAAACAATCCGCTCTGGCATCTAGTGTTTCTATATGACACAGGTGATGAGAAATGGTGGATGGTTACAATGCAAGATGAGACCATATTCAGGCCAATTGATCTATGCCAGTGTTTACTCTCCAGGCAAATCAAATGATAGGCGTTACTTGTACTCCCATTACTTGTAAATGATGTTCTAATTTGCATATTGAAGGGTACCAGCAGGATAATAAGTGCATGGAAGAATTGATGGGGCACAACAGTGAATGTTTTCATCCAATTTCCTGCCCTCGTCCATCTTATTTCGATCCAGATGTCAGTGAGAAGAGGATGGAAGATCCCAGCTGACGTTCAGTGCAGGGGGTATACAAAACACACACCCACATGTATACTGATGGCTGCCATCCTTTCTGTTCCACAGATTTATTTATTTTTTTTGCACAAATATATTATTCATAAAATATCTGAAAGAACGTTACAAAACATTTCAAAATGGCCATCACAAAAGGTGCAATCCTATTCACGTTGATCGTCTCGCACCCCGAGATGCTTCAATACTATTAAGGAACGTTACAGACTTCTGATAACGGTCACGACAGACAGTCAGACAGTGCAATGGTATTTAAGTTGCCTACATAGACCATGCTGCACTCTAAGGTGCCCCAATACAATTGTAATACCTGTAGTATTCACTGCATATAATTCAATGTGAGTCATACAGTCCGAGGGTCTATACAATTCCCAGTACCTCGATGCACTATGGCTGAAAGGTCTGATTCATTGAATTACCGAGTCACCAATAAGAACTAAGGAAGGAACTTACTTTTATGGGGTAAAAGCAAAATACTGCAGATGCTGGGAATCTGAAACAAAAACAAAAATAGCTGGAAAAACTCAGCAGGCCTGACGGCATCTGCGGAGAGGGATACAGTTAACATTTCAAGTCCATATGACTCTTCATCAGAACTAAGGAAAAATAGAAATGAGGTGAAATAGGTGCCTTGCACAATCTAAGGATGTCCCAACGCACTTTACAGCCAATGATGTGCTTTTGAAGCGCTGCCATTGCTGTAAAGTAGGGAACACAGCAGTCAATTTGCGCCTGGCAAGTCCCCACAAGCAGCAATGTGATGTTTGTCGGGTGATAAATGTTGGTAGGGACGCCAGGGAGAACTCCACTGTCTTCTTCGGAATATTCCCATGGGATTGATTGTGTCCACCTGAGAGAACAGGCAGGGTTTTAGTTTAGTGCCTCATCCAAAAGACAGCACAATGGGTAGCATCATGGTTGAACCCCGTTGTTTGGGATACCAGGGGGGGCCACACACAGTGCCTGGTGCCAGGAGTGATTGTTTGTCCCTTCCGTTTTAATGGCCAACAGCTTTAGTTGATGAAAAAATATCCACCTGTGGGGCTCCTCAAGCACAGGAAGAAGTTGCTGAACTTTAAATGAGGATGGGGGGAAACAAATTGGACAGGAAGGAAAAGCCAGAGAGAGCTGGCTGGCTGGCTGAATGCAAAGGAAGGTGAGGAGGTTTTTCTTGAAACAAGGAGGAAGCTCAAAGGGTCCAGGGAGGGCAAGAGATAACACCAGAATGGACAACTGTCACTGATGGAGTGAAGATACTGCTGAGTGAAGAGTCGAGGTACTTGTGGTTATCGGAGATTGCTAAAGAAAAGTGAGCAAGGCCTTAGGGTTACAAATGCGAGGTGAGGAAAAGCTTTTTCACACAGCGAGTGGTTAGGGTTAGGAATGCACTGCCTGGACGTGTGGTGGAGGCAGGTTGGATTGAGGCATTCAAGAGGGAATTGGGTGATTATCTAAGTTGAAACAACATGCAGGGTTATGGGGAAAAGACAGGAGATTGACACTAAGTTAAAGTGCTCAGAGAGACGGTGCAGGCACGATGGGCCGAATGGCCTCCTTCTACACCCTAACAATTCTGTGATTCTGTGATCCTGGGTTCATTGAAAATGAAATAGAAGTGCCTTAAATTCAGTTGACTGGACTGTGGAGACCAGCTGAGCAAGGACAGGATGAGATGCTAAGAGAGTGTAGATTAGCTCTTGTGAGGAAACAGATAGCCTTAATCAAATTGAGTGAATACTACCTTGAAGAAGTCCAGTCTAATATGGGAAAGACATGGACTAGAGGCATTGCCAGGATAAGGCAGAGATAATAGCAATAACTAGCACTTGTATAAAGCTGGTAAAGTGCACAAGGCAATTCACAGGAGCATAATCAGACAAACACTGAGGGCAATTTTACTGCCCCTCCCCCCAGCCAGATTTTCCAGTCCTGCCAAAGTCAGTGGGCTTTTGAATGGCTCACTGCATTTTCCGGCCCTCCCCCCATTACGGCAGGGCCATAAAATTCCGCCCATTGACACTGAGTTAAAGAAGGAGGCATTAGGTTATTTGACCAAAGCTTGTCCGAAGAAATAGTTTTTAAGGAGCCTCTTAAAGGAGAAGAGATGGAGAGGTGGAGAGGTTTAGGGGGAGATTTCCAGAACTCAGGTGCTAGACAACTGAAGGCATGGTCACCACGGGTGGGGCAAAGGAAGCCAGGTTTGCACAAGAAATAGTGACAGAGGTGGACAATGTGGCAGAGATAGGTGAGAGCAGTCCTGGTAACCGGCAGAGAGGGGAAGATCTGCTCAAAGCTGCACAATATGCAAAGGAACCACAGGAAGAAATGTAAAGAGCTGTGCATTTTGCATAAAAAGGTAGAAAGAGGACGCACGCACTCAGTGATTCAATGAAACCAAAAAGAATTCTAGGGCCCTCAACCTTTCTCAGGCAATGTAGGAAAATCTCAAACACTCCTGTCACTGCACAGGTGATGCAATGTTGGATATACCAGTAGATCAAGTCATAACATATCTTTGGCCATTGAACTTTTAGTGTATGTGTGAAATATGGTCTTATATTCAAAGCTGTTTATGACTGGTCAGCCTTTTTCCCTACTTTCTCACTTCGGTCTGCCTTGTTAACTGCACAACCTTAAATCCTCCCTCAGCTGTAGAAAATCTGGTAAAGTCCCCTCTAAGGCTCCTACAACAATGTGATCCTCAATTAATTCATCTTTCAGGACTCCATAACTGCAATTCTCAGCTAGTCGACATAAATCGGTAATGAAGAAATCTATGCTCTCCCTTGGTCTTTGGGTACTCCTATTGAACTTCATCATTTCTACGATTGTGTTCCTTCTAAAACTGAAATATGTATTGAACGTTTTTATAAAATCTTTGTACGTCACCTTTGCTTCAGTTATGCCCCAACTGACCAAAAAGGTCATCTGCACTACCACCTTCAGCATAGAGAAGGGTACTGACCTGGCCCTTGCTAGGCTTCTCTGCTAGTCCTGGTTCTGTACCCGGTAATCCTACAACACCAGTTCTATCACTTCTTGGCTTAATCTCGGCCTTCCACATATTCAAAGCACTCCAGTAAGTGTAAGATTATCTCCATGGCTTTTCTTCGCTCTAGCATTTCCTCAAGGTCTGTTGGCATTTTTCCTGTGTTGTCCTTTCCTCACAACCATTTTGCTTGCTGCTTTTTCAGTCTCTGGGCTCCCCCCCCCCCCCCACCCCACCCCCCAACCCCCCACTCTCTGTCTCTAGGTTTAGGATTTTTACTTGATGCTTTTTCCATTGTCTTTACAGCTGACACCATCTGTTATCATCGTTGTGGGTCTTAGCTTCAGTTGTCCTTGGCCAGAATCCATGGAGACTGCAGGAGGCAAGGCTGTTGGTAAACTTTACATTTTATTAAACATTCTTCTAACTACAAATAGGACCAGGCTTAGCACGAGGCTTCACACAGAACCATCCCTCAGTGTGCTCTGTTGTCATGTTACCTTACATCACTGATGATGTAAAGTGTCTATTTGCATATTTAACATAAACCCTTTACACTACATCCAGAGACTTGGTGCAAGTTAGGATACGGACAATTTTATGGTTTGGGATCCCCCATGGGATTGTCCACAGAAAATCAGCACAAAGTGAATTTCCCTTAAAGTGATGTAAATACCAGTTGGAGGATCTGCAGCTTCTGGGGCTCAAGAGGATCCATTAAGGGATGACAGTTTTAAATTTGAGGCATTTGGGAGTCCAGAAGTCAATGTAGCTCAGTGAGCTCAGGGGTGATGGGTGAGTGGGACTTGTGCAAGTTGAGATATAAGCTGCTGAGTGTTGGATGAGCCAGGAGAGCATTGGAATAGTCGAGTTTGCTGGTGGCAAAGAGACAGATGAGGCTTTCAGTGGTTGAGTGCTGAGGACTCTATGAGGCAGTGTTAGAGACCAAAGCGGGCAATCTTTGCAATGGAGAGGATATGGGGTCGAAAAGTCAGCTAGAGGTCAAATACCAAACTGTGATTGTGAGCCATTAAGATCTAGCCTGAGACAGTATCCAGAGTCAATTTGCTTGAAGATGCATTCATCAGTAATATTTATTGGGCATCCAGAATCAATCACTATAATCAATGGTACACCATCAATAGGCAGCACATTCCTGGCAATCTTTTATAGGTGTTCAGAGAGGCACATATAATGTTCTGATGTGAAGGATATGGAGGAGCTGCAGTATGTGCTAACTACAACTACAAAGGGAATCATGTTTAGTGCAGGCAGCTTATAAAAGGAAAGTTGCAGAGGCGTACGTCTTTTGAGTACAACAAAAGCTTGAATTTTTATAATTCATTGACAAGGTAGAAAAACATCCACTTCATAGTCAAAAATAGATGCTGAGCACAGACGAAGAGGTAGGTTTCAGATGAGAGAGAGCCAGAGAGAGCAGAGGGCTTTGGCAGGAATTCCAGACCTAAATGGCTGAAGGCACCTGCAGATTGGAAGGTAGCAAATGTAACCCTACTATTTAAGAAAGGAGGGGGAGAGAAAACAAGGAACTACAGACCTGTTATTAAAGCAAAATACTGCGGATGCTGGAAACCTAGAACAAAAACAAAAACAAAAATACCTGGAAAAACTCAACGGGTCTGACAGCACCTGCGGAGAGGAATACAGTTAACGTTTCGAGTCCGAATGACTCTTCATCAGAACGACTCTGATGAAGAGTCATTCAGACTCGAAACGTTAAATGTTTCCCTCATTACAGACCTGTTAGACTGATATCAGTAGGAGGGAACATGCTAGAATCTATTGTAAAAGATGTGATAACTGGGCACTTAGAAAATAATGGTAAGATTGGGCAGAGTCAACATGGATTTATGAAAGGGAAATCATGTTTGACATGTTGGAGTTTTTTGAGAACGTCACCCCCAAGTAGATAAGGGAGAACCAGTGGATGTGGTATATTTGGATTTTCAAAAGGCTTTCGATAAGGTTCCAAGCAAGAGGTTAGTAAACAAAATTAGAACACATGGGATTGGGGGTAATTTACTGGCATGGATTGAGGATTGGTTAATGGACAGAAAACTGAGTAGGAATAAATGGATCATTCTCAGGATGGCAGGCTGTGACTAGTGGGGTACCGCAAGGATTAGTGTTTGGGCCCCAGCTATTCACAATCTGTATCAATGATTTGGATGTGGGGACCAAATGTAATATTTCCAAATTTGTTGATGACATAAAACTAGATGAGAATGTGAGCTGTGAGGGGGATGAAAAGAGGCTTCAAGGGGATTTAGACAGACCAAGTGAGTGGGCAAGAATGTGACAGAAGGAATATAATGTGAAAACATGTGAAGTTATCCACTTTGGTAAGGAAAACAGGAATACTTATTTTTCTATGGGGAGAGATTGGGAAGTGTTGATGTCCAAGGGACCCGGGTGTTCCTGTTCATAAGTCATTGGAGGCTAACATGCAGGTGCATCAAACAATTAGGAAGGCAAATGGTATGTTAGCTTTTACTGCAAGGGGAATTGAGTACAGGGGTAAGGCAGTCTCGCTGCAGCTGTATAGAGCCTTGGTGAGTGTGCAGTTTTGGTCTCCTTACCTAAGAAAGGATATACTAGCCATAGAGGAAGTGCAACAAAGGGTCGTCAGACTAACCCCTGGGATGGCGGGATTGTGCTATGAGGAGAGATTGAGGAGCCTGGGTCTGTATTCTCTAGAGTTCAGAAAAATGAGGGGTGATCACATTGACATGTACAAAATCCTTACAGGGCTCGACAGGCAGCAAGGCTGTTTCCTCTGGCTGGGGCTGTCTAGAACCTGAGGACACAGTCTCAGAAGAAGAGGAAGGCCTTCACTCAGAATTCTGTACCCCAGAGTGCAATGGGGGCTCAGTCATTGAGTGTGTTCAAGACAGAGATCAATAGATTTCTAGATACCAATGACATCGAGGGATATGGGGATAGTATAGGAAGATGGCGATGAGGTAGGAGATCAGCCATGATCTTGTTAAATGGCAGTACAGGCTCGAGGGGTCGAATGGCCTATCCTGCTCCTATGTTCCTATGGCACAATAAAATAAACAGGGGAGCAGGGCGTATGGAGGTTGTGGGGGTCTTTGGACATTGATCTCCCCTGCACCCCTCAGTAAATATAGAGTTACTTACAAATGGAAGCCCACAGACACAGGTATAGTTCCAGACACAGGCAAGTATAAGACACTTTAGCAGCTTACGTAAATGAATGTGTGAACACGACCGAGTGTCCCTCTGACCGCCACACGGCACACTGTAAACATTGTCAGCCTGGTAAAGCTTCGAAAATGGGTCGCCCACCGAGCACTCGTTGGGATTGAAGCCGGTAGCTGGTCCTGCCTCTGGAGCTCCTGCTGCATCGGTAGAGACCACCTCCCAGACCTTGGGCAGGACTTAACCCAGGGTTTAACTCAGGACCCTGACGTCGGGACAAGACGGGGGGTGGGGGGCTCCTGAGCTAGCAGGGCACTGGCTCTGCGGTTTTTTTCAGAGGCGGCCTCACCGCCCCCCCCAACCCCATTTGGCCACCTCCAAACTCACCGTCCAATGAAGGACAGCCAGCAGGATGTAGATGCTGCCAGGGTCAATCTGAGGGAGCTCCATCGGAGACCCATTGGTGGCCGTCCCTGCTCACGGCCCCCCTCTTTGGACCATGGAGCCTCAGGCTCGGATGGCACCATCCCTCACCCGCCCCCCCCTACCCCACCCCACCTCACCCTACCCCACCACCCCCGCCGACCCCCCACCAAACCGGGCTGCAACAGGAAGGCCGCCTCCATGAAGCTGGCATTCTCCCCACGTTGGGGGGAGAGGCAGGGCAGGGATAAGATACCGGCTGCTGCGAGGAGTTGGCCCTGGGTGGGCTCTTAATCACTGAAATTTGCTTCCCCCCCCCCCCCCACCACCCCCCACAACCTCCCCCCCCACCCCACCACCCCCCCCACCCCCCACCACCCACCCCCCCCACCCCCCCACCCCACCACCACCACCCTCCATTCCATTGGCAGCTATTACACCCGCCCCCAGTCCTGCTGCTGGGAAATCTCCCCACTGAGAGGACTACATCGTGAGTGGGAAGGCCCCTCTCGATGCGGCTCCCCCTTTTATTTTCCAGAGCCCCCTCCCCACCTCTGCCCGCCTCTGCCCGCCTCTGCCCGCCTCTGCCCGCCTCTACCCGCCTCTACCCGCCTCTGCCCGCCTCTGCCCACCTCTGCCCACCTCTACCCACCTCTGCCCGCCTCTGCCCACCTCTACCCGCCTCTGCCTGCCTCTGCCCGCCTCTGCCCGCCTCTGCCCGCCTCTGCCCACCTCTGCCCGCCTCTGCCCGCCTCTACCCGCCTCTGCCCGCCTCTGCCCACCTCTGCCCACCTCTGCCCACCTCTACCCACCTCTGCCCGCCTCTACCCACCTCTGCCCGCCTCTGCCCACCTCTACCCGCCTCTGCCCGCCTCTGCCCGCCTCTGCCCGCCTCTGCCCGCCTGCCACCAGGGGATGGGGACCATTCCTAACGATGCCACGGTCACTGTGGGATGAGGGTCACGTGGAGCATAAATGTCAGCACAGGCCAGTTGGGCTGAACGGCCTGTTTCTTTACTCGCCGACTCAATGTGTGAATGCAAAAGCGGAAGTTTGGAGCATGGGCACTGTCGCACCAAAACAAGGCTCAGCTCATGGACGACCTTGAAATGTTTACAGAGACGCAGAAAGACAAGGAGAAAGGCACATGGATAGATCACACAGCTTCCTCAAACTATTTAAGCATACCTAGTTATGCTGATATTATTCAGCAAGGCCTCTTCCAGCAAATTGACTTCAACCGCAAATATTATACTGGTTAAAGAACACATTCAATCAGGATTTTTGCATTTAAATGTTCCATCATTTTGGCCAGTGGTTGTTCCCATTGGAAATCTGATGTTCAGAGCACTGAGGGAGATGTGTTATTTTCAGGCTTGAGTGCGGCGAGTATTCTTGGCTCTGTTTAGTTGTGTGGGCTGGCTCTGAGTATATAGGTGTGATTAGACCTTTAGTCATGGATGACTTGCCGCTATTTATAATCTTGATGCAAATTGCACAGCCTCCGAGCCAGCTGGTTCTGAGCTTATAAGGAGACCACTCTGAAAACAGTTCTGTTCTGCCACTGACCACCTCCCCCTCGCTACTGACAAGCCCCACTCCAGAGACATGAGCACGTGCCTTAGGCTGACGCCCCTGTGCAACACTGGCAGAGCGCTGCACTCTCGAAGGTTGGGTAAGAGGTCAAACCGAGGTCCTGCCTGCCCTCTCAGGTGGGCGTGGAAGATTCCACTGACGGGATCCAAAGGAGAGTCGGGGAATTCTCTCTGCTCTATTTATACCTCAACGATAATCACCGAGGCGGATGATCTGGTGACTATCAAAACTGCCATTTGTGGGAAGGTTGCTACGTAAGAACATAAGGGGGTAGAATGCGGACACACGCCAGACACGCTCGAGCGCCAAATAGCGCCGGATGCTGTCAGGCGAGCGTCCCCACGTCGTCGCGCACTCTGCGCGATATTTCAGTCGGCAGGCGCAGGTGAGAGTCGGCAGCGTGCTCGCCAGAAATTGAGGCCTATTAAGGCCATTAAAGTAGGAACTGATGGCGATTCTCCGTTGCCCATCCAACATCAGGGTTGACGGGCGGGCGAATTAGCCTGGCGGCCTTTGCCTTTTTGAGGAAACCTCATCCAAGGGCGGGATGCGGTTTCTGGGATTAATTAAAAAAAACAGATTAAAATGTTTGGACAGAACTTTCAGCATCTGTGTTTTGAAGTGACTCATCCTGATGCGCAGACATTTTTTTCCAGATTTTAAATTCTGTTTTTATTGATTTTAAGTTTGTCGGCTCCCTGAGGCAGCTCTCTGCCTTCAGGGCTCTTTCCTTCCACACTCCCCTGCACCCCCTGCTGACTTCCCCCCACCCCCACCCTGGGAGCGCTGAGCCTTTCAGCACAGCCTTTCACGCTGTCTGGCTGGCTGGCTGTTAATTGGCCAGCCAGTGTGAAATGACGGCCGGGGGCCAATCGCGGTTGGCGGTCCGTTCCCCAGCTGCTCCCGGGTCCACCAATCACAGACTCCCAAAAATTCTACCCAAGAAATAGGAGCAGGAGTAGGCTTTATGGCCATTCAAGCCTGATCCATATTCAAAATGATAATGGCTGATCTTCTGCCTCAGATCCATGTATCTGCCCACTCCATATATCCCCCTGATAGCCTGAAAGACCAAAAGTCTCTGTCAGCCTTGAATATACTCAATGATGGAGTATCCGCAATCTCAGGGGTGGACAATTCTAAAGATTCAAAACCCTTTGAGTGAAGTAATTTCTCCTCATCTCAGTCCTGATTAATCGACCCCTCATCCTGAGACTGTGCCCCCATGTTTGTTCATGACCCTGCAATATTCTCTCCTTCAAGTTCATCCATTTCCCTTTTGAGGGCCATAATTAAAACCAGTATCCACCACGCTATCGGGCAATACTTTCTAAATCCGAAACCCTCATTGAGTACAGAAGCTTTTCCTCATGTCACCTTGGATTCTTTTACCAATCACCTTAACTCTTTTCCCTCAGTCTACGGATCCTTCATCCATTGGAAACAGTTTCTCTTTATTTACTCTATCTAAAGCTTTCATGATTGTAAACGCCTCTATCAAATCTCTTCTTAGCCTACTGTGCTCTAAGGAAGACAACCCCAGCTTCTTCAGTCTGTACACATGAGTAATCCCTCATCCCTGGAACCATTCTTGTAAATTGACCTCTTCACTACCCTCTCCAAATCCGTCGCAGCCTTACTAAAGTGTGGACACGGTGCTACAGCTGGGACTAAAAGAGTGCCTTTTAAAAGGTTGGGTGTAACCTCCCGGCTTTAGGACACCATGCCTCTATTTATAAAGTCTTTTTGTTGCTTTGAGGTCACATCTGAATTTGGGCATGATTTTTTTTTTTCCCCAGTGTAGTGCTGCAGTGTAGACACTAGATGCTACCAGTCTCGGATGTGGTTAAGTATAGTAACAGATGTTGAGATAGCGTTGCTAAGGAATTTGAATCCAGTAATTTGGAATTCAAATGCACTGCCCGGCTAAAGTGACTTCCACTAGTTGGTGGGGGGGGCCTAACTGCCCTGCTAACCATACAGGGCAGTCAAAGGTGTCCCAGGTTCAATGCCTCATCTGCGATGGATGGGCTAACCTCAGCTGAGGCGTGATTCCCTTTGGCCTTGGCACCTCTGGGTTGGATAGAGGATCAATCAGCCATGACTCACAAGCCTGGTTACTCTCCAGTGAGCTCCTGGCTTGCAGAGTACCAGTGCCTGGATGCTTGGCAGCACTGGGGATAATATGTGATCCCTTCCAGAGTTGAATAACCTGCCTGAATGTTGCGGGTGGTGGTTGGGGGGGGGGGGCTGCGGGGGTTGGGGGTGGGGGGGGGCTACATAAGAAAAATGGGATGAGGTAGCGGAGACACTTCCAGCACTTGTAGAATGGCTACTTTTCAGGAAGAGGATCCCAAAATAAACTTGGGAGGGATATAAAAGGAAAGGCTATGCACTTTTACAGTGCTTTTGACAACCTCAGGACATCCCAGAAGCACTTTGTAGCCGGTGAAGTACTTCAGAAGTGCGGTCACTGTCGGAATGTGTGCTGCGCGATTGACCCTGCGCTAGAAGATTCATGTAGGCCTCTTGGTTCAGGTGCCCAAATCGAGGGTCTGTGAATGGGATTCGAGAAGGGGGAGCGGGGGGTGCCAAGCCCCAACTCTCCAGTTTATAATTAACGGCTGACGCAGCTTCTAAATAAAGATTTCAAACCCAGGCCCAAAGCCAGTTTTTTGGCTTCTTTTTTTTTGAAAAATGCTAATAAATTAGTCACCGCCATCATTCAAACATTGCCTTTTAAGTTCAGTCCCTCCACCTTCGCCATGGCAACAGTGTTATTTATGATGAGAGCTTCCCAGGCTCCGCCTACTTCACCCTGGACATGTAGAGTATGTGCAATCTTTGTGCAATGTTGCAATGTTATCACTCAGCAGCTTTCAGTAAGTTAGAGATGGTGCAATCACCCATTGCCTTTGCAAAGCTAGCCTGAAAACATTAATTTCTTGTCTGTCAGGCCCTCCCTCCTCCCAACCCCCACACACTTTTTCTCTGCTGTGTTTTTTTTCTCTCTCTTATTTTTTTTTTGTTTTTCGCAACTGTTTTAAAAGGAGAGACTTTTTTCCTTCAGTGTTTTTGGCATAAGAAGTCGCTGGGACTGGGAAAATCGGGAGGCCGGGTAAAATTTTTTTAAAAAACCCCCAGGAAGTGTCGCATTTGTATAACGCCTTTCCCATCCTCGAGACGTTTCAAAGCGCTTTGCAGCCGATGAAGTGCTTTACGGAGTGTTGTCGCTGTTGTGGTGTAGGAAACACAGCAGCCAATTTGCACACAGCAAGATCCCACAAACTGCAATTTAATAATGACCAGATAATCCGTTGTGGTTGTGGGTTAAGGGATGCTTAACCGAACAGAAAACATTTGCAGGGCCACAGCAAAAGGCGGGGAGTGGGACCGGCTGAGTTGCTCTCACAGAGAGCTAGCACGGACACAACGGGCCCAATGGCCTCCTTCTGTGCTGTAACCATTCTATGATTCTACGATTCTAAATATTGGCCCCAGGGTTAACCTGCTGTTCTTCAAAGAAAGTGCTGCAGGATCTTTTATGTCCACCTGAGAGACCAGATGGGTTCTCAGTTTAATGTCGCATCCAGAAGATGGCACCTCTGACAGCGCTGCACTCCCTCAGTACTGCACTGAGTGGGGACCCAAAGGGGGTGAGGCTTCCTACTGAGCCACATCTGACAGTGGAAGGGCCCATGCCTGGAATGCATGTAGCCAAACCTGAGAAGGGGGCTTTTGGTGTGCATGTACAGTAATTGTTTTGCATGTGTTCCCATGTGTATGAGCCAGTAACATGCACATACGCCCCCATGTCATCCCAGATCTTCCTACGTGCACTTCAAACATGGGATGCCGCCGCTTAAAGAGGGAAATCCACTTTGATGGTCCACTAATACAGTGGCCCTTTTGGGGAAGAGTTTGAGTATAGGGGTGCTACTTCCTCGGCCCCCTGATCTGCTTTCTTGATGGTGTCAACCATCAAGCGGAACCCAGCCAATGTCAGCCAGAAAGCAATGTCAGCAAGGCAGCAACATGACACCCTACAAGGGTCTTAAATTGGCAGAAGTGCCCTGCAAATCAGCGTGAAGGCCTCCCACTCAGCCAAAGCCAAGGCCTTCAGTAGGCAAGTCTCCGGTCTAGTCTGGAATGGACTGAAATGCGAGGAGGCAATCACAAGGTAACAACTAAAGGAACTACCATCAGTGTAGTGTTCAGTTGTTCTGTGTTTGATTATGTGAGTCTTGTAACTGATCTAAGCGCATGGTGCTTGATTGGTTAAGCCTGGCTGTTGACTCAGAGCAAAGTAAACAGCCACCAGAGAAGCTACTAGAAGCTGAGCTGTAAGCATGGTGCAGACACTTTGTGACTGCAGAAATACTTTAAAACTCTTTCAAATAAGCCAGTTGCACACTTGGAAACTAGTGTCATCTCTGCATTGCTCTGAGGAAAAGTCAAGTATATCAAATATACAACAGTAACCTCCACATGGAGGCCCCACCCCAGAATGTGGGGAGGGGACAGTGAAATTCATCACCCCAATTATCCATCATGAACATTGAGATGGGTTTGCAGATGAGAAATCCCTCTTCCCAAATCCATCAGTTCTAGATGTCAATATTACTTGTCCAATTGTCATAGAATCACAGAATTTTTACAGTGCAGAAGGAGGCTTTTCAACCCATCATGTCTGTACTGGCTCTCCAAACGAGCAATCCACTTAGTGCAATTCTCCTGCCTTCTCCTCGTAACCCTGCACATTCTTCCTTTTCAGATAATAGTCTAACTCCCTTTTGAATGTTTCAGTTGAACCTGCCCCCACCACACCCACAGGCTGTGCATTCCAGGTCCTAAACATTCGCTGTATGAAAATGTTTTTCTCAAATAGCTTTTGCTTCTTTTGCCAATTCCTTTAAATCTGTGCCCTCTCATTCTTGACCCTTTCACAAGTGGGGAACAGTTTCTCTCTATGTACTCTGTCCAGGCCCCTCGTAATTTTGAATATCTCTATCAGATCTCCTCTCAGCCTTTTCTTCTCCAAGGAAAATAGTCCTAACTTCTCCAATCTATCTTCCTAATTGAAGTTCCTCATCCCTGGAACCATTCTCATGAATCTTTTCTGCACCCTCTCCTAGGCCTTCTCATCCTTCCCAGAGGATTTCATTTTTAATGAAAATCTGACAAGCAGATTAATGAGTGGTTTATGCTGCTGTTCATTGCCTTAGTCGGAGAATTTTTTATTTGTGTGGTAGAGATATCAAGGGATATGGAGCAAGAATGGTAAAATGAAGTTGAAGTGCAGTTTGGTCATGATACAATAAAAGGGCAGAACAGGCTTCGGGGGCTGAATGGCCCGCTCCTGACTACTGGATGTCTACTGGTTTCTGTATTACTCCACGTTTCAGGTTTGTGATTAAAGGCAGTTTTTAATTTTAAGGGCTGCACTACCTGAGGAGATGTGAACAAGTGCACAATATGTTCTTATGTGGCTTGGTGACAAATTTTGTTTGATAACCCTCCTGTTAAGCACCGTGAGACATTTGACTACGTTTTTAAAATTCATTCACCGGATGTGGGCTTTGCTGGCTGGGCCAGCATTTATTGCCCATCTCTAGTTGCCCTTGAGAAGGTGGTGGTAAGCTGCCTTCTTGAACTGCTGCAGTCCGTGTGGTGTAGGTACACCCACAGTGCTGTTAGGGAAGGAGCTCCAGGATTTTCACCCAGTGACAGTGAAGGAATGGTGATATATTTCCAATTCAGGATAGTGAGTGGTTTGGAGGGGAACTTCCAAGTGGTGATATTCCCATCCATCTGCTGCTCTTGTCCTTCAAGATGGTAGTGGTCGTGGTTTTGAAAGGTGCTGTCGAAGGAGCCTTGGTGAATTCCTGCAGTTCATCTTGTAGATGGTACACACTGCTGTCACTGTGCATCGGTGGTGAAGCGAGTGAATGTTTGTGGATGAGGTGCCAATCAAGCGGGCTGCTTTGTCCTGAACGGTGTCAAGTCAAGCTTCTTGAGTATTGTGGGAGCTGCACTCATCCAGGCAAGTGGAGAATCAGGAGGTGAGTTACTCATTGCAGGATTCCCAGCCTCAGACCTGCTCTTGTAGCCACAGTACCTATATGGCTAGTCCAGTTCAGTTTCTGGTCAATGGTAACCCCCAGGATGTTGATAGTGGGGGATTCAGTGATGGTAATGCCCTTGAATGTCGAGGGGCGATGGTTGGAGATGGTCATTGCCTGGCACTTGTGTGGCGTGAATGTTACTTACCACTTGTCAGCCCAAACCTGGCTATTGTCCAGGTCTTGTTGTATTTGGACATGGCTTGTTTTACTATGTTAAAGGGACTGTATAAATGCAAGTTATTGTTGCATTGATTTCATCACCACAGAACTGGGGAATTTTGTGCAATCGAGGTGATTGCGCAATCGTCCTCTGAAAAGACGCAAATCACAGGCTCAAATTCCAAACAACCCTGTTCCTGTATCCAAGCTGTTCACTTTTGTTTCTGAACTGCCCCCTCCCCATTTTTTCTTTTCTGTACTCGTGCAGCTCCGTACCCCTCGATATTCCCAATTTCTTCAGGATATCCCATTGTTGAAGCATTTGGGATTCTTAAACCACTGGTAAAATTAGCTTGCTCACTGGATCTACAGAAAACGACACTCCTAACTCAAGTGTTGGTTTGAATTCCACCCTGTAGTCACATCGCAGGTCACTGAGTATGATGGGGGATCCCTCACAATAACTAATCAGTGACGAATGGATGGGTGTTTTGAGACAGAGTGAAAACTAACAAGTTAATAGGGGGGGGGATTGAAGCCAAAACCTTCACTCATCAAACCTCTGCCGCTTGTATCCTAGCTCACATCAAATCCCACTCGCCCATCACATTTGTGGTCGCTGACTTACATTGACTCGCAGTCTGGCAACCCTTCCACTTTAAAATGTTCATCATTATGTTTACATTCCTCCATGACCTCATGCCCAATTCAAACTGGGGATTTTCTCTACATTTTTGACAATAACCCTTCGACCTTCCTTCTCCTATAGTACCTGGGATGAGTGTCACTGCAGCCGCTCTTGCGCACCATTGCGAAGTTCCGCTCGTTATAATCGCAACCTTCTGTGGCCCAATTTTTATGATGGTTTTATTGTTGTGTTTTTGTTCAGTTTGACTCTTCCTCGCTCACTATCAATCCGCCCCCCCATAACCCCGTCACTCGCCTTTCCCAGCTGAGCTAACCTTCTCGACGCACTGTCCTGCTCACTGAACTGACAGGCTATGTGCTGAAATCTCACCGTGAGGGATCTGTCTGCTTACCGGCTCTTCATTTGAGCACTATCTTGGCACTGTGTCTTCAAAGCTTTTCTGTGCAGTCGCCACACTGAGATTTCAACACTCACCAATGCTGCAATTCCATTGTGGTCTGACCAGAACATTGAGGGTAATCTCATGTCATGTTGCATGATCTAAGACTGCCCACCATGCCTTACCTGTACTTAACTTGCCACCAGGCCGTTTGACCACCGCTTAATACCATGTCAATAATATAAAGGCACCAATCACTTGTAAGTGATTGAGTAAACATGTTGTGGGTTCATTTACTGAGGCTAAGCACATAAGAACATAAATACATGGATAGGAAGCTTGAAGACATCAGCAGCAGAGCTGTGTGTGCTGCATTCTGCCACAGGCCAAAGTGAAACTAAGATTGGATCAGATGACACATCTTCTAGTGATGGTATGCTGTCATCCCTTAAAGGCTAACTACAACGCTCCCCATCTCCGAAATCTCCAGACCAACAATCCTTCAGGATACCTGCACACCTCCAATTCTGGCATCTTGCACATCCCCAAATTTAATTGCTCCACCATTGCTGGTCGTGCCTTCTGATGCCTAGGCCCTAAGTTCTGGAACCCCCTCCCCAAACCACACTGCCTCTCTCTCTTCATTTAATGCACTCTTTAAAACTATCTCCTTATGTGGTTGATCCAAAAGATGGCACCTCCAACAGTGCAACACTCCCTCAGCACAGCGCTGGATTGTCAGATTAGATGTGGCGCTCAAGCCTCTAGAACAGGAGCTCACAACAGGTCTCACAGCCTTCTGACCTTTCTGACCTACAGCTGACACATTGCTACATCATGTTGGGTAACACTCCTGCGTTGTTTCTTGTGACTTTTTTATTTCTTTATCCTTTCATGTGATATGGGCATCACTGGCGAGGCCAGCATTTGTTGCCCATCCCTAATTGCCCTTGAACCGAGTGGCTTGCTCGGCCATTTCAGAGGGCAGTTATGAGTCAACCACATTGCTGTGGGTCTGGAGTCACATGTAGACCAGACCAGGTAAGAATGGCAGATTTCCTTCATTAAAGGACATTAGTGAACCAGGTCGGTTTTTATAACAAACGGTGATAGTTTCATGGTCACTATTACTCAGGCTAGCTTTATATTCCAGATTTTATTAATTGAATTTAAATTCCAGCAGCTGCTGTGGTGGGATTTGAACCCACGCCCCCAGAGATATTACCACTACACCACTATCTCCCCCATTAACTACATTAAATGGCTTCTCTTCCTGCTCCCAAACTGTTACCTCTGGTCTCCCCGAGGAATCAATCCTTGGCCCCCTCCTATTTCTCATCTACTTGCTGCTCCATGGTAACATCATCCAAAGACACGGTATTAATTTTCATATGTATGCTGACAACACCCATCTCTACCCCTCCCCCTCCATCCCCCCTCCTCTGCTGCTCTCGACTCCTCCACTGCTGCTAAATCACCAGACTGCTTATCTAACATCCAGGACTTGACGAGCAGAAATTTCCTCCATCTAAATATTGGGAAGACTGAAGCCATTGTTTTCAGTCCCCACTGCAAACTCTGTTCCCATCCCTCTCCCTGGCAACAGGCTGAGGTTAAGCCAGTCTGTGCCACCTCCAAGATTGCCTATTTCCACCACCATCACTTTGCTTGACTCTGCCCCTGTATGAGCTCAGCTGTTGCTGAAAGCATCACTCATGCCCTCATTACCATTAGAATCGACTATTCAAACACAGCCCTGGTCACCCACATTTCTACCTACATACACTTGAGGTCATCCAAAACTCTGCTATCCATGTTTCAACTCGCAGAAAGTCCCATTCCCCTATCAACCCTGTGCTCGCTGACCTATGCAGGCTCCCGGTCAAGCAACGTTTTGATTTGAAAATTCTCATCCTTGTTTTCAAATCCCTCTATGGCCCGGTCCCTATCTCTGTAATTTTCTCCAGCCCCACGACCCTCCGAGATATCTGCGCTCCTCTAATTTTGGCCTGTTGTTCATTCCCGGTCATAATGGCTACACCATTAGTGCCTCCCTACACCTCTCAGCCTCTTTACCTCACTTTCCTCCTTTGAAACCTCCCTCTTTGGCCAAGCATTTGGTCAACTGACCTAATATCTCCCTATGTGGCTCAGTGTTTTTGTTTTATAATGCTCTTGTGAAGCACCTTGGGATGTTTCATTGTGTTAAACGCACTATGTAATTTAAGGCGAGGCAATGGTGTAGTGTTATTGTTGCTCGATTAATAATCCAGAGACCCAGGTTAATGCTCTGGGGATGTGGGTTTGAATCCTGCTATAGCAAATGGTGGAATTTGAATTCAATAAAAATCTGGAATTAAAAGTCTAATAATAACTATGAAATGATTGTTGTAAAAATTCACCTGGTTCACTAATGTCCTTTAGGGAAGGAAATCTACTGTCCCTACCTGGTCTGGCCTACATGTGACTCCAGACCTAAGTGACGTGGTTGGCTCTTAAATGCCCTCTGAACCAGGGCAATTGGGGATGGACAATAAATGCTGGTGCTCACATCACATGAATGAATTTTTAAAAGTTGCTGTTGCTCTTCTTCAAATACCTTCAAAGTCTTTATTTTACAACCGTCCAAAACAGCCAGAGAGGATAGGACGGGCGCTCGGTTTAACGGTTGATCTGAAAGATGGCACCTCCGATAGTGCAACACTCCCTCAGCACAGCGCTGGATTGTCAGATTAGACATAGTGCTCAAGCCTCTAGAACGGGAGCTCAAGACGGGTCTCGCAGCCGTCTGACCTTTCCGAGCTACAGCTGACACGTTACTATGTCACGTCGGTGCCGCGCTGTGATGTCAGCCTAGGCCTCGTGCTCAAGTCCTGAGGCTTGATCTCATGACTGAATCAGAGGTGAAAACTACGAACAGCCCGTAGCATAGGGGCCGGATGTGGGCCAAGTTGGTCTTGATGTTGTTGGAGTTTGTGTAAGGCGGAGCTGGGGACATTGTTTAATAAATGACCAGTTGATACTCAGGCTCACATTTCAATGACATTCACCTGCTAAAAGCATTTGATGTTATTTGTGCTGTATTACTGTAGGGTGCAATTCTTATAGTGAATCATTAATTTATCATGCAATCTGATTAGATTGCAAACTGTAATGATTTCTCAATAAATTGCAGATGTAATCATTAATCTATTGTACATGTAAACACATCAATAACATGGGGCACATGGGGGCTGTCCGTATTTACACTGTTCTCTCTACCTAGGAATGTGAGACTCAAACAGAATAAATATTCCAATGATGCTCTGGTCTGATATGCTGTGAGGTTCTGGGATACTGGATTTGAATCCAGTCCTGAGTGATGGGAACTTCAAAACAAATGCAATATACTATTGGGAATCTGAAATTAAATGAAACATACTGGAAACTCTTAGCAAGTCATGGCATTGCCTGCAGGGAGGTCAACACGACTGGTATGCTTGCTGACCCTCACTGGATCCTGGTTAAGCAAAGCCATGAATTTGAATTTCTTATCCTTGTTTTAAACCACACCCCCCCACCCCCCCATCCCCAACACCATGGCCTCACCCACCCACCTCTCCCAATCTCTGCAATCTCCCCCAGAACTGCAACCCTATGTGAACTCCAGGACAAAGCAGCCCACTTGACTGACACCCCGTCTACCACATTGAGCATTCACTCCCTTCACCACCAACGCACAGTGTGTACCATCTACAAGGGGCACTGGAGCAACTCACCAAGGCTCCTCCGATAGCACCTTCCAAACCCACGACCAATACCATCTAGAAGGACAAGGGCAGTAGACGCATGGGAACACCACCACCTGGAAGTTCCCCTCCCAAGCCACTCACCATCCTGGCTTGGAAATATATCGCCGTTCCTTCAATGTCGCTGGATCAAAATCCTGGAACTCCCTCCCTAACAGCACGGTGGGTGTACCCACACCACATGGACCGCAGCGGTTCAAGAAGGCAGCTCATCACCGCCTCCTCAAGGACAATCAGGCAGTAAACGCTGGCCTTGACAACAATGTTCACATCCCACGAACGAATAAAAAAAAAACTGCACTCCTCTCATTCTGGCCTCTCGAGCATCCCCGATTTTAATCGCTCCTCCATTGGCGGCCGTGCCTTCAGCTGGCTGGGCCAGTAACCTCCGAAATTCCCTCCCTTTAACCCTCTCTGCCTCACTTCCCTGTCTCTGATGCTCCTTGAAACCCACCTCTCTGACAAAGCTTTTGTTTCATTAGTTTCCATTATTTGACTGGGTGTCAGGTTTTGTTTTACAACAATCCTGTGGACTACCTTGGGACATGTTATATTTACAGATGCCGTATTAAATAATTGCTGCTGTGTACTGGGCACAGTCCATAAAATTACCTTGAATAGAAATTATTTTGAATGCTTTGCAAAAACTGCATGTGGGATGTGACTAACCTTGTGTATGGGGGCGGGGTGTCCGGGGGAAGTCCTGACAATATTAGGGCTGCCCGTCCACTTCTTATAATCTGGTGGAAACTGTCTTTGAACCAGGGTGCTTTTCTTCCCTCCCTTTTTTGCTCTGTCGCCAATAGTTTCTGTGTGTTGCACCGAGAGGAGGGTGGATGTTGCAATAGGCAGCCCAGTCATCGTCAGCCAGTTCAGAGTGAGAGTGAAAGCGTAAAAGAAAAACTGTGTAATAATTCAGCAAGATTACGGCAGTCTCGCATCATACTCTGTCTGCTCGCCGGACAGAGAGAGACACTCACTCACTCACTCGGAGGGAGTTTAAAGCAGCATAGAGAGAAAGAAAGAAACACTTTATGAGCCTGGAAATCTAATGGAGAGAGCTGGAGAAAGAACCTTCTGAGGACACTCTTGATTCGATAGTTAAATTATTCTGGTTCCAAGGAATTTTTGTGATAAAAGTTATTCTTCGAGGAATTACCAAGAAATTGTGTTTTCCCCCTCTACCCCCTCCCTCCCCTGGAAAGGAGCTGGAACTTTTGTACTGAAGATCAAAATGATTAACGGATGATGGAAGATAAGGCGCTTTGTTGCTAAAAGTTGCGGGTGCAGCGAAGGTTCGGCTCTCATGTCAGGTTCGGGGCTCCTGTGAATCCACACGTGGGAATTCCGAGAGCTGCCAACGGGAGGGAGAAGGTGGGGGTGGGGGAAGGAAACAGGTTAATCCCCGCTGTTCAGGAGCCCGGTGTCCTGGCCAGGCTGTGCGAACTTCAATCCCCACAGACGGAGAGAGGGGGAAAAAGGAAAAGCCGCCTCGGGAACTTCCTTTGTTACTGGGAATTCCTCAGCGAAACTACTCGGGGCGAGTCTCCCACTTTTGTAACGAAGCGAGACCTTTAGGTAAGTTTTTTTTTTAAAAAAAACACAAAACAAAATCAAATACAATAACAGTCTATAAAACTATGTATGTACGGGTGTTTAATGTTGATGATTTGAATCGCGTGTTTGGTTTCTAAAGCCGGGGCGGGTGTGTTTTTACTCTTTTTCTTTGTTCGACCTTCTCTTCTCTCCTTCCCCCCCTTCTCCGCAGCCCCACTTGTTGGGTGGGTGGTGTGGGGTTGGTTGTGGGGTGGGGGGGGGGGTGTTGTTGAGAAGTGGTGAGGATTAATCGTACACCCGTTTATTTCACTCTCTTTTTGACCAGTTGGCGAGTGTGTCACGGAGAAGTCGCCCCTTTGTATTATTTTTCGTTGTTGGTCTGGAGTTTTAATGTTACAGGGAGTTGATACAAACTTTTTCCTCCTCTTACACCGCCCACCGGTAACGGTTTTCATTTCGGAGTTCTGGGTTAGTTTTTGTTTGAAGCCCCTTTGTGTGAACTTCGTATTTGGAATCACGCGTTGTCGATCCCCACCACACCCCCCCCTCTGTCATTTTAAAGGGTAGCCGGGGAGGTTTGACTCTTTGTGGTGAATGTTGCTCTGTCCCGGGACTGACGCTGTGTTACTGTGTAGCAGTGAACGACCATGCCTGGGATCTCTGTACATTACGCTGCGCTGTTTAAGAGCAAGCCCCCCATCCCCTCTCTCTCCACCCCCCCCCCCCCCCATCCCCTCTCTCTCCACCCCCCCCCATCCCCTCTCTCTCCACCCCCCCATCCCCTCTCTCTCTCTCTCTCCACCCCCCCCATCCCCTCTCTCTCTCTCTCCACCCCCCCCATTCCCCCCTCTCTCTCTCTCCACCCCCCCCCATTCCCCCCCTCTCTCTCTCCACCCCCCCATTCCCCCTCTCTCTCTCGCCACCCCCCCCATTCCCCCTCTCTCTCTCTCTCTCTCCACCCCCCCCATTCCCCCTCTCTCTCTCTCCACCCCCCCATTCCCCCTCTCTCTCTCTCCACCCCCCCCATTCCCCCTCTCTCTCTCTCCACCCCCCCCATTCCCCCTCTCTCTCTCTCCACCCCCCCCCATTCCCCCTCTCTCTCTCTCCACCCCCCCATTCCCCCTCTCTCTCTCTCTCCACCCCCCCATCCCCTCTCTCTCTCCCTCCCCCCATCCCCTCTCTCTCTCTCCCTCCCCCCATCCCCTCTCTCTCTCCCTCCCCCCCCATCCCCTCTCTCTCTCCCCCCCCCCATCCCCTCTCTCTCTCCCTCCCCCCATCCCCTCTCTCTCTCTCCCTCCCCCCATCCCCTCTCTCTCTCTCTCTCTCCACCCCCCCATCCCCTCTCTCTCTCTCTCTCCACCCCCCCATCCCCTCTCTCTCTCTCTCTCTCCACCCCCCCATCCCCTCTCTCTCTCTCTCTCCACCCCCCCATCCCCTCTCTCTCTCTCTCCACCCCCCCATCCCCTCTCTCTCTCTCTCCACCCCCCCATCCCCTCTCTCTCTCTCTCCACCCCCCCCTCCCCTCTCTCTCTCTCCACCCCCCCATCCCCTCTCTCTCTCTCTCTCCACCCCCCCATCCCCTCTCTCTCTCTCTCCACCCCCCCATCCCCTCTCTCTCTCTCTCCACCCCCCCCATCCCCTCTCTCTCTCTCTCTCCACCCCCCCCATTCCCCCTCTCTCTCTCTCCACCCCCCCATTCCCCCTCTCTCTCTCTCCACCCCCCCATTCCCCCTCTCTCTCTCTCCACCCCCCCATTCCCCCTCTCTCTCTCTCCACCCCCCCATTCCCCCCCTCTCTCTCTCCACCCCCCCATTCCCCCCTCTCTCTCTCTCCACCCCCCCCATTCCCCCCTCTCTCTCTCTCCACCCCCCCATTCCCCCTCTCTCTCTCTCCACCCCCCCCCATTCCCCCTCTCTCTCTCTCCACCCCCCCCCATTCCCCCTCTCTCTCTCTCCACCCCCCCCCATTCCCCCTCTCTCTCTCTCCACCCCCCCCCATTCCCCCTCTCTCTCTCTCCACCCCCCCCATTCCCCCTCTCTCTCTCTCCACCCCCCCCCCATTCCCCCTCTCTCTCTCTCCACCCCCCCCCCATTCCCCCTCTCTCTCTCTCCACCCCCCCCCCATTCCCCCTCTCTCTCTCTCCACCCCCCCCCCCCATTCCCCCTCTCTCTCTCTCCACCCCCCCCCCATTCCCCCTCTCTCTCTCTCCACCCCCCCCCCATTCCCCCTCTCTCTCTCTCCACCCCCCCCCCCCATTCCCCCTCTCTCTCTCTCCACCCCCCCCCCCCCATTCCCCCTCTCTCTCTCTCTCCACCCCCCCAATGTGAACTCATTATTCCCCTTCTCCTTCCCCGGGATTGCCTGACCTTTGGCGTATTTCAAGCCGATTGCAGTATCTGATTGGGTGCAGATTGAAATAATAGTCCCTCTTTTTGTTGGGGGAGTCCAGAACAAAGGGGCATAATCTTCAAATTAGAGTTAGGCAGTTCAGGGCCTTTATTAGAGACTTTTTTTTAAACATACACACACACACACACACACCTTGAAAACTGAGATTGATGTATTTTAGGAGGAAAATTACTGTGGTTGTTGGAAATCTGAAATGAAAACTGAAAGTGCTGGAAATACTCAGCAGGTCTGGCAGCCTCTGTGCAGAGGGAAACACACAGTTAATGTTGTGAGTCCAAAATGATGACTCTTTGGATAGATAAAGTTTTGGGTGAAGATTTTCTGGGTAACAAAACCAAGCAGGTAGATGGAGTCAAGATACAGTTCAGTCGTCCTGTGCCGAATAGGCTGAAGGGGCTGAATGACCTTTTCCTGTTGCTTGTTCTAAGGAAAGGGTATTCTCTGGTATTTCTCCACCACCTCCCTTGGCTCTCTGCCACCCTGTGGTTGTTACCTGTTAATGGGGCCTCCTATCTGTGAAAATTTCTGGCCTTTAATTGGAACAAATGGCTTTTGAGTTTTCAGTGTAGGTTTGGGGTGATCCTTTAAACCAAGCTGCTCCCCTCCTCCTTATATCCACGTGTGTGTGTGTGTGTGTGTGTGTGTGTGTGTGTGTGTGTGTGTGTGTGTGTGTGTGTGTGTGTGTCTGTCTTTACAGGAGCGTTATTAGGCAGAAAGTAGACACCAAGTCATGCAAGGAGACATTGGGGCTGGTGACCAAGAGCTTGGTCAGTGGGGTTGACATTTTAAGGAGCCTCTTAAAGGAGAGAGAGGTTAGCACCAGGGATAGCTGAATATAGGGCTGCCAGTGGGGGAGCGATTGAAATTGGGGCTGCTCGAGAGGTCAGAATTGGAAGAGCACAGATCTTGGAAAGTTGTAAGCTGAAGCAGGTTACACAGACAGGGAGGGGTGAAGTCATCACTCCAAGAGCCTTTCCAGCTCAAGGTTCACTGTTCAGGAACAAACAAGAGTCACTGCCCCCAGGTGTGTGAAACACTGACTTTTTTTGGCAATAATGAAAGGGTTTCTTTTTGCATGCTTGGAACCATTTTGAGCTTATTAAATATTAATGGAAATGTTATGTGTAAGCACAAATAGTGAGACAGTCAGTGCCATTCATAGATGAGACATGTCCTTGTGCTCTTAGCATTCGCAGTGATTGGCTGGCTGAGCAGTGATTTATTATCTGACTACTCAATTCATTCCGAATGTGATTCATCAGAAGCTGCCCATCTCATGAGGCTGCCGAGAGTCAGAGATCTGAGTCTGGTCTCTTGCACTCAGCAGGAGGGTTGATGAAGCAATAGACCTGGGTGGATGGATATGTGTTTCTTTTGTGGGATTGGGGAGGAGCAGAGCTGGGGGATGGGGTGTGGGGGGGGGGGGGGGGGGGGGGTGGTGGGTTTAGGGATTGGAGGGGTGTCTCAGTGCTTTCTGTGGGGAGGGGGTTACTGGATGAAGCTCTGGAGTTGTGTTGTCTCGATCAGTCTCATGCCACCACTGTATTCCAGCACCACCTGCTGTATCAATGTGGCATTTTCACTTGCCAACTTGCACTCGAATTAGTGCCGAATTCTGGTCGGTTTTGTGCCATGGACCTATACCTGCTGGAATTGAGATTTTAGGTTCGTTTTACAATGGAACCTCTTGACTTCAGACTTCACACGCCCTTAAGCAGTGCAAAATTGGAATTTCCAAGCCACATGACTGTGAGACAAAACCTGGTGGAGGCTGAGGCTGTTTTCCTCTGTTTTTCACAACCATTAGCCAAAAAGGTGATAGATACACGGGAACTCCCTTAAGCATATGAAATATTAATTTAATAAGGTACAAAATACAAGTTCAAAGGTAGAAAATGCTGGAAAAACTCAGCAGGTCTGACAGCATCTGTGAGAAGTTGATGCTCACAGGATTCTCACTCTTATCTGGATAATTGTTATACAAACTAGGGCTGTGCTCCCTGAATTTGGGAAGACTATGGGTGATTTAATTAAAGTTTTGCATGATGTTAATTCCTGATGGGATAGATAAATAGAAGGCATTTCTGTTGGTTGGACGTTCTAGGACTATGGGATATAGTCTAAATATGAGAGCCAGGCCTTTCAGGAGTGAAATTAGGAAACATTTCTACATGACAAGGGCAATGGAAGTTTGCAACTCTCCTGCACAAATGACAATTGTATACTAAGTCAACTGTGAACTTTTAATTTCTGTTAATCAAAGGTATTAAGGGATGTGGTTGCAAAGGCAGTTATGGTGGGGAAGGGGGAGGAGTCAGAAAGGGCAGTGACATCATCGACAACAACTGGCATTTATATAGCACCTTTTTATTAAAGTAAACCATCCTAAGGCACTTGCCTCTCAGAAGTGATTTTCAGACTGAATTTGACCTGAGCCACTTAGGGAGATATTAGGACATATGACCAAAAGCTTGGTCAAAGAGGTAGATCTTAAAAGAGAAAAGGAAGGCGGAGGGGGGGGTTGAGGGAGGGAATTCCAGTACTTTAGAGCCTGGGCGGCTGAAAGCACGATCGCCCGTCACTGCTTTTTTCTTGCTATTGTGTAGTACCAGCACGAGCACCAGGCTGAAGGTTCAAGATGCCCCTGGCACAACTTGGGTTGCAACGTGAGTGGTCCATTGTTGGTCTGCAGTCGGCCTTCTGACTTTGGCTGTGTCAGGAGTTTGGTAAAGTGTTTGGGCTAGTGAGGTCTTGTAGTTGACCTGTCCGCTGTATGATAGGACATAAGTATCACTGCAGACAGCAGTGTTTTAAATATTGGGGGTGCGGTGGTAAATTTTTGATGACCAAGGGAGTTGGTAGGGTAAATGGAGAGAACCTATTTCCTCTGGGGAGTCCAAAACAAGGCAGCATAACGATGGGATGAGAGCCAGGCCAATCGGAGATGACGTCAGAAAGTACTTTTTCACACAAAAGGTAGTGGAAATCTGGAGCTCTCTCCCCTCGGAAAGCTGCTTGTGTGGGGGTGGGGGTGGGGTGGGGGGGGGGTGGGGGCTGAATCGAAAATTCCTACAGTTGAGGCTGATTGATTAAATTTTTATTAGTTAAGGTTGTTGTGGGATATCGGAACCAAGGTGGGCGGATGAAGTTAAGGTACAAATCAGTCATGAACTAATTAAATGGCGGAACAGGCTCGCCTCCTCCTGTTCCTCTGAAAGCAACTTTGGAGCCAATTTGTAAAAACTGTCTTTTTTTTCTTCCCCCCCCCCCCAGATCCTTATGAGTGTGAACGCCCAGAGATCGCTGCCCTCACTCCCTCCCAGGCTGAAGAGGTTAGACTTTGATGATGCTGATGACCCCGACCTTCCCAAATGTAAGCGAGTCCGTTTGAGCCAGCTCTCCATACCTGCCTTGTCCCCGTGCCTTGGCTCACCATCCCCAACGCCCTCCTCCTCCGATGACGACAACAGCGTATCCCGCATTGGACCTTACCTCCTGCTCAATCCCACAGAGGCGAATAATTGTTACAGAGCCATCCACACCCACACGGAACAGGAATACATCTGCAAGGTATGGTTATTAATGTAAGCGGAAGACTGGGATGCTTGCTGGGTAAATGACCGGTATTTTGCATACTGCCTGGAGGACCATGCGGGGACCCAGTCCCATTCCTGGCCTCAGTATCTTGGGCCATAGGAGGGAGGACACTTGGACTCAGGGACCCCAGGGCTTATGGAGAGAGAGTTTTAAGTCCCTGAACCGTGTTCATTTCTCTCTCTCTCGAACCCAGCCCAACCTTTCAGCACAGCCTCCAACCACTAACCACAGTGTAATTAACGATGCGAGTATTTCTTGTAAATGGTCACTTCCTGTGACCCTGTGGTGTAACAGATTAAACAAATCCTGTGTTGCCTCTCGTCTTTTTATATTCCTTTATAATTCTTCCCCCTTTCAATAAATGCACCTGTCCCACACAAGAATACTTTCCTCCTTCTGCTTTCACTCTCCAGTCTCCCTTTTTTCCAAACTCTCCCCATTCCGGGAGCACGGAGAGGTTATTTTTCCCTGCGCTGTGTGGTGTTCCTGGGTGAACCTCTGGGAAGTGCATGCGAAACCAACCTTTTTGACCAAGCCTTTGGCTCACTTGTCCTGACATCTCCTGATGTGACTCACTGTCAACATCTTATCTGACTAACAGTCCCATGACGAGCTTTGGGAAGGCTGAATGGAAGTTGTTGCTGTCGTCTTCACCAGCTTCCCCCTCTCTGTGTTGCAGGTCTTTGCGATGAAGCGCTACAGTGAGGTGATTGCACCCTATGCCCGCCTCCTGCCTCACCCGAACGTGGGTCAGATGGCTGAGGTGATCGCTGGGGACCGCAAGGCCTACGTCCTTTTCCAGCGAGGCCACGGTGACATGCACTCGTACGTGCGGACATGTAAGAGGCTCCGTGAGGAAGAGGCTGCCACGCTCTTCAGGCAGATGGCGCAGGCAGTGGCGCACTGTCACGAACATGGGATTGTGCTCCGGGACCTCAAGCTGAGGAAATTCGTATTCGCCAACAGACAGAGGTGAGTGTTGGGGTGGGGGTGGGGGTGGGGAGGAGGTGGGGGGTGGTATTGCGGAGGCTCAGATCCATGCAACAAACATCTCTGTAAACAAAACTTTGAGTGTGTGTGGGGGTGGTGGGGGCACCTCTGCTTGAACTAAGGTGGACGTACACGACATTACTTTGAGGAAGAGCAGAGGGGAATCCTGGTATCCTGACCAATGTTCATCCCTTGACCAACGTCACTTCAAAAAGGGTTATCTGTTCTTATCATGCTGTTGTATATGGGATCTTGCTATGCATAGTTTTGGCTGCCTTGTTTCCCTACATTGCAACAGTAATCACAATTAACCAACAAAATGTACTTCATTGGCTCTGAAGTGGCTTGGGATGTTCTGAGGTCATATAGGTGCTATATAAATACAAGTCCTTTCATAACAGAGTCGAGACCCCACTGGCTATTATTAACTTCCTAGGTGAAGTGATACCTAGGCAGCCTCAAGTGACCTCCTTGTTGGGTCTTTTGCCTTGGCCAAGGGGAGAGGGAGATGGGGAGATTGAAGGAGTCTGAGAGGGAGAGTCAGCAGACAAGGGTCAAAATTAGCATAAATCGAGTAAAGAGAAAGATTGGAGTGATTAAAGACTGCTCCATAATCTTGTGTCTAATAGAATTAGCTGACCGGGCTCTGTTTTAAGGGGTGATTTTCTGATTCAACGCTCCCAGCAGAGAGAGTGCAGAAAATCCTGGGCCAGCCACCCATGAGAGATGGCATCTCTGACAGCGCAGAGCTCCCTCAGTACTGCACTGGCGGTGTCTCCTGGATTATGTACTCGAGTCTCTGTGGTGGGGCTTGAACCCAAAACCTTCTGACTCAAACGTGAATGCTGCTACCCACCGGGCCACAGAAAGTCATTAGTTTCAGACGGAGAGAAGTTAAAAGGGAAACAGACCATTCGGCCCAGCCAGTCCATGTTGATGTTTACCCTCCCGACCAGAAACTAGTCCCGAGCACATTTAGCCATCCTGTTTCCCCTATTCAATCTAATCTGAAATATTGACCTTGGCCTCAGTCAGTGACCCTGGAACTGAATTCTACAGCCTCAAGTTAAAACGTTTCACTTGTTCTCTCAAATTTAACCTTGCATCTATGTACAAGGACTGGGGAGCAGCCTACACAATAGCGCTGGTCCTTCTGACATGTATTGTTCCTTTAAGAAACAATTACTGCAACTCTTAAGATGCCCTTTTGTAAGTTTTAATAGAAATTAAACATGGTAGTTAGCTTGCAGCAAGAGAAAAGCAAGTATTGAAAATCTTATGCCCTGGTGAAATGTGCTTCAGTTCGTCTAGTTCAAATAGAGTCCTTTCGCTCGTTTTGAGCAGGATTACAAACACGTATTCTAAAGAGCGTTTTCTTTTCCTCCAGAAACAAACTGAGGCTTGAGAATTTGGATGATGCCTGTGTCCTGAAGGGAGAGGATGATTCCTTGATGGATAAGCATGGCTGCCCTGCTTACGTGGGGCCGGAGATCCTTAACACCAAACAGTCATACTCAGGGAAAGCTGCAGATGTCTGGAGCCTGGGAGTGGTCCTGTATACCATGCTAGTGGGCCGCTACCCTTTCCAGGACACGGAGCCAGCCGCCCTCTTCAGCAAGATTCGGCGAGGGTTCTACACCGTCCCGGACAACATTTCCCCCAAAGCCAAATGCCTTATCCGGTGCATCCTGCGACGGAACCCGGCTGAGAGATTGACAGCCAGTGAGATCTTGTGTCATCCCTGGTTCAGCTCCAACTTCAACGTGACCTTCAACAGCAGCACAGGACCATTGACCGACCAGTTGGTCCCTGATAGTTACAGGGAGGACACGGACACAGATTTGTAGAAATTCTTACAGTTTATAAAAAAGAAAGTGGATTTTGAAAAGGTAAAGGTCACATTGCGTGCCTTCTCTGTGAATTGGACAGTGACTTTAAACTTCTGCACCCTTCCTCATTCAGGTGATTTGAAGCGAAAGCCTTTTGGGACTGGGGTGCCAGATTGTGCCCAGAAAACTGGCATAGAGGTTTCCTGAACGAAGGTGGTGTCTCCGGCTTCAAGGGGGTGTGTGTGAAAGTGTACTGTTCTTGTCGTTCAGTGTTTGTGACAGGACGTGTTGGTGTGTCTTTGGACAGTGGGATGGTCAACCTAGTCTGGGGACCCCCCCGCCACCCCCCCACCTTCCTGTTCACAATCAGCCTTCCAAACATCACGGGAGGGAATGGAAAATAACTTCCAGTCAGCTTATTTGCAGCCGGAGGTTGTTGACAGCAATAACAGCAAAACCAGGATTACCTGTGATCTGGGAGACTAGAGATTAGCTATCTCGAGGGAGGGGGTGTGGAGAGCATTCATGACTTGTTCAGTGATGCCGTAGACTTCTGGTCTATTCCTCCACCGTCAGCCTTGTGATGGGATGTAACAATTATGCTGTATTGATAGTTGGTTGATTTTTAGGGTTCCTTTCCCATGACTTATCCTTCCTAAAAATTGGGGACCAAAGGGCTTACCAATTGTCGGGGTGATGGGGATGGAGAATAATGTACTTGGCAAGAATCTTGTGGTGATTTGCTCCAAGTTGGGCAAAATACAGAGCCACTCACCCAATACTGCCTCAGTACAGTAAGACTCACTCTTGCATGGTGAATCTGAAGGAACACCAGAGTTTGGTGGATTTTGCCCACTAAAAGCCCGATTATTGTATAAAACTGAAGGATTTTTTTTCTCAATGGTGCTTTTGAGGAATGCATAAGGGTCAGCAACAGAGTCTGGACTGAACTGTGTCTTTCCTTATCACTTCCTCTTACCTGGAAGAATATTGATCTAGAACTGACTATTGCAATGTAAATTCAGGCTGTGCAGTGTGACAGCTCTCTTGACAAGAGATTGTTGTTCTAAGAACCTGATGTGCGCCACTTGTTACTTGATTACATTTAATGCCTCTTCAGTGTTTACAGAGGGAACAAACAGATTTCATGGTTCCTGACTGACTTGTAGCATGGGATGGTATGGGATAGCCGGATACTTGGCACTGGATGGATTAGATTTCAAATTCAGCACTGTCATCTGGTAAAATACAGCGTATGTATTTCGTCAAAAAATCTCATTTTATCTGACGGCAGTGTTTGACTGCACCCTCTTGGTGTTTTAAAAACATGGTGGAGGACAGGCAGCATGCTGTCCACATGCCCCTTGTACTTGCAGACAACATAGGAGCCATGGTTTGGATGGCACATGTCTGTCTCATAGGCGAAAGGATTGAGACCACATAGTTGATGCCTGGTGTGGCCCCTCCATGTGCCCTACACTCTGCTAAACACAAGACCAACCGTGCTATTAAGGGATCAGTGCGTTAATTCTAAGTTGCCTAAATAAAGTGTGGACAATTCTTGTTGCGGTGTAGCTTTGCCAGGACCTGCAGCTGACCATTCCGTCAGTAACGACTGACTGCAGCCAACGTGACAATTCAATAACCATTTGTTGCTGTGCCTTCAGTATCTGTTAGCGAACCCTGTTTTCCCACTAAGCCTGTACTGTAACTCAGCTAAATCCACAAGAGTAATGGGATTGGCCAAGCTATTGGTCCCTTCTGTGGCAGGTGCTAGTTCTCTTGTGGTTTTGTACAGGACTGTATCTATGATACAAATTGACAAGTTGATGTAAATATGTTTGATAAACCTATGTAGCAGCACCAACACTACATTTGAGTTATTGTGTGTACGTACTGATTGTATATTTGTCAATTTCAATTAAAAGCAGTTGTATTTTTTGTTCAGTGTTAATTTTTGAGTCGCGCATCTATTTCACGTTATTGCAGGGTGGGTCGTGTAATAATTGGATGCCATAATCATTTTTTTCATAATTTCCGTCAACGAAGAGCTTGAGTACTTTTATAACAATGTGGTCATCGTTGATGTGTTAACCTCTCCTGCTCATTCTGGGAAAGCCCACAGCACACAACAGTAAGAGGTAGACCTCTGAATGGGTGCAAAATTTAAAATATCCCGGATATGTCCTGTCCACTAAGAGCAGGGCAAATCCAGTCAATTACCATTCCAACAGTCTACCCTCAATCATCAACAAATCCAGTCAATTACCATTCCAACAGTCTACCCTCAATCATCAACAAATCCAGTCAATTACCATTCCAACAGTCTACCCTCAATCATCAACAAATCCAGTCAATTACCATTCCAACAGTCTACCCTCAATCATCAACAAATCCAGTCAATTACCATTCCAACAGTCTACCCTCAATCATCAACAAATCCAGTCAATTACCATTCCAACAGTCTACCCTCAATCATCAACAAATCCAGTCAATTACCATTCCAACAGTCTACCCTCAATCATCAACAAATCCAGTCAATTACCATTCCAACAGTCTACCCTCAATCATCAACAAATCCAGTCAATTACCATTCCAACAGTCTACCCTCAATCATCAACAAATCCAGTCAATTACCATTCCAACAGTCTACCCTCAATCATCAACAAATCCAGTCAATTACCATTCCAACAGTCTACCCTCAATCATCAACAAATCCAGTCAATTACCATTCCAACAGTCTACCCTCAATCATCAACAAATCCAGTCAATTACCATTCCAACAGTCTACCCTCAATCATCAACAAATCCAGTCAATTACCATTCCAACAGTCTACCCTCAATCATCAACAAATCCAGTCAATTACCATTCCAACAGTCTACCCTCAATCATCAACAAATCCAGTCAATTACCATTCCAACAGTCTACCCTCAATCATCAACAAATCCAGTCAATTACCATTCCAACAGTCTACCCTCAATCATCAACAAATCCAGTCAATTACCATTCCAACAGTCTACCCTCAATCATCAACAAATCCAGTCAATTACCATTCCAACAGTCTACCCTCAATCATCAACAAATCCAGTCAATTACCATTCCAACAGTCTACCCTCAATCATCAACAAATCCAGTCAATTACCATTCCAACAGTCTACCCTCAATCATCAACAAATCCAGTCAATTACCATTCCAACAGTCTACCCTCAATCATCAACAAATCCAGTCAATTACCATTCCAACAGTCTACCCTCAATCATCAACAAATCCAGTCAATTACCATTCCAACAGTCTACCCTCAATCATCAACAAATCCAGTCAATTACCATTCCAACAGTCTACCCTCAATCATCAACAAATCCAGTCAATTACCATTCCAACAGTCTACCCTCAATCATCAACAAATCCAGTCAATTACCATTCCAACAGTCTACCCTCAATCATCAACAAATCCAGTCAATTACCATTCCAACAGTCTACCCTCAATCATCAACAAATCCAGTCAATTACCATTCCAACAGTCTACCCTCAATCATCAACAAATCCAGTCAATTACCATTCCAACAGTCTACCCTCAATCATCAACAAATCCAGTCAATTACCATTCCAACAGTCTACCCTCAATCATCAACAAATCCAGTCAATTACCATTCCAACAGTCTACCCTCAATCATCAACAAATCCAGTCAATTACCATTCCAACAGTCTACCCTCAATCATCAACAAATCCAGTCAATTACCATTCCAACAGTCTACCCTCAATCATCAACAAATCCAGTCAATTACCATTCCAACAGTCTACCCTCAATCATCAACAAATCCAGTCAATTACCATTCCAACAGTCTACCCTCAATCATCAACAAATCCAGTCAATTACCATTCCAACAGTCTACCCTCAATCATCAACAAATCCAGTCAATTACCATTCCAACAGTCTACCCTCAATCATCAACAAATCCAGTCAATTACCATTCCAACAGTCTACCCTCAATCATCAACAAATCCAGTCAATTACCATTCCAACAGTCTACCCTCAATCATCAACAAATCCAGTCAATTACCATTCCAACAGTCTACCCTCAATCATCAACAAATCCAGTCAATTACCATTCCAACAGTCTACCCTCAATCATCAACAAATCCAGTCAATTACCATTCCAACAGTCTACCCTCAATCATCAACAAATCCAGTCAATTACCATTCCAACAGTCTACCCTCAATCATCAACAAATCCAGTCAATTACCATTCCAACAGTCTACCCTCAATCATCAACAAATCCAGTCAATTACCATTCCAACAGTCTACCCTCAATCATCAACAAATCCAGTCAAATACCATACCAACAGTCTACCCTCAATCATCAACAGATCCAGTCAATTACCATTCCAACAGTCTACCCTCAATCAACAACAAATCCAGTCAATTACCATTCCAACAGTCTACCCTCAATCATCAACAAATCCAGTCAATTACCATTCCAACAGTCTACCCTCAATCATCAACAAATCCAGTCAATTACCATTCCAACAGTCTACCCTCAATCATCAACAAGATCCAGTCAATTACCATTCCAACAGTCTACCCTCAATCATCAACAAATCCAGTCAATTACCATTCCAACAGTCTACCCTCAATCATCAACAAATCCAGTCAATTACCATTCCAACAGTCTACCCTCAATCATCAACAAATCCAGTCAATTACCATTCCAACAGTCTACCCTCAATCATCAACAAATCCAGTCAATTACCATTCCAACAGTCTACCCTCAATCATCAACAAATCCCGTCAATTACCATTCCAACAGTCTACCCTCAATCATCAACAAATCCAGTCAATTACCATTCCAACAGTCTACCCTCAATCATCAACAAATCCAGTCAATTACCATTCCAACAGTCTACCCTCAATCATCAACAGATCCAGTCCATTACCATTCCAACAGTCTACCCTCAATCATCAACAGATCCAGTCAATTAACATTCCAACAGTCTACCCTCAATCATCAACAAATCCAGTCAATTACCATTCCAACAGTCTACCCTCAATCATCAACAAATCCAGTCAATTACCATTCCAACAGTCTACCCTCAATCATCAACAAATCCAGTCAATTACCATTCCAACAGTCTACCCTCAATCATCAACAAATCCAGTCAATTACCATTCCAACAGTCTACCCTCAATCATCAACAAATCCAGTCAATTACCATTCCAACAGTCTACCCTCAATCATCAACAAATCCAGTCAATTACCATTCCAACAGTCTACCCTCAATCATCAACAAATCCAGTCAATTACCATTCCAACAGTCTACCCTCAATCATCAACAAATCCAGTCAATTACCATTCCAACAGTCTACCCTCAATCATCAACAAATCCAGTCAATTACCATTCCAACAGTCTACCCTCAATCATCAACAAATCCAGTCAATTACCATTCCAACAGTCTACCCTCAATCATCAACAAATCCAGTCAATTACCATTCCAACAGTCTACCCTCAATCATCAACAAATCCAGTCAATTACCATTCCAACAGTCTACCCTCAATCATCAACAAATCCAGTCAATTACCATTCCAACAGTCTACCCTCAATCATCAACAAATCCAGTCAATTACCATTCCAACAGTCTACCCTCAATCATCAACAAATCCAGTCAATTACCATTCCAACAGTCTACCCTCAATCATCAACAAATCCAGTCAATTACCATTCCAACAGTCTACCCTCAATCATCAACAAATCCAGTCAATTACCATTCCAACAGTCTACCCTCAATCATCAACAAATCCAGTCAATTACCATTCCAACAGTCTACCCTCAATCATCAACAAATCCAGTCAATTACCATTCCAACAGTCTACCCTCAATCATCAACAAATCCAGTCAATTACCATTCCAACAGTCTACCCTCAATCATCAACAAATCCAGTCAATTACCATTCCAACAGTCTACCCTCAATCATCAACAAATCCAGTCAATTACCATTCCAACAGTCTACCCTCAATCATCAACAAATCCAGTCAATTACCATTCCAACAGTCTACCCTCAATCATCAACAAATCCAGTCAATTACCATTCCAACAGTCTACCCTCAATCATCAACAAATCCAGTCAATTACCATTCCAACAGTCTACCCTCAATCATCAACAAATCCAGTCAATTACCATTCCAACAGTCTACCCTCAATCATCAACAAATCCAGTCAATTACCATTCCAACAGTCTACCCTCAATCATCAACAAATCCAGTCAATTACCATTCCAACAGTCTACCCTCAATCATCAACAAATCCAGTCAATTACCATTCCAACAGTCTACCCTCAATCATCAACAAATCCAGTCAATTACCATTCCAACAGTCTACCCTCAATCATCAACAAATCCAGTCAATTACCATTCCAACAGTCTACCCTCAATCATCAACAAATCCAGTCAATTACCATTCCAACAGTCTACCCTCAATCATCAACAAATCCAGTCAATTACCATTCCAACAGTCTACCCTCAATCATCAACAAATCCAGTCAATTACCATTCCAACAGTCTACCCTCAATCATCAACAGATCCAGTCAATTACCATTCCAACAGTCTACCCTCAATCATCAACAAATCCAGTCAATTACCATTCCAACAGTCTACCCTCAATCATCAACAAATCCAGTCAATTACCATTCCAACAGTCTACCCTCAATCATCAACAAATCCAGTCAATTACCATTCCAACAGTCTACCCTCAATCATCAACAAATCCAGTCAATTACCATTCCAACAGTCTACCCTCAATCATCAACAAATCCAGTCAATTACCATTCCAACAGTCTACCCTCAATCATCAACAAATCCAGTCAATTACCATTCCAACAGTCTACCCTCAATCATCAACAAATCCAGTCAATTACCATTCCAACAGTCTACCCTCAATCATCAACAAATCCAGTCAATTACCATTCCAACAGTCTACCCTCAATCATCAACAAATCCAGTCAATTACCATTCCAACAGTCTACCCTCAATCATCAACAAATCCAGTCAATTACCATTCCAACAGTCTACCCTCAATCATCAACAAATCCAGTCAATTACCATTCCAACAGTCTACCCTCAATCATCAACAAATCCAGTCAATTACCATTCCAACAGTCTACCCTCAATCATCAACAAATCCAGTCAATTACCATTCCAACAGTCTACCCTCAATCATCAACAAATCCAGTCAATTACCATTCCAACAGTCTACCCTCAATCATCAACAAATCCAGTCAATTACCATTCCAACAGTCTACCCTCAATCATCAACAAATCCAGTCAATTACCATTCCAACAGTCTACCCTCAATCATCAACAAATCCAGTCAATTACCATTCCAACAGTCTACCCTCAATCATCAACAAATCCAGTCAATTACCATTCCAACAGTCTACCCTCAATCATCAACAAATCCAGTCAATTACCATTCCAACAGTCTACCCTCAATCATCAACAAATCCAGTCAATTACCATTCCAACAGTCTACCCTCAATCATCAACAAATCCAGTCAATTACCATTCCAACAGTCTACCCTCAATCATCAACAAATCCAGTCAATTACCATTCCAACAGTCTACCCTCAATCATCAACAAATCCAGTCAATTACCATTCCAACAGTCTACCCTCAATCATCAACAAATCCAGTCAATTACCATTCCAACAGTCTACCCTCAATCATCAACAAATCCAGTCAATTACCATTCCAACAGTCTACCCTCAATCATCAACAAATCCAGTCAATTACCATTCCAACAGTCTACCCTCAATCATCAACAAATCCAGTCAATTACCATTCCAACAGTCTACCCTCAATCATCAACAAATCCAGTCAATTACCATTCCAACAGTCTACCCTCAATCATCAACAAATCCAGTCAATTACCATTCCAACAGTCTACCCTCAATCATCAACAAATCCAGTCAATTACCATTCCAACAGTCTACCCTCAATCATCAACAAATCCAGTCAATTACCATTCCAACAGTCTACCCTCAATCATCAACAAATCCAGTCAATTACCATTCCAACAGTCTACCCTCAATCATCAACAAATCCAGTCAATTACCATTCCAACAGTCTACCCTCAATCATCAACAAATCCAGTCAATTACCATTCCAACAGTCTACCCTCAATCATCAACAAATCCAGTCAATTACCATTCCAACAGTCTACCCTCAATCATCAACAAATCCAGTCAATTACCATTCCAACAGTCTACCCTCAATCATCAACAAATCCAGTCAATTACCATTCCAACAGTCTACCCTCAATCATCAACAAATCCAGTCAATTACCATTCCAACAGTCTACCCTCAATCATCAACAAATCCAGTCAATTACCATTCCAACAGTCTACCCTCAATCATCAACAAATCCAGTCAATTACCATTCCAACAGTCTACCCTCAATCATCAACAAATCCAGTCAATTACCATTCCAACAGTCTACCCTCAATCATCAACAAATCCAGTCAATTACCATTCCAACAGTCTACCCTCAATCATCAACAAATCCAGTCAATTACCATTCCAACAGTCTACCCTCAATCATCAACAAATCCAGTCAATTACCATTCCAACAGTCTACCCTCAATCATCAACAAATCCAGTCAATTACCATTCCAACAGTCTACCCTCAATCATCAACAAATCCAGTCAATTACCATTCCAACAGTCTACCCTCAATCATCAACAAATCCAGTCAATTACCATTCCAACAGTCTACCCTCAATCATCAACAAATCCAGTCAATTACCATTCCAACAGTCTACCCTCAATCATCAACAAATCCAGTCAATTACCATTCCAACAGTCTACCCTCAATCATCAACAAATCCAGTCAATTACCATTCCAACAGTCTACCCTCAATCATCAACAAATCCAGTCAATTACCATTCCAACAGTCTACCCTCAATCATCAACAAATCCAGTCAATTACCATTCCAACAGTCTACCCTCAATCATCAACAAATCCAGTCAATTACCATTCCAACAGTCTACCCTCAATCATCAACAAATCCAGTCAATTACCATTCCAACAGTCTACCCTCAATCATCAACAAATCCAGTCAATTACCATTCCAACAGTCTACCCTCAATCATCAACAAATCCAGTCAATTACCATTCCAACAGTCTACCCTCAATCATCAACAAATCCAGTCAATTACCATTCCAACAGTCTACCCTCAATCATCAACAAATCCAGTCAATTACCATTCCAACAGTCTACCCTCAATCATCAACAAATCCAGTCAATTACCATTCCAACAGTCTACCCTCAATCATCAACAAATCCAGTCAATTACCATTCCAACAGTCTACCCTCAATCATCAACAAATCCAGTCAATTACCATTCCAACAGTCTACCCTCAATCATCAACAAATCCAGTCAATTACCATTCCAACAGTCTACCCTCAATCATCAACAAATCCAGTCAATTACCATTCCAACAGTCTACCCTCAATCATCAACAAATCCAGTCAATTACCATTCCAACAGTCTACCCTCAATCATCAACAAATCCAGTCAATTACCATTCCAACAGTCTACCCTCAATCATCAACAAATCCAGTCAATTACCATTCCAACAGTCTACCCTCAATCATCAACAAATCCAGTCAATTACCATTCCAACAGTCTACCCTCAATCATCAACAAATCCAGTCAATTACCATTCCAACAGTCTACCCTCAATCATCAACAAATCCAGTCAATTACCATTCCAACAGTCTACCCTCAATCATCAACAAATCCAGTCAATTACCATTCCAACAGTCTACCCTCAATCATCAACAAATCCAGTCAATTACCATTCCAACAGTCTACCCTCAATCATCAACAAATCCAGTCAATTACCATTCCAACAGTCTACCCTCAATCATCAACAAATCCAGTCAATTACCATTCCAACAGTCTACCCTCAATCATCAACAAATCCAGTCAATTACCATTCCAACAGTCTACCCTCAATCATCAACAAATCCAGTCAATTACCATTCCAACAGTCTACCCTCAATCATCAACAAATCCAGTCAATTACCATTCCAACAGTCTACCCTCAATCATCAACAAATCCAGTCAATTACCATTCCAACAGTCTACCCTCAATCATCAACAAATCCAGTCAATTACCATTCCAACAGTCTACCCTCAATCATCAACAAATCCAGTCAATTACCATTCCAACAGTCTACCCTCAATCATCAACAAATCCAGTCAATTACCATTCCAACAGTCTACCCTCAATCATCAACAAATCCAGTCAATTACCATTCCAACAGTCTACCCTCAATCATCAACAAATCCAGTCAATTACCATTCCAACAGTCTACCCTCAATCATCAACAAATCCAGTCAATTACCATTCCAACAGTCTACCCTCAATCATCAACAGATCCAGTCAATTACCATTCCAACAGTCTACCCTCAATCATCAACAAATCCAGTCAATTACCATTCCAACAGTCTACCCTGAATCATCAACAATCCAGTCAATTACCATTCCAACAGTCTACCCTCAATCATCAACAAATCCAGTCAATTACCATTCCAACAGTCTACCCTCAATCATCAACAAATCCAGTCAATTACCATTCCAACAGTCTACCCTCAATCATCAACAAATCCAGTCAATTACCATTCCAACAGTCTACCCTCAATCATCAACAAATCCAGTCAATTACCATTCCAACAGTCTACCCTCAATCATCAACAAATCCAGTCAATTACCATTCCAACAGTCTACCCTCAATCATCAACAAATCCAGTCAATTACCATTCCAACAGTCTACCCTCAATCATCAACAAATCCAGTCAATTACCATTCCAACAGTCTACCCTCAATCATCAACAAATCCAGTCAATTACCATTCCAACAGTCTACCCTCAATCATCAACAAATCCAGTCAATTACCATTCCAACAGTCTACCCTCAATCATCAACAAATCCAGTCAATTACCATTCCAACAGTCTACCCTCAATCATCAACAAATCCAGTCAATTACCATTCCAACAGTCTACCCTCAATCATCAACAAATCCAGTCAATTACCATTCCAACAGTCTACCCTCAATCATCAACAAATCCAGTCAATTACCATTCCAACAGTCTACCCTCAATCATCAACAAATCCAGTCAATTACCATTCCAACAGTCTACCCTCAATCATCAACAAATCCAGTCAATTACCATTCCAACAGTCTACCCTCAATCATCAACAAATCCAGTCAATTACCATTCCAACAGTCTACCCTCAATCATCAACAAATCCAGTCAATTACCATTCCAACAGTCTACCCTCAATCATCAACAAATCCAGTCAATTACCATTCCAACAGTCTACCCTCAATCATCAACAAATCCAGTCAATTACCATTCCAACAGTCTACCCTCAATCATCAACAAATCCAGTCAATTACCATTCCAACAGTCTACCCTCAATCATCAACAAATCCAGTCAATTACCATTCCAACAGTCTACCCTCAATCATCAACAAATCCAGTCAATTACCATTCCAACAGTCTACCCTCAATCATCAACAAATCCAGTCAATTACCATTCCAACAGTCTACCCTCAATCATCAACAAATCCAGTCAATTACCATTCCAACAGTCTACCCTCAATCATCAACAAATCCAGTCAATTACCATTCCAACAGTCTACCCTCAATCATCAACAAATCCAGTCAATTACCATTCCAACAGTCTACCCTCAATCATCAACAAATCCAGTCAATTACCATTCCAACAGTCTACCCTCAATCATCAACAAATCCAGTCAATTACCATTCCAACAGTCTACCCTCAATCATCAACAAATCCAGTCAATTACCATTCCAACAGTCTACCCTCAATCATCAACAAATCCAGTCAATTACCATTCCAACAGTCTACCCTCAATCATCAACAAATCCAGTCAATTACCATTCCAACAGTCTACCCTCAATCATCAACAAATCCAGTCAATTACCATTCCAACAGTCTACCCTCAATCATCAACAAATCCAGTCAATTACCATTCCAACAGTCTACCCTCAATCATCAACAAATCCAGTCAATTACCATTCCAACAGTCTACCCTCAATCATCAACAAATCCAGTCAATTACCATTCCAACAGTCTACCCTCAATCATCAACAAATCCAGTCAATTACCATTCCAACAGTCTACCCTCAATCATCAACAAATCCAGTCAATTACCATTCCAACAGTCTACCCTCAATCATCAACAAATCCAGTCAATTACCATTCCAACAGTCTACCCTCAATCATCAACAAATCCAGTCAATTACCATTCCAACAGTCTACCCTCAATCATCAACAAATCCAGTCAATTACCATTCCAACAGTCTACCCTCAATCATCAACAAATCCAGTCAATTACCATTCCAACAGTCTACCCTCAATCATCAACAAATCCAGTCAATTACCATTCCAACAGTCTACCCTCAATCATCAACAAATCCAGTCAATTACCATTCCAACAGTCTACCCTCAATCATCAACAAATCCAGTCAATTACCATTCCAACAGTCTACCCTCAATCATCAACAAATCCAGTCAATTACCATTCCAACAGTCTACCCTCAATCATCAACAAATCCAGTCAATTACCATTCCAACAGTCTACCCTCAATCATCAACAAATCCAGTCAATTACCATTCCAACAGTCTACCCTCAATCATCAACAAATCCAGTCAATTACCATTCCAACAGTCTACCCTCAATCATCAACAAATCCAGTCAATTACCATTCCAACAGTCTACCCTCAATCATCAACAAATCCAGTCAATTACCATTCCAACAGTCTACCCTCAATCATCAACAAATCCAGTCAATTACCATTCCAACAGTCTACCCTCAATCATCAACAAATCCAGTCAATTACCATTCCAACAGTCTACCCTCAATCATCAACAAATCCAGTCAATTACCATTCCAACAGTCTACCCTCAATCATCAACAAATCCAGTCAATTACCATTCCAACAGTCTACCCTCAATCATCAACAAATCCAGTCAATTACCATTCCAACAGTCTACCCTCAATCATCAACAAATCCAGTCAATTACCATTCCAACAGTCTACCCTCAATCATCAACAAATCCAGTCAATTACCATTCCAACAGTCTACCCTCAATCATCAACAAATCCAGTCAATTACCATTCCAACAGTCTACCCTCAATCATCAACAAATCCAGTCAATTACCATTCCAACAGTCTACCCTCAATCATCAACAAATCCAGTCAATTACCATTCCAACAGTCTACCCTCAATCATCAACAAATCCAGTCAATTACCATTCCAACAGTCTACCCTCAATCATCAACAAATCCAGTCAATTACCATTCCAACAGTCTACCCTCAATCATCAACAAATCCAGTCAATTACCATTCCAACAGTCTACCCTCAATCATCAACAAATCCAGTCAATTACCATTCCAACAGTCTACCCTCAATCATCAACAAATCCAGTCAATTACCATTCCAACAGTCTACCCTCAATCATCAACAAATCCAGTCAATTACCATTCCAACAGTCTACCCTCAATCATCAACAAATCCAGTCAATTACCATTCCAACAGTCTACCCTCAATCATCAACAAATCCAGTCAATTACCATTCCAACAGTCTACCCTCAATCATCAACAAATCCAGTCAATTACCATTCCAACAGTCTACCCTCAATCATCAACAAATCCAGTCAATTACCATTCCAACAGTCTACCCTCAATCATCAACAAATCCAGTCAATTACCATTCCAACAGTCTACCCTCAATCATCAACAAATCCAGTCAATTACCATTCCAACAGTCTACCCTCAATCATCAACAAATCCAGTCAATTACCATTCCAACAGTCTACCCTCAATCATCAACAAATCCAGTCAATTACCATTCCAACAGTCTACCCTCAATCATCAACAAATCCAGTCAATTACCATTCCAACAGTCTACCCTCAATCATCAACAAATCCAGTCAATTACCATTCCAACAGTCTACCCTCAATCATCAACAAATCCAGTCAATTACCATTCCAACAGTCTACCCTCAATCATCAACAAATCCAGTCAATTACCATTCCAACAGTCTACCCTCAATCATCAACAAATCCAGTCAATTACCATTCCAACAGTCTACCCTCAATCATCAACAAATCCAGTCAATTACCATTCCAACAGTCTACCCTCAATCATCAACAAATCCAGTCAATTACCATTCCAACAGTCTACCCTCAATCATCAACAAATCCAGTCAATTACCATTCCAACAGTCTACCCTCAATCATCAACAAATCCAGTCAATTACCATTCCAACAGTCTACCCTCAATCATCAACAAATCCAGTCAATTACCATTCCAACAGTCTACCCTCAATCATCAACAAATCCAGTCAATTACCATTCCAACAGTCTACCCTCAATCATCAACAAATCCAGTCAATTACCATTCCAACAGTCTACCCTCAATCATCAACAAATCCAGTCAATTACCATTCCAACAGTCTACCCTCAATCATCAACAAATCCAGTCAATTACCATTCCAACAGTCTACCCTCAATCATCAACAAATCCAGTCAATTACCATTCCAACAGTCTACCCTCAATCATCAACAAATCCAGTCAATTACCATTCCAACAGTCTACCCTCAATCATCAACAAATCCAGTCAATTACCATTCCAACAGTCTACCCTCAATCATCAACAAATCCAGTCAATTACCATTCCAACAGTCTACCCTCAATCATCAACAAATCCAGTCAATTACCATTCCAACAGTCTACCCTCAATCATCAACAAATCCAGTCAATTACCATTCCAACAGTCTACCCTCAATCATCAACAAATCCAGTCAATTACCATTCCAACAGTCTACCCTCAATCATCAACAAATCCAGTCAATTACCATTCCAACAGTCTACCCTCAATCATCAACAAATCCAGTCAATTACCATTCCAACAGTCTACCCTCAATCATCAACAAATCCAGTCAATTACCATTCCAACAGTCTACCCTCAATCATCAACAAATCCAGTCAATTACCATTCCAACAGTCTACCCTCAATCATCAACAAATCCAGTCAATTACCATTCCAACAGTCTACCCTCAATCATCAACAAATCCAGTCAATTACCATTCCAACAGTCTACCCTCAATCATCAACAAATCCAGTCAATTACCATTCCAACAGTCTACCCTCAATCATCAACAAATCCAGTCAATTACCATTCCAACAGTCTACCCTCAATCATCAACAAATCCAGTCAATTACCATTCCAACAGTCTACCCTCAATCATCAACAAATCCAGTCAATTACCATTCCAACAGTCTACCCTCAATCATCAACAAATCCAGTCAATTACCATTCCAACAGTCTACCCTCAATCATCAACAAATCCAGTCAATTACCATTCCAACAGTCTACCCTCAATCATCAACAAATCCAGTCAATTACCATTCCAACAGTCTACCCTCAATCATCAACAAATCCAGTCAATTACCATTCCAACAGTCTACCCTCAATCATCAACAAATCCAGTCAATTACCATTCCAACAGTCTACCCTCAATCATCAACAAATCCAGTCAATTACCATTCCAACAGTCTACCCTCAATCATCAACAAATCCAGTCAATTACCATTCCAACAGTCTACCCTCAATCATCAACAAATCCAGTCAATTACCATTCCAACAGTCTACCCTCAATCATCAACAAATCCAGTCAATTACCATTCCAACAGTCTACCCTCAATCATCAACAAATCCAGTCAATTACCATTCCAACAGTCTACCCTCAATCATCAACAAATCCAGTCAATTACCATTCCAACAGTCTACCCTCAATCATCAACAAATCCAGTCAATTACCATTCCAACAGTCTACCCTCAATCATCAACAAATCCAGTCAATTACCATTCCAACAGTCTACCCTCAATCATCAACAAATCCAGTCAATTACCATTCCAACAGTCTACCCTCAATCATCAACAAATCCAGTCAATTACCATTCCAACAGTCTACCCTCAATCATCAACAAATCCAGTCAATTACCATTCCAACAGTCTACCCTCAATCATCAACAAATCCAGTCAATTACCATTCCAACAGTCTACCCTCAATCATCAACAAATCCAGTCAATTACCATTCCAACAGTCTACCCTCAATCATCAACAAATCCAGTCAATTACCATTCCAACAGTCTACCCTCAATCATCAACAAATCCAGTCAATTACCATTCCAACAGTCTACCCTCAATCATCAACAAATCCAGTCAATTACCATTCCAACAGTCTACCCTCAATCATCAACAAATCCAGTCAATTACCATTCCAACAGTCTACCCTCAATCATCAACAAATCCAGTCAATTACCATTCCAACAGTCTACCCTCAATCATCAACAAATCCAGTCAATTACCATTCCAACAGTCTACCCTCAATCATCAACAAATCCAGTCAATTACCATTCCAACAGTCTACCCTCAATCATCAACAAATCCAGTCAATTACCATTCCAACAGTCTACCCTCAATCATCAACAAATCCAGTCAATTACCATTCCAACAGTCTACCCTCAATCATCAACAAATCCAGTCAATTACCATTCCAACAGTCTACCCTCAATCATCAACAAATCCAGTCAATTACCATTCCAACAGTCTACCCTCAATCATCAACAAATCCAGTCAATTACCATTCCAACAGTCTACCCTCAATCATCAACAAATCCAGTCAATTACCATTCCAACAGTCTACCCTCAATCATCAACAAATCCAGTCAATTACCATTCCAACAGTCTACCCTCAATCATCAACAAATCCAGTCAATTACCATTCCAACAGTCTACCCTCAATCATCAACAAATCCAGTCAATTACCATTCCAACAGTCTACCCTCAATCATCAACAAATCCAGTCAATTACCATTCCAACAGTCTACCCTCAATCATCAACAAATCCAGTCAATTACCATTCCAACAGTCTACCCTCAATCATCAACAAATCCAGTCAATTACCATTCCAACAGTCTACCCTCAATCATCAACAAATCCAGTCAATTACCATTCCAACAGTCTACCCTCAATCATCAACAAATCCAGTCAATTACCATTCCAACAGTCTACCCTCAATCATCAACAAATCCAGTCAATTACCATTCCAACAGTCTACCCTCAATCATCAACAAATCCAGTCAATTACCATTCCAACAGTCTACCCTCAATCATCAACAAATCCAGTCAATTACCATTCCAACAGTCTACCCTCAATCATCAACAAATCCAGTCAATTACCATTCCAACAGTCTACCCTCAATCATCAACAAATCCAGTCAATTACCATTCCAACAGTCTACCCTCAATCATCAACAAATCCAGTCAATTACCATTCCAACAGTCTACCCTCAATCATCAACAAATCCAGTCAATTACCATTCCAACAGTCTACCCTCAATCATCAACAAATCCAGTCAATTACCATTCCAACAGTCTACCCTCAATCATCAACAAATCCAGTCAATTACCATTCCAACAGTCTACCCTCAATCATCAACAAATCCAGTCAATTACCATTCCAACAGTCTACCCTCAATCATCAACAAATCCAGTCAATTACCATTCCAACAGTCTACCCTCAATCATCAACAAATCCAGTCAATTACCATTCCAACAGTCTACCCTCAATCATCAACAAATCCAGTCAATTACCATTCCAACAGTCTACCCTCAATCATCAACAAATCCAGTCAATTACCATTCCAACAGTCTACCCTCAATCATCAACAAATCCAGTCAATTACCATTCCAACAGTCTACCCTCAATCATCAACAAATCCAGTCAATTACCATTCCAACAGTCTACCCTCAATCATCAACAAATCCAGTCAATTACCATTCCAACAGTCTACCCTCAATCATCAACAAATCCAGTCAATTACCATTCCAACAGTCTACCCTCAATCATCAACAAATCCAGTCAATTACCATTCCAACAGTCTACCCTCAATCATCAACAAATCCAGTCAATTACCATTCCAACAGTCTACCCTCAATCATCAACAAATCCAGTCAATTACCATTCCAACAGTCTACCCTCAATCATCAACAAATCCAGTCAATTACCATTCCAACAGTCTACCCTCAATCATCAACAAATCCAGTCAATTACCATTCCAACAGTCTACCCTCAATCATCAACAAATCCAGTCAATTACCATTCCAACAGTCTACCCTCAATCATCAACAAATCCAGTCAATTACCATTCCAACAGTCTACCCTCAATCATCAACAAATCCAGTCAATTACCATTCCAACAGTCTACCCTCAATCATCAACAAATCCAGTCAATTACCATTCCAACAGTCTACCCTCAATCATCAACAAATCCAGTCAATTACCATTCCAACAGTCTACCCTCAATCATCAACAAATCCAGTCAATTACCATTCCAACAGTCTACCCTCAATCATCAACAAATCCAGTCAATTACCATTCCAACAGTCTACCCTCAATCATCAACAAATCCAGTCAATTACCATTCCAACAGTCTACCCTCAATCATCAACAAATCCAGTCAATTACCATTCCAACAGTCTACCCTCAATCATCAACAAATCCAGTCAATTACCATTCCAACAGTCTACCCTCAATCATCAACAAATCCAGTCAATTACCATTCCAACAGTCTACCCTCAATCATCAACAAATCCAGTCAATTACCATTCCAACAGTCTACCCTCAATCATCAACAAATCCAGTCAATTACCATTCCAACAGTCTACCCTCAATCATCAACAAATCCAGTCAATTACCATTCCAACAGTCTACCCTCAATCATCAACAAATCCAGTCAATTACCATTCCAACAGTCTACCCTCAATCATCAACAAATCCAGTCAATTACCATTCCAACAGTCTACCCTCAATCATCAACAAATCCAGTCAATTACCATTCCAACAGTCTACCCTCAATCATCAACAAATCCAGTCAATTACCATTCCAACAGTCTACCCTCAATCATCAACAAATCCAGTCAATTACCATTCCAACAGTCTACCCTCAATCATCAACAAATCCAGTCAATTACCATTCCAACAGTCTACCCTCAATCATCAACAAATCCAGTCAATTACCATTCCAACAGTCTACCCTCAATCATCAACAAATCCAGTCAATTACCATTCCAACAGTCTACCCTCAATCATCAACAAATCCAGTCAATTACCATTCCAACAGTCTACCCTCAATCATCAACAAATCCAGTCAATTACCATTCCAACAGTCTACCCTCAATCATCAACAAATCCAGTCAATTACCATTCCAACAGTCTACCCTCAATCATCAACAAATCCAGTCAATTACCATTCCAACAGTCTACCCTCAATCATCAACAAATCCAGTCAATTACCATTCCAACAGTCTACCCTCAATCATCAACAAATCCAGTCAATTACCATTCCAACAGTCTACCCTCAATCATCAACAAATCCAGTCAATTACCATTCCAACAGTCTACCCTCAATCATCAACAAATCCAGTCAATTACCATTCCAACAGTCTACCCTCAATCATCAACAAATCCAGTCAATTACCATTCCAACAGTCTACCCTCAATCATCAACAAATCCAGTCAATTACCATTCCAACAGTCTACCCTCAATCATCAACAAATCCAGTCAATTACCATTCCAACAGTCTACCCTCAATCATCAACAAATCCAGTCAATTACCATTCCAACAGTCTACCCTCAATCATCAACAAATCCAGTCAATTACCATTCCAACAGTCTACCCTCAATCATCAACAAATCCAGTCAATTACCATTCCAACAGTCTACCCTCAATCATCAACAAATCCAGTCAATTACCATTCCAACAGTCTACCCTCAATCATCAACAAATCCAGTCAATTACCATTCCAACAGTCTACCCTCAATCATCAACAAATCCAGTCAATTACCATTCCAACAGTCTACCCTCAATCATCAACAAATCCAGTCAATTACCATTCCAACAGTCTACCCTCAATCATCAACAAATCCAGTCAATTACCATTCCAACAGTCTACCCTCAATCATCAACAAATCCAGTCAATTACCATTCCAACAGTCTACCCTCAATCATCAACAAATCCAGTCAATTACCATTCCAACAGTCTACCCTCAATCATCAACAAATCCAGTCAATTACCATTCCAACAGTCTACCCTCAATCATCAACAAATCCAGTCAATTACCATTCCAACAGTCTACCCTCAATCATCAACAAATCCAGTCAATTACCATTCCAACAGTCTACCCTCAATCATCAACAAATCCAGTCAATTACCATTCCAACAGTCTACCCTCAATCATCAACAAATCCAGTCAATTACCATTCCAACAGTCTACCCTCAATCATCAACAAATCCAGTCAATTACCATTCCAACAGTCTACCCTCAATCATCAACAAATCCAGTCAATTACCATTCCAACAGTCTACCCTCAATCATCAACAAATCCAGTCAATTACCATTCCAACAGTCTACCCTCAATCATCAACAAATCCAGTCAATTACCATTCCAACAGTCTACCCTCAATCATCAACAAATCCAGTCAATTACCATTCCAACAGTCTACCCTCAATCATCAACAAATCCAGTCAATTACCATTCCAACAGTCTACCCTCAATCATCAACAAATCCAGTCAATTACCATTCCAACAGTCTACCCTCAATCATCAACAAATCCAGTCAATTACCATTCCAACAGTCTACCCTCAATCATCAACAAATCCAGTCAATTACCATTCCAACAGTCTACCCTCAATCATCAACAAATCCAGTCAATTACCATTCCAACAGTCTACCCTCAATCATCAACAAATCCAGTCAATTACCATTCCAACAGTCTACCCTCAATCATCAACAAATCCAGTCAATTACCATTCCAACAGTCTACCCTCAATCATCAACAAATCCAGTCAATTACCATTCCAACAGTCTACCCTCAATCATCAACAAATCCAGTCAATTACCATTCCAACAGTCTACCCTCAATCATCAACAAATCCAGTCAATTACCATTCCAACAGTCTACCCTCAATCATCAACAAATCCAGTCAATTACCATTCCAACAGTCTACCCTCAATCATCAACAAATCCAGTCAATTACCATTCCAACAGTCTACCCTCAATCATCAACAAATCCAGTCAATTACCATTCCAACAGTCTACCCTCAATCATCAACAAATCCAGTCAATTACCATTCCAACAGTCTACCCTCAATCATCAACAAATCCAGTCAATTACCATTCCAACAGTCTACCCTCAATCATCAACAAATCCAGTCAATTACCATTCCAACAGTCTACCCTCAATCATCAACAAATCCAGTCAATTACCATTCCAACAGTCTACCCTCAATCATCAACAAATCCAGTCAATTACCATTCCAACAGTCTACCCTCAATCATCAACAAATCCAGTCAATTACCATTCCAACAGTCTACCCTCAATCATCAACAAATCCAGTCAATTACCATTCCAACAGTCTACCCTCAATCATCAACAAATCCAGTCAATTACCATTCCAACAGTCTACCCTCAATCATCAACAAATCCAGTCAATTACCATTCCAACAGTCTACCCTCAATCATCAACAAATCCAGTCAATTACCATTCCAACAGTCTACCCTCAATCATCAACAAATCCAGTCAATTACCATTCCAACAGTCTACCCTCAATCATCAACAAATCCAGTCAATTACCATTCCAACAGTCTACCCTCAATCATCAACAAATCCAGTCAATTACCATTCCAACAGTCTACCCTCAATCATCAACAAATCCAGTCAATTACCATTCCAACAGTCTACCCTCAATCATCAACAAATCCAGTCAATTACCATTCCAACAGTCTACCCTCAATCATCAACAAATCCAGTCAATTACCATTCCAACAGTCTACCCTCAATCATCAACAAATCCAGTCAATTACCATTCCAACAGTCTACCCTCAATCATCAACAAATCCAGTCAATTACCATTCCAACAGTCTACCCTCAATCATCAACAAATCCAGTCAATTACCATTCCAACAGTCTACCCTCAATCATCAACAAATCCAGTCAATTACCATTCCAACAGTCTACCCTCAATCATCAACAAATCCAGTCAATTACCATTCCAACAGTCTACCCTCAATCATCAACAAATCCAGTCAATTACCATTCCAACAGTCTACCCTCAATCATCAACAAATCCAGTCAATTACCATTCCAACAGTCTACCCTCAATCATCAACAAATCCAGTCAATTACCATTCCAACAGTCTACCCTCAATCATCAACAAATCCAGTCAATTACCATTCCAACAGTCTACCCTCAATCATCAACAAATCCAGTCAATTACCATTCCAACAGTCTACCCTCAATCATCAACAAATCCAGTCAATTACCATTCCAACAGTCTACCCTCAATCATCAACAAATCCAGTCAATTACCATTCCAACAGTCTACCCTCAATCATCAACAAATCCAGTCAATTACCATTCCAACAGTCTACCCTCAATCATCAACAAATCCAGTCAATTACCATTCCAACAGTCTACCCTCAATCATCAACAAATCCAGTCAATTACCATTCCAACAGTCTACCCTCAATCATCAACAAATCCAGTCAATTACCATTCCAACAGTCTACCCTCAATCATCAACAAATCCAGTCAATTACCATTCCAACAGTCTACCCTCAATCATCAACAAATCCAGTCAATTACCATTCCAACAGTCTACCCTCAATCATCAACAAATCCAGTCAATTACCATTCCAACAGTCTACCCTCAATCATCAACAAATCCAGTCAATTACCATTCCAACAGTCTACCCTCAATCATCAACAAATCCAGTCAATTACCATTCCAACAGTCTACCCTCAATCATCAACAAATCCAGTCAATTACCATTCCAACAGTCTACCCTCAATCATCAACAAATCCAGTCAATTACCATTCCAACAGTCTACCCTCAATCATCAACAAATCCAGTCAATTACCATTCCAACAGTCTACCCTCAATCATCAACAAATCCAGTCAATTACCATTCCAACAGTCTACCCTCAATCATCAACAAATCCAGTCAATTACCATTCCAACAGTCTACCCTCAATCATCAACAAATCCAGTCAATTACCATTCCAACAGTCTACCCTCAATCATCAACAAATCCAGTCAATTACCATTCCAACAGTCTACCCTCAATCATCAACAAATCCAGTCAATTACCATTCCAACAGTCTACCCTCAATCATCAACAAATCCAGTCAATTACCATTCCAACAGTCTACCCTCAATCATCAACAAATCCAGTCAATTACCATTCCAACAGTCTACCCTCAATCATCAACAAATCCAGTCAATTACCATTCCAACAGTCTACCCTCAATCATCAACAAATCCAGTCAATTACCATTCCAACAGTCTACCCTCAATCATCAACAAATCCAGTCAATTACCATTCCAACAGTCTACCCTCAATCATCAACAAATCCAGTCAATTACCATTCCAACAGTCTACCCTCAATCATCAACAAATCCAGTCAATTACCATTCCAACAGTCTACCCTCAATCATCAACAAATCCAGTCAATTACCATTCCAACAGTCTACCCTCAATCATCAACAAATCCAGTCAATTACCATTCCAACAGTCTACCCTCAATCATCAACAAATCCAGTCAATTACCATTCCAACAGTCTACCCTCAATCATCAACAAATCCAGTCAATTACCATTCCAACAGTCTACCCTCAATCATCAACAAATCCAGTCAATTACCATTCCAACAGTCTACCCTCAATCATCAACAAATCCAGTCAATTACCATTCCAACAGTCTACCCTCAATCATCAACAAATCCAGTCAATTACCATTCCAACAGTCTACCCTCAATCATCAACAAATCCAGTCAATTACCATTCCAACAGTCTACCCTCAATCATCAACAAATCCAGTCAATTACCATTCCAACAGTCTACCCTCAATCATCAACAAATCCAGTCAATTACCATTCCAACAGTCTACCCTCAATCATCAACAAATCCAGTCAATTACCATTCCAACAGTCTACCCTCAATCATCAACAAATCCAGTCAATTACCATTCCAACAGTCTACCCTCAATCATCAACAAATCCAGTCAATTACCATTCCAACAGTCTACCCTCAATCATCAACAAATCCAGTCAATTACCATTCCAACAGTCTACCCTCAATCATCAACAAATCCAGTCAATTACCATTCCAACAGTCTACCCTCAATCATCAACAAATCCAGTCAATTACCATTCCAACAGTCTACCCTCAATCATCAACAAATCCAGTCAATTACCATTCCAACAGTCTACCCTCAATCATCAACAAATCCAGTCAATTACCATTCCAACAGTCTACCCTCAATCATCAACAAATCCAGTCAATTACCATTCCAACAGTCTACCCTCAATCATCAACAAATCCAGTCAATTACCATTCCAACAGTCTACCCTCAATCATCAACAAATCCAGTCAATTACCATTCCAACAGTCTACCCTCAATCATCAACAAATCCAGTCAATTACCATTCCAACAGTCTACCCTCAATCATCAACAAATCCAGTCAATTACCATTCCAACAGTCTACCCTCAATCATCAACAAATCCAGTCAATTACCATTCCAACAGTCTACCCTCAATCATCAACAAATCCAGTCAATTACCATTCCAACAGTCTACCCTCAATCATCAACAAATCCAGTCAATTACCATTCCAACAGTCTACCCTCAATCATCAACAAATCCAGTCAATTACCATTCCAACAGTCTACCCTCAATCATCAACAAATCCAGTCAATTACCATTCCAACAGTCTACCCTCAATCATCAACAAATCCAGTCAATTACCATTCCAACAGTCTACCCTCAATCATCAACAAATCCAGTCAATTACCATTCCAACAGTCTACCCTCAATCATCAACAAATCCAGTCAATTACCATTCCAACAGTCTACCCTCAATCATCAACAAATCCAGTCAATTACCATTCCAACAGTCTACCCTCAATCATCAACAAATCCAGTCAATTACCATTCCAACAGTCTACCCTCAATCATCAACAAATCCAGTCAATTACCATTCCAACAGTCTACCCTCAATCATCAACAAATCCAGTCAATTACCATTCCAACAGTCTACCCTCAATCATCAACAAATCCAGTCAATTACCATTCCAACAGTCTACCCTCAATCATCAACAAATCCAGTCAATTACCATTCCAACAGTCTACCCTCAATCATCAACAAATCCAGTCAATTACCATTCCAACAGTCTACCCTCAATCATCAACAAATCCAGTCAATTACCATTCCAACAGTCTACCCTCAATCATCAACAAATCCAGTCAATTACCATTCCAACAGTCTACCCTCAATCATCAACAAATCCAGTCAATTACCATTCCAACAGTCTACCCTCAATCATCAACAAATCCAGTCAATTACCATTCCAACAGTCTACCCTCAATCATCAACAAATCCAGTCAATTACCATTCCAACAGTCTACCCTCAATCATCAACAAATCCAGTCAATTACCATTCCAACAGTCTACCCTCAATCATCAACAAATCCAGTCAATTACCATTCCAACAGTCTACCCTCAATCATCAACAAATCCAGTCAATTACCATTCCAACAGTCTACCCTCAATCATCAACAAATCCAGTCAATTACCATTCCAACAGTCTACCCTCAATCATCAACAAATCCAGTCAATTACCATTCCAACAGTCTACCCTCAATCATCAACAAATCCAGTCAATTACCATTCCAACAGTCTACCCTCAATCATCAACAAATCCAGTCAATTACCATTCCAACAGTCTACCCTCAATCATCAACAAATCCAGTCAATTACCATTCCAACAGTCTACCCTCAATCATCAACAAATCCAGTCAATTACCATTCCAACAGTCTACCCTCAATCATCAACAAATCCAGTCAATTACCATTCCAACAGTCTACCCTCAATCATCAACAAATCCAGTCAATTACCATTCCAACAGTCTACCCTCAATCATCAACAAATCCAGTCAATTACCATTCCAACAGTCTACCCTCAATCATCAACAAATCCAGTCAATTACCATTCCAACAGTCTACCCTCAATCATCAACAAATCCAGTCAATTACCATTCCAACAGTCTACCCTCAATCATCAACAAATCCAGTCAATTACCATTCCAACAGTCTACCCTCAATCATCAACAAATCCAGTCAATTACCATTCCAACAGTCTACCCTCAATCATCAACAAATCCAGTCAATTACCATTCCAACAGTCTACCCTCAATCATCAACAAATCCAGTCAATTACCATTCCAACAGTCTACCCTCAATCATCAACAAATCCAGTCAATTACCATTCCAACAGTCTACCCTCAATCATCAACAAATCCAGTCAATTACCATTCCAACAGTCTACCCTCAATCATCAACAAATCCAGTCAATTACCATTCCAACAGTCTACCCTCAATCATCAACAAATCCAGTCAATTACCATTCCAACAGTCTACCCTCAATCATCAACAAATCCAGTCAATTACCATTCCAACAGTCTACCCTCAATCATCAACAAATCCAGTCAATTACCATTCCAACAGTCTACCCTCAATCATCAACAAATCCAGTCAATTACCATTCCAACAGTCTACCCTCAATCATCAACAAATCCAGTCAATTACCATTCCAACAGTCTACCCTCAATCATCAACAAATCCAGTCAATTACCATTCCAACAGTCTACCCTCAATCATCAACAAATCCAGTCAATTACCATTCCAACAGTCTACCCTCAATCATCAACAAATCCAGTCAATTACCATTCCAACAGTCTACCCTCAATCATCAACAAATCCAGTCAATTACCATTCCAACAGTCTACCCTCAATCATCAACAAATCCAGTCAATTACCATTCCAACAGTCTACCCTCAATCATCAACAAATCCAGTCAATTACCATTCCAACAGTCTACCCTCAATCATCAACAAATCCAGTCAATTACCATTCCAACAGTCTACCCTCAATCATCAACAAATCCAGTCAATTACCATTCCAACAGTCTACCCTCAATCATCAACAAATCCAGTCAATTACCATTCCAACAGTCTACCCTCAATCATCAACAAATCCAGTCAATTACCATTCCAACAGTCTACCCTCAATCATCAACAAATCCAGTCAATTACCATTCCAACAGTCTACCCTCAATCATCAACAAATCCAGTCAATTACCATTCCAACAGTCTACCCTCAATCATCAACAAATCCAGTCAATTACCATTCCAACAGTCTACCCTCAATCATCAACAAATCCAGTCAATTACCATTCCAACAGTCTACCCTCAATCATCAACAAATCCAGTCAATTACCATTCCAACAGTCTACCCTCAATCATCAACAAATCCAGTCAATTACCATTCCAACAGTCTACCCTCAATCATCAACAAATCCAGTCAATTACCATTCCAACAGTCTACCCTCAATCATCAACAAATCCAGTCAATTACCATTCCAACAGTCTACCCTCAATCATCAACAAATCCAGTCAATTACCATTCCAACAGTCTACCCTCAATCATCAACAAATCCAGTCAATTACCATTCCAACAGTCTACCCTCAATCATCAACAAATCCAGTCAATTACCATTCCAACAGTCTACCCTCAATCATCAACAAATCCAGTCAATTACCATTCCAACAGTCTACCCTCAATCATCAACAAATCCAGTCAATTACCATTCCAACAGTCTACCCTCAATCATCAACAAATCCAGTCAATTACCATTCCAACAGTCTACCCTCAATCATCAACAAATCCAGTCAATTACCATTCCAACAGTCTACCCTCAATCATCAACAAATCCAGTCAATTACCATTCCAACAGTCTACCCTCAATCATCAACAAATCCAGTCAATTACCATTCCAACAGTCTACCCTCAATCATCAACAAATCCAGTCAATTACCATTCCAACAGTCTACCCTCAATCATCAACAAATCCAGTCAATTACCATTCCAACAGTCTACCCTCAATCATCAACAAATCCAGTCAATTACCATTCCAACAGTCTACCCTCAATCATCAACAAATCCAGTCAATTACCATTCCAACAGTCTACCCTCAATCATCAACAAATCCAGTCAATTACCATTCCAACAGTCTACCCTCAATCATCAACAAATCCAGTCAATTACCATTCCAACAGTCTACCCTCAATCATCAACAAATCCAGTCAATTACCATTCCAACAGTCTACCCTCAATCATCAACAAATCCAGTCAATTACCATTCCAACAGTCTACCCTCAATCATCAACAAATCCAGTCAATTACCATTCCAACAGTCTACCCTCAATCATCAACAAATCCAGTCAATTACCATTCCAACAGTCTACCCTCAATCATCAACAAATCCAGTCAATTACCATTCCAACAGTCTACCCTCAATCATCAACAAATCCAGTCAATTACCATTCCAACAGTCTACCCTCAATCATCAACAAATCCAGTCAATTACCATTCCAACAGTCTACCCTCAATCATCAACAAATCCAGTCAATTACCATTCCAACAGTCTACCCTCAATCATCAACAAATCCAGTCAATTACCATTCCAACAGTCTACCCTCAATCATCAACAAATCCAGTCAATTACCATTCCAACAGTCTACCCTCAATCATCAACAAATCCAGTCAATTACCATTCCAACAGTCTACCCTCAATCATCAACAAATCCAGTCAATTACCATTCCAACAGTCTACCCTCAATCATCAACAAATCCAGTCAATTACCATTCCAACAGTCTACCCTCAATCATCAACAAATCCAGTCAATTACCATTCCAACAGTCTACCCTCAATCATCAACAAATCCAGTCAATTACCATTCCAACAGTCTACCCTCAATCATCAACAAATCCAGTCAATTACCATTCCAACAGTCTACCCTCAATCATCAACAAATCCAGTCAATTACCATTCCAACAGTCTACCCTCAATCATCAACAAATCCAGTCAATTACCATTCCAACAGTCTACCCTCAATCATCAACAAATCCAGTCAATTACCATTCCAACAGTCTACCCTCAATCATCAACAAATCCAGTCAATTACCATTCCAACAGTCTACCCTCAATCATCAACAAATCCAGTCAATTACCATTCCAACAGTCTACCCTCAATCATCAACAAATCCAGTCAATTACCATTCCAACAGTCTACCCTCAATCATCAACAAATCCAGTCAATTACCATTCCAACAGTCTACCCTCAATCATCAACAAATCCAGTCAATTACCATTCCAACAGTCTACCCTCAATCATCAACAAATCCAGTCAATTACCATTCCAACAGTCTACCCTCAATCATCAACAAATCCAGTCAATTACCATTCCAACAGTCTACCCTCAATCATCAACAAATCCAGTCAATTACCATTCCAACAGTCTACCCTCAATCATCAACAAATCCAGTCAATTACCATTCCAACAGTCTACCCTCAATCATCAACAAATCCAGTCAATTACCATTCCAACAGTCTACCCTCAATCATCAACAAATCCAGTCAATTACCATTCCAACAGTCTACCCTCAATCATCAACAAATCCAGTCAATTACCATTCCAACAGTCTACCCTCAATCATCAACAAATCCAGTCAATTACCATTCCAACAGTCTACCCTCAATCATCAACAAATCCAGTCAATTACCATTCCAACAGTCTACCCTCAATCATCAACAAATCCAGTCAATTACCATTCCAACAGTCTACCCTCAATCATCAACAAATCCAGTCAATTACCATTCCAACAGTCTACCCTCAATCATCAACAAATCCAGTCAATTACCATTCCAACAGTCTACCCTCAATCATCAACAAATCCAGTCAATTACCATTCCAACAGTCTACCCTCAATCATCAACAAATCCAGTCAATTACCATTCCAACAGTCTACCCTCAATCATCAACAAATCCAGTCAATTACCATTCCAACAGTCTACCCTCAATCATCAACAAATCCAGTCAATTACCATTCCAACAGTCTACCCTCAATCATCAACAAATCCAGTCAATTACCATTCCAACAGTCTACCCTCAATCATCAACAAATCCAGTCAATTACCATTCCAACAGTCTACCCTCAATCATCAACAAATCCAGTCAATTACCATTCCAACAGTCTACCCTCAATCATCAACAAATCCAGTCAATTACCATTCCAACAGTCTACCCTCAATCATCAACAAATCCAGTCAATTACCATTCCAACAGTCTACCCTCAATCATCAACAAATCCAGTCAATTACCATTCCAACAGTCTACCCTCAATCATCAACAAATCCAGTCAATTACCATTCCAACAGTCTACCCTCAATCATCAACAAATCCAGTCAATTACCATTCCAACAGTCTACCCTCAATCATCAACAAATCCAGTCAATTACCATTCCAACAGTCTACCCTCAATCATCAACAAATCCAGTCAATTACCATTCCAACAGTCTACCCTCAATCATCAACAAATCCAGTCAATTACCATTCCAACAGTCTACCCTCAATCATCAACAAATCCAGTCAATTACCATTCCAACAGTCTACCCTCAATCATCAACAAATCCAGTCAATTACCATTCCAACAGTCTACCCTCAATCATCAACAAATCCAGTCAATTACCATTCCAACAGTCTACCCTCAATCATCAACAAATCCAGTCAATTACCATTCCAACAGTCTACCCTCAATCATCAACAAATCCAGTCAATTACCATTCCAACAGTCTACCCTCAATCATCAACAAATCCAGTCAATTACCATTCCAACAGTCTACCCTCAATCATCAACAAATCCAGTCAATTACCATTCCAACAGTCTACCCTCAATCATCAACAAATCCAGTCAATTACCATTCCAACAGTCTACCCTCAATCATCAACAAATCCAGTCAATTACCATTCCAACAGTCTACCCTCAATCATCAACAAATCCAGTCAATTACCATTCCAACAGTCTACCCTCAATCATCAACAAATCCAGTCAATTACCATTCCAACAGTCTACCCTCAATCATCAACAAATCCAGTCAATTACCATTCCAACAGTCTACCCTCAATCATCAACAAATCCAGTCAATTACCATTCCAACAGTCTACCCTCAATCATCAACAAATCCAGTCAATTACCATTCCAACAGTCTACCCTCAATCATCAACAAATCCAGTCAATTACCATTCCAACAGTCTACCCTCAATCATCAACAAATCCAGTCAATTACCATTCCAACAGTCTACCCTCAATCATCAACAAATCCAGTCAATTACCATTCCAACAGTCTACCCTCAATCATCAACAAATCCAGTCAATTACCATTCCAACAGTCTACCCTCAATCATCAACAAATCCAGTCAATTACCATTCCAACAGTCTACCCTCAATCATCAACAAATCCAGTCAATTACCATTCCAACAGTCTACCCTCAATCATCAACAAATCCAGTCAATTACCATTCCAACAGTCTACCCTCAATCATCAACAAATCCAGTCAATTACCATTCCAACAGTCTACCCTCAATCATCAACAAATCCAGTCAATTACCATTCCAACAGTCTACCCTCAATCATCAACAAATCCAGTCAATTACCATTCCAACAGTCTACCCTCAATCATCAACAAATCCAGTCAATTACCATTCCAACAGTCTACCCTCAATCATCAACAAATCCAGTCAATTACCATTCCAACAGTCTACCCTCAATCATCAACAAATCCAGTCAATTACCATTCCAACAGTCTACCCTCAATCATCAACAAATCCAGTCAATTACCATTCCAACAGTCTACCCTCAATCATCAACAAATCCAGTCAATTACCATTCCAACAGTCTACCCTCAATCATCAACAAATCCAGTCAATTACCATTCCAACAGTCTACCCTCAATCATCAACAAATCCAGTCAATTACCATTCCAACAGTCTACCCTCAATCATCAACAAATCCAGTCAATTACCATTCCAACAGTCTACCCTCAATCATCAACAAATCCAGTCAATTACCATTCCAACAGTCTACCCTCAATCATCAACAAATCCAGTCAATTACCATTCCAACAGTCTACCCTCAATCATCAACAAATCCAGTCAATTACCATTCCAACAGTCTACCCTCAATCATCAACAAATCCAGTCAATTACCATTCCAACAGTCTACCCTCAATCATCAACAAATCCAGTCAATTACCATTCCAACAGTCTACCCTCAATCATCAACAAATCCAGTCAATTACCATTCCAACAGTCTACCCTCAATCATCAACAAATCCAGTCAATTACCATTCCAACAGTCTACCCTCAATCATCAACAAATCCAGTCAATTACCATTCCAACAGTCTACCCTCAATCATCAACAAATCCAGTCAATTACCATTCCAACAGTCTACCCTCAATCATCAACAAATCCAGTCAATTACCATTCCAACAGTCTACCCTCAATCATCAACAAATCCAGTCAATTACCATTCCAACAGTCTACCCTCAATCATCAACAAATCCAGTCAATTACCATTCCAACAGTCTACCCTCAATCATCAACAAATCCAGTCAATTACCATTCCAACAGTCTACCCTCAATCATCAACAAATCCAGTCAATTACCATTCCAACAGTCTACCCTCAATCATCAACAAATCCAGTCAATTACCATTCCAACAGTCTACCCTCAATCATCAACAAATCCAGTCAATTACCATTCCAACAGTCTACCCTCAATCATCAACAAATCCAGTCAATTACCATTCCAACAGTCTACCCTCAATCATCAACAAATCCAGTCAATTACCATTCCAACAGTCTACCCTCAATCATCAACAAATCCAGTCAATTACCATTCCAACAGTCTACCCTCAATCATCAACAAATCCAGTCAATTACCATTCCAACAGTCTACCCTCAATCATCAACAAATCCAGTCAATTACCATTCCAACAGTCTACCCTCAATCATCAACAAATCCAGTCAATTACCATTCCAACAGTCTACCCTCAATCATCAACAAATCCAGTCAATTACCATTCCAACAGTCTACCCTCAATCATCAACAAATCCAGTCAATTACCATTCCAACAGTCTACCCTCAATCATCAACAAATCCAGTCAATTACCATTCCAACAGTCTACCCTCAATCATCAACAAATCCAGTCAATTACCATTCCAACAGTCTACCCTCAATCATCAACAAATCCAGTCAATTACCATTCCAACAGTCTACCCTCAATCATCAACAAATCCAGTCAATTACCATTCCAACAGTCTACCCTCAATCATCAACAAATCCAGTCAATTACCATTCCAACAGTCTACCCTCAATCATCAACAAATCCAGTCAATTACCATTCCAACAGTCTACCCTCAATCATCAACAAATCCAGTCAATTACCATTCCAACAGTCTACCCTCAATCATCAACAAATCCAGTCAATTACCATTCCAACAGTCTACCCTCAATCATCAACAAATCCAGTCAATTACCATTCCAACAGTCTACCCTCAATCATCAACAAATCCAGTCAATTACCATTCCAACAGTCTACCCTCAATCATCAACAAATCCAGTCAATTACCATTCCAACAGTCTACCCTCAATCATCAACAAATCCAGTCAATTACCATTCCAACAGTCTACCCTCAATCATCAACAAATCCAGTCAATTACCATTCCAACAGTCTACCCTCAATCATCAACAAATCCAGTCAATTACCATTCCAACAGTCTACCCTCAATCATCAACAAATCCAGTCAATTACCATTCCAACAGTCTACCCTCAATCATCAACAAATCCAGTCAATTACCATTCCAACAGTCTACCCTCAATCATCAACAAATCCAGTCAATTACCATTCCAACAGTCTACCCTCAATCATCAACAAATCCAGTCAATTACCATTCCAACAGTCTACCCTCAATCATCAACAAATCCAGTCAATTACCATTCCAACAGTCTACCCTCAATCATCAACAAATCCAGTCAATTACCATTCCAACAGTCTACCCTCAATCATCAACAAATCCAGTCAATTACCATTCCAACAGTCTACCCTCAATCATCAACAAATCCAGTCAATTACCATTCCAACAGTCTACCCTCAATCATCAACAAATCCAGTCAATTACCATTCCAACAGTCTACCCTCAATCATCAACAAATCCAGTCAATTACCATTCCAACAGTCTACCCTCAATCATCAACAAATCCAGTCAATTACCATTCCAACAGTCTACCCTCAATCATCAACAAATCCAGTCAATTACCATTCCAACAGTCTACCCTCAATCATCAACAAATCCAGTCAATTACCATTCCAACAGTCTACCCTCAATCATCAACAAATCCAGTCAATTACCATTCCAACAGTCTACCCTCAATCATCAACAAATCCAGTCAATTACCATTCCAACAGTCTACCCTCAATCATCAACAAATCCAGTCAATTACCATTCCAACAGTCTACCCTCAATCATCAACAAATCCAGTCAATTACCATTCCAACAGTCTACCCTCAATCATCAACAAATCCAGTCAATTACCATTCCAACAGTCTACCCTCAATCATCAACAAATCCAGTCAATTACCATTCCAACAGTCTACCCTCAATCATCAACAAATCCAGTCAATTACCATTCCAACAGTCTACCCTCAATCATCAACAAATCCAGTCAATTACCATTCCAACAGTCTACCCTCAATCATCAACAAATCCAGTCAATTACCATTCCAACAGTCTACCCTCAATCATCAACAAATCCAGTCAATTACCATTCCAACAGTCTACCCTCAATCATCAACAAATCCAGTCAATTACCATTCCAACAGTCTACCCTCAATCATCAACAAATCCAGTCAATTACCATTCCAACAGTCTACCCTCAATCATCAACAAATCCAGTCAATTACCATTCCAACAGTCTACCCTCAATCATCAACAAATCCAGTCAATTACCATTCCAACAGTCTACCCTCAATCATCAACAAATCCAGTCAATTACCATTCCAACAGTCTACCCTCAATCATCAACAAATCCAGTCAATTACCATTCCAACAGTCTACCCTCAATCATCAACAAATCCAGTCAATTACCATTCCAACAGTCTACCCTCAATCATCAACAAATCCAGTCAATTACCATTCCAACAGTCTACCCTCAATCATCAACAAATCCAGTCAATTACCATTCCAACAGTCTACCCTCAATCATCAACAAATCCAGTCAATTACCATTCCAACAGTCTACCCTCAATCATCAACAAATCCAGTCAATTACCATTCCAACAGTCTACCCTCAATCATCAACAAATCCAGTCAATTACCATTCCAACAGTCTACCCTCAATCATCAACAAATCCAGTCAATTACCATTCCAACAGTCTACCCTCAATCATCAACAAATCCAGTCAATTACCATTCCAACAGTCTACCCTCAATCATCAACAAATCCAGTCAATTACCATTCCAACAGTCTACCCTCAATCATCAACAAATCCAGTCAATTACCATTCCAACAGTCTACCCTCAATCATCAACAAATCCAGTCAATTACCATTCCAACAGTCTACCCTCAATCATCAACAAATCCAGTCAATTACCATTCCAACAGTCTACCCTCAATCATCAACAAATCCAGTCAATTACCATTCCAACAGTCTACCCTCAATCATCAACAAATCCAGTCAATTACCATTCCAACAGTCTACCCTCAATCATCAACAAATCCAGTCAATTACCATTCCAACAGTCTACCCTCAATCATCAACAAATCCAGTCAATTACCATTCCAACAGTCTACCCTCAATCATCAACAAATCCAGTCAATTACCATTCCAACAGTCTACCCTCAATCATCAACAAATCCAGTCAATTACCATTCCAACAGTCTACCCTCAATCATCAACAAATCCAGTCAATTACCATTCCAACAGTCTACCCTCAATCATCAACAAATCCAGTCAATTACCATTCCAACAGTCTACCCTCAATCATCAACAAATCCAGTCAATTACCATTCCAACAGTCTACCCTCAATCATCAACAAATCCAGTCAATTACCATTCCAACAGTCTACCCTCAATCATCAACAAATCCAGTCAATTACCATTCCAACAGTCTACCCTCAATCATCAACAAATCCAGTCAATTACCATTCCAACAGTCTACCCTCAATCATCAACAAATCCAGTCAATTACCATTCCAACAGTCTACCCTCAATCATCAACAAATCCAGTCAATTACCATTCCAACAGTCTACCCTCAATCATCAACAAATCCAGTCAATTACCATTCCAACAGTCTACCCTCAATCATCAACAAATCCAGTCAATTACCATTCCAACAGTCTACCCTCAATCATCAACAAATCCAGTCAATTACCATTCCAACAGTCTACCCTCAATCATCAACAAATCCAGTCAATTACCATTCCAACAGTCTACCCTCAATCATCAACAAATCCAGTCAATTACCATTCCAACAGTCTACCCTCAATCATCAACAAATCCAGTCAATTACCATTCCAACAGTCTACCCTCAATCATCAACAAATCCAGTCAATTACCATTCCAACAGTCTACCCTCAATCATCAACAAATCCAGTCAATTACCATTCCAACAGTCTACCCTCAATCATCAACAAATCCAGTCAATTACCATTCCAACAGTCTACCCTCAATCATCAACAAATCCAGTCAATTACCATTCCAACAGTCTACCCTCAATCATCAACAAATCCAGTCAATTACCATTCCAACAGTCTACCCTCAATCATCAACAAATCCAGTCAATTACCATTCCAACAGTCTACCCTCAATCATCAACAAATCCAGTCAATTACCATTCCAACAGTCTACCCTCAATCATCAACAAATCCAGTCAATTACCATTCCAACAGTCTACCCTCAATCATCAACAAATCCAGTCAATTACCATTCCAACAGTCTACCCTCAATCATCAACAAATCCAGTCAATTACCATTCCAACAGTCTACCCTCAATCATCAACAAATCCAGTCAATTACCATTCCAACAGTCTACCCTCAATCATCAACAAATCCAGTCAATTACCATTCCAACAGTCTACCCTCAATCATCAACAAATCCAGTCAATTACCATTCCAACAGTCTACCCTCAATCATCAACAAATCCAGTCAATTACCATTCCAACAGTCTACCCTCAATCATCAACAAATCCAGTCAATTACCATTCCAACAGTCTACCCTCAATCATCAACAAATCCAGTCAATTACCATTCCAACAGTCTACCCTCAATCATCAACAAATCCAGTCAATTACCATTCCAACAGTCTACCCTCAATCATCAACAAATCCAGTCAATTACCATTCCAACAGTCTACCCTCAATCATCAACAAATCCAGTCAATTACCATTCCAACAGTCTACCCTCAATCATCAACAAATCCAGTCAATTACCATTCCAACAGTCTACCCTCAATCATCAACAAATCCAGTCAATTACCATTCCAACAGTCTACCCTCAATCATCAACAAATCCAGTCAATTACCATTCCAACAGTCTACCCTCAATCATCAACAAATCCAGTCAATTACCATTCCAACAGTCTACCCTCAATCATCAACAAATCCAGTCAATTACCATTCCAACAGTCTACCCTCAATCATCAACAAATCCAGTCAATTACCATTCCAACAGTCTACCCTCAATCATCAACAAATCCAGTCAATTACCATTCCAACAGTCTACCCTCAATCATCAACAAATCCAGTCAATTACCATTCCAACAGTCTACCCTCAATCATCAACAAATCCAGTCAATTACCATTCCAACAGTCTACCCTCAATCATCAACAAATCCAGTCAATTACCATTCCAACAGTCTACCCTCAATCATCAACAAATCCAGTCAATTACCATTCCAACAGTCTACCCTCAATCATCAACAAATCCAGTCAATTACCATTCCAACAGTCTACCCTCAATCATCAACAAATCCAGTCAATTACCATTCCAACAGTCTACCCTCAATCATCAACAAATCCAGTCAATTACCATTCCAACAGTCTACCCTCAATCATCAACAAATCCAGTCAATTACCATTCCAACAGTCTACCCTCAATCATCAACAAATCCAGTCAATTACCATTCCAACAGTCTACCCTCAATCATCAACAAATCCAGTCAATTACCATTCCAACAGTCTACCCTCAATCATCAACAAATCCAGTCAATTACCATTCCAACAGTCTACCCTCAATCATCAACAAATCCAGTCAATTACCATTCCAACAGTCTACCCTCAATCATCAACAAATCCAGTCAATTACCATTCCAACAGTCTACCCTCAATCATCAACAAATCCAGTCAATTACCATTCCAACAGTCTACCCTCAATCATCAACAAATCCAGTCAATTACCATTCCAACAGTCTACCCTCAATCATCAACAAATCCAGTCAATTACCATTCCAACAGTCTACCCTCAATCATCAACAAATCCAGTCAATTACCATTCCAACAGTCTACCCTCAATCATCAACAAATCCAGTCAATTACCATTCCAACAGTCTACCCTCAATCATCAACAAATCCAGTCAATTACCATTCCAACAGTCTACCCTCAATCATCAACAAATCCAGTCAATTACCATTCCAACAGTCTACCCTCAATCATCAACAAATCCAGTCAATTACCATTCCAACAGTCTACCCTCAATCATCAACAAATCCAGTCAATTACCATTCCAACAGTCTACCCTCAATCATCAACAAATCCAGTCAATTACCATTCCAACAGTCTACCCTCAATCATCAACAAATCCAGTCAATTACCATTCCAACAGTCTACCCTCAATCATCAACAAATCCAGTCAATTACCATTCCAACAGTCTACCCTCAATCATCAACAAATCCAGTCAATTACCATTCCAACAGTCTACCCTCAATCATCAACAAATCCAGTCAATTACCATTCCAACAGTCTACCCTCAATCATCAACAAATCCAGTCAATTACCATTCCAACAGTCTACCCTCAATCATCAACAAATCCAGTCAATTACCATTCCAACAGTCTACCCTCAATCATCAACAAATCCAGTCAATTACCATTCCAACAGTCTACCCTCAATCATCAACAAATCCAGTCAATTACCATTCCAACAGTCTACCCTCAATCATCAACAAATCCAGTCAATTACCATTCCAACAGTCTACCCTCAATCATCAACAAATCCAGTCAATTACCATTCCAACAGTCTACCCTCAATCATCAACAAATCCAGTCAATTACCATTCCAACAGTCTACCCTCAATCATCAACAAATCCAGTCAATTACCATTCCAACAGTCTACCCTCAATCATCAACAAATCCAGTCAATTACCATTCCAACAGTCTACCCTCAATCATCAACAAATCCAGTCAATTACCATTCCAACAGTCTACCCTCAATCATCAACAAATCCAGTCAATTACCATTCCAACAGTCTACCCTCAATCATCAACAAATCCAGTCAATTACCATTCCAACAGTCTACCCTCAATCATCAACAAATCCAGTCAATTACCATTCCAACAGTCTACCCTCAATCATCAACAAATCCAGTCAATTACCATTCCAACAGTCTACCCTCAATCATCAACAAATCCAGTCAATTACCATTCCAACAGTCTACCCTCAATCATCAACAAATCCAGTCAATTACCATTCCAACAGTCTACCCTCAATCATCAACAAATCCAGTCAATTACCATTCCAACAGTCTACCCTCAATCATCAACAAATCCAGTCAATTACCATTCCAACAGTCTACCCTCAATCATCAACAAATCCAGTCAATTACCATTCCAACAGTCTACCCTCAATCATCAACAAATCCAGTCAATTACCATTCCAACAGTCTACCCTCAATCATCAACAAATCCAGTCAATTACCATTCCAACAGTCTACCCTCAATCATCAACAAATCCAGTCAATTACCATTCCAACAGTCTACCCTCAATCATCAACAAATCCAGTCAATTACCATTCCAACAGTCTACCCTCAATCATCAACAAATCCAGTCAATTACCATTCCAACAGTCTACCCTCAATCATCAACAAATCCAGTCAATTACCATTCCAACAGTCTACCCTCAATCATCAACAAATCCAGTCAATTACCATTCCAACAGTCTACCCTCAATCATCAACAAATCCAGTCAATTACCATTCCAACAGTCTACCCTCAATCATCAACAAATCCAGTCAATTACCATTCCAACAGTCTACCCTCAATCATCAACAAATCCAGTCAATTACCATTCCAACAGTCTACCCTCAATCATCAACAAATCCAGTCAATTACCATTCCAACAGTCTACCCTCAATCATCAACAAATCCAGTCAATTACCATTCCAACAGTCTACCCTCAATCATCAACAAATCCAGTCAATTACCATTCCAACAGTCTACCCTCAATCATCAACAAATCCAGTCAATTACCATTCCAACAGTCTACCCTCAATCATCAACAAATCCAGTCAATTACCATTCCAACAGTCTACCCTCAATCATCAACAAATCCAGTCAATTACCATTCCAACAGTCTACCCTCAATCATCAACAAATCCAGTCAATTACCATTCCAACAGTCTACCCTCAATCATCAACAAATCCAGTCAATTACCATTCCAACAGTCTACCCTCAATCATCAACAAATCCAGTCAATTACCATTCCAACAGTCTACCCTCAATCATCAACAAATCCAGTCAATTACCATTCCAACAGTCTACCCTCAATCATCAACAAATCCAGTCAATTACCATTCCAACAGTCTACCCTCAATCATCAACAAATCCAGTCAATTACCATTCCAACAGTCTACCCTCAATCATCAACAAATCCAGTCAATTACCATTCCAACAGTCTACCCTCAATCATCAACAAATCCAGTCAATTACCATTCCAACAGTCTACCCTCAATCATCAACAAATCCAGTCAATTACCATTCCAACAGTCTACCCTCAATCATCAACAAATCCAGTCAATTACCATTCCAACAGTCTACCCTCAATCATCAACAAATCCAGTCAATTACCATTCCAACAGTCTACCCTCAATCATCAACAAATCCAGTCAATTACCATTCCAACAGTCTACCCTCAATCATCAACAAATCCAGTCAATTACCATTCCAACAGTCTACCCTCAATCATCAACAAATCCAGTCAATTACCATTCCAACAGTCTACCCTCAATCATCAACAAATCCAGTCAATTACCATTCCAACAGTCTACCCTCAATCATCAACAAATCCAGTCAATTACCATTCCAACAGTCTACCCTCAATCATCAACAAATCCAGTCAATTACCATTCCAACAGTCTACCCTCAATCATCAACAAATCCAGTCAATTACCATTCCAACAGTCTACCCTCAATCATCAACAAATCCAGTCAATTACCATTCCAACAGTCTACCCTCAATCATCAACAAATCCAGTCAATTACCATTCCAACAGTCTACCCTCAATCATCAACAAATCCAGTCAATTACCATTCCAACAGTCTACCCTCAATCATCAACAAATCCAGTCAATTACCATTCCAACAGTCTACCCTCAATCATCAACAAATCCAGTCAATTACCATTCCAACAGTCTACCCTCAATCATCAACAAATCCAGTCAATTACCATTCCAACAGTCTACCCTCAATCATCAACAAATCCAGTCAATTACCATTCCAACAGTCTACCCTCAATCATCAACAAATCCAGTCAATTACCATTCCAACAGTCTACCCTCAATCATCAACAAATCCAGTCAATTACCATTCCAACAGTCTACCCTCAATCATCAACAAATCCAGTCAATTACCATTCCAACAGTCTACCCTCAATCATCAACAAATCCAGTCAATTACCATTCCAACAGTCTACCCTCAATCATCAACAAATCCAGTCAATTACCATTCCAACAGTCTACCCTCAATCATCAACAAATCCAGTCAATTACCATTCCAACAGTCTACCCTCAATCATCAACAAATCCAGTCAATTACCATTCCAACAGTCTACCCTCAATCATCAACAAATCCAGTCAATTACCATTCCAACAGTCTACCCTCAATCATCAACAAATCCAGTCAATTACCATTCCAACAGTCTACCCTCAATCATCAACAAATCCAGTCAATTACCATTCCAACAGTCTACCCTCAATCATCAACAAATCCAGTCAATTACCATTCCAACAGTCTACCCTCAATCATCAACAAATCCAGTCAATTACCATTCCAACAGTCTACCCTCAATCATCAACAAATCCAGTCAATTACCATTCCAACAGTCTACCCTCAATCATCAACAAATCCAGTCAATTACCATTCCAACAGTCTACCCTCAATCATCAACAAATCCAGTCAATTACCATTCCAACAGTCTACCCTCAATCATCAACAAATCCAGTCAATTACCATTCCAACAGTCTACCCTCAATCATCAACAAATCCAGTCAATTACCATTCCAACAGTCTACCCTCAATCATCAACAAATCCAGTCAATTACCATTCCAACAGTCTACCCTCAATCATCAACAAATCCAGTCAATTACCATTCCAACAGTCTACCCTCAATCATCAACAAATCCAGTCAATTACCATTCCAACAGTCTACCCTCAATCATCAACAAATCCAGTCAATTACCATTCCAACAGTCTACCCTCAATCATCAACAAATCCAGTCAATTACCATTCCAACAGTCTACCCTCAATCATCAACAAATCCAGTCAATTACCATTCCAACAGTCTACCCTCAATCATCAACAAATCCAGTCAATTACCATTCCAACAGTCTACCCTCAATCATCAACAAATCCAGTCAATTACCATTCCAACAGTCCACCCTCAATCATCAACAAATCCAGTCAATTACCATTCCAACAGTCCTACCCTCAATCATCAACAAATCCAGTCAATTACCATTCCAACAGTCCACCCTCAATCATCAACAAATCCAGTCAATTACCATTCCAACAGTCCTACCCTCAATCATCAACAAATCCAGTCAATTACCATTCCAACAGTCCACCCTCAATCATCAACAAATCCAGTCAATTACCATTCCAACAGTCTACCCTCAATCATCAACAAATCCAGTCAATTACCATTCCAACAGTCTACCCTCAATCATCAACAAATCCAGTCAATTACCATTCCAACAGTCTACCCTCAATCATCAACAAATCCAGTCAATTACCATTCCAACAGTCTACCCTCAATCATCAACAAATCCAGTCAATTACCATTCCAACAGTCTACCCTCAATCATCAACAAATCCAGTCAATTACCATTCCAACAGTCTACCCTCAATCATCAACAAATCCAGTCAATTACCATTCCAACAGTCTACCCTCAATCATCAACAAATCCAGTCAATTACCATTCCAACAGTCTACCCTCAATCATCAACAAATCCAGTCAATTACCATTCCAACAGTCTACCCTCAATCATCAACAAATCCAGTCAATTACCATTCCAACAGTCTACCCTCAATCATCAACAAATCCAGTCAATTACCATTCCAACAGTCTACCCTCAATCATCAACAAATCCAGTCAATTACCATTCCAACAGTCTACCCTCAATCATCAACAAATCCAGTCAATTACCATTCCAACAGTCTACCCTCAATCATCAACAAATCCAGTCAATTACCATTCCAACAGTCCACCCTCAATCATCAATAAATCCAGTCAATTACCATTCCAACAGTCTACCCTCAATCATCAACAAATCCAGTCAATTACCATTCCAACAGTCCACCCTCAATCATCAACAAATCCAGTCAATTACCATTCCAACAGTCCACCCTCAATCATCAACAAATCCAGTCAATTACCATTCCAACAGTCCACCCTCAATCATCAACAAATCCAGTCAATTACCATTCCAAAACTCCTCCCTCAATCATCAACAAATCCAGTCAATTACCATTCCAACAGTCCACCCTCAATCATCAACAAATCCAGTCAATTACCATTCCAACAGTCTACCCTCAATCATCAACAAATCCAGTCAATTACCATTCCAACAGTCCACCCTCAATCATCAACAAATCCAGTCAATTACCATTCCAACAGTCTACCCTCAATCATCAACAAATCCAGTCAATTACCATTCCAACAGTCTACCCTCAATCATCAACAAATCCAGTCAATTACCATTCCAACAGTCCACCCTCAATCATCAACAAATCCAGTCAATTACCATTCCAACAGTCTACCCTCAATCATCAACAAATCCAGTCAATTACCATTCCAACAGTCCACCCTCAATCATCAACAAATCCAGTCAATTACCATTCCAACAGTCACCCTCAATCATCAACAAATCCAGTCAATTACCATTCCAACAGTCCTACCCTCAATCATCAACAAATCCAGTCAATTACCATTCCAACACTCCTCCCTCAATCATCAACAAATCCAGTCAATTACCATTCCAACAGTCCACCCTCAATCATCAACAAATCCAGTCAATTACCATTCCAACAGTCTACCCTCAATCATCAACAAATCCAGTCAATTACCATTCCAACAGTCTACCCTCAATCATCAACAAATCCAGTCAATTACCATTCCAACAGTCTACCCTCAATCATCAACAAATCCAGTCAATTACCATTCCAACAGTCTACCCTCAATCATCAACAAATCCAGTCAATTACCATTCCAACAGTCTACCCTCAATCATCAACAAATCCAGTCAATTACCATTCCAACAGTCTACCCTCAATCATCAACAAATCCAGTCAATTACCATTCCAACAGTCTACCCTCAATCATCAACAAATCCAGTCAATTACCATTCCAACAGTCTACCCTCAATCATCAACAAATCCAGTCAATTACCATTCCAACAGTCTACCCTCAATCATCAACAAATCCAGTCAATTACCATTCCAACAGTCTACCCTCAATCATCAACAAATCCAGTCAATTACCATTCCAACAGTCTACCCTCAATCATCAACAAATCCAGTCAATTACCATTCCAACAGTCTACCCTCAATCATCAACAAATCCAGTCAATTACCATTCCAACAGTCCTACCCTCAATCATCAACAAATCCAGTCAATTACCATTCCAACAGTCTACCCTCAATCATCAACAAATCCAGTCAATTACCATTCCAACAGTCTACCCTCAATCATCAACAAATCCAGTCAATTACCATTCCAACAGTCCTACCCTCAATCATCAACAAATCCAGTCAATTACCATTCCAACAGTCTACCCTCAATCATCAACAAATCCAGTCAATTACCATTCCAACAGTCTACCCTCAATCATCAACAAATCCAGTCAATTACCATTCCAACAGTCTACCCTCAATCATCAACAAATCCAGTCAATTACCATTCCAACAGTCTACCCTCAATCATCAACAAATCCAGTCAATTACCATTCCAACAGTCTACCCTCAATCATCAACAAATCCAGTCAATTACCATTCCAACAGTCTACCCTCAATCATCAACAAATCCAGTCAATTACCATTCCAACAGTCTACCCTCAATCATCAACAAATCCAGTCAATTACCATTCCAACAGTCTACCCTCAATCATCAACAAATCCAGTCAATTACCATTCCAACAGTCTACCCTCAATCATCAACAAATCCAGTCAATTACCATTCCAACAGTCTACCCTCAATCATCAACAAATCCAGTCAATTACCATTCCAACAGTCTACCCTCAATCATCAACAAATCCAGTCAATTACCATTCCAACAGTCTACCCTCAATCATCAACAAATCCAGTCAATTACCATTCCAACAGTCTACCCTCAATCATCAACAAATCCAGTCAATTACCATTCCAACAGTCTACCCTCAATCATCAACAAATCCAGTCAATTACCATTCCAACAGTCTACCCTCAATCATCAACAAATCCAGTCAATTACCATTCCAACAGTCTACCCTCAATCATCAACAAATCCAGTCAATTACCATTCCAACAGTCTACCCTCAATCATCAACAAATCCAGTCAATTACCATTCCAACAGTCTACCCTCAATCATCAACAAATCCAGTCAATTACCATTCCAACAGTCTACCCTCAATCATCAACAAATCCAGTCAATTACCATTCCAACAGTCTACCCTCAATCATCAACAAATCCAGTCAATTACCATTCCAACAGTCTACCCTCAATCATCAACAAATCCAGTCAATTACCATTCCAACAGTCTACCCTCAATCATCAACAAATCCAGTCAATTACCATTCCAACAGTCTACCCTCAATCATCAACAAATCCAGTCAATTACCATTCCAACAGTCTACCCTCAATCATCAACAAATCCAGTCAATTACCGTTCCAACAGTCTACCCTCAATCATCAACAGATCCAGTCAATTACCATTCCAACAGTCTACCCTCAATCATCAACAAATCCAGTCAATTACCATTCCAACAGTCCACCCTCAATCATCAACAAATCCAGTCAATTACCATTCCAACAGTCCACCCTCAATCATCAACAAATCCAGTCAATTACCATTCCAACAGTCCACCCTCAATCATCAACAAATCCAGTCAATTACCATTCCAACAGTCCACCCTCAATCATCAACAAATCCAGTCAATTACCATTCCAACAGTCCACCCTCAATCATCAACAAATCCAGTCAATTACCATTCCAACAGTCCACCCTCAATCATCAACAAATCCAGTCAATTACCATTCCAACAGTCTACCCTCAATCATCAACAAATCCAGTCAATTACCATTCCAACAGTCTACCCTCAATCATCAACAAATCCAGTCAATTACCATTCCAACAGTCTACCCTCAATCATCAACAAATCCAGTCAATTACCATTCCAACAGTCTACCCTCAATCATCAACAAATCCAGTCAATTACCATTCCAACAGTCTACCCTCAATCATCAACAAATCCAGTCAATTACCATTCCAACAGTCTACCCTCAATCATCAACAAATCCAGTCAATTACCATTCCAACAGTCTACCCTCAATCATCAACAAATCCAGTCAATTACCATTCCAACAGTCTACCCTCAATCATCAACAAATCCAGTCAATTACCATTCCAACAGTCTACCCTCAATCATCAACAAATCCAGTCAATTACCATTCCAACAGTCTACCCTCAATCATCAACAAATCCAGTCAATTACCATTCCAACAGTCTACCCTCAATCATCAACAAATCCAGTCAATTACCATTCCAACAGTCTACCCTCAATCATCAACAAATCCAGTCAATTACCATTCCAACAGTCTACCCTCAATCATCAACAAATCCAGTCAATTACCATTCCAACAGTCTACCCTCAATCATCAACAAATCCAGTCAATTACCATTCCAACAGTCTACCCTCAATCATCAACAAATCCAGTCAATTACCATTCCAACAGTCTACCCTCAATCATCAACAAATCCAGTCAATTACCATTCCAACAGTCTACCCTCAATCATCAACAAATCCAGTCAATTACCATTCCAACAGTCCACCCTCAATCATCAACAAATCCAGTCAATTACCATTCCAACAGTCCTACCCTCAATCATCAACAAATCCAGTCAATTACCATACCAACAGTCTACCCTCAATCATCAACAAATCCAGTCAATTACCATTCCAACAGTCTACCCTCAATCATCAACAAATCCAGTCAATTACCATTCCAACAGTCCTACCCTCAATCATCAACAAATCCAGTCAATTACCATTCCAACAGTCCTACCCTCAATCATCAACAAATCCAGTCAATTACCATTCCAACAGTCTACCCTCAATCATCAACAAATCCAGTCAATTACCATTCCAACAGTCTACCCTCAATCATCAACAAATCCAGTCAATTACCATTCCAACAGTCTACCCTCAATCATCAACAAATCCAGTCAATTACCATTCCAACAGTCTACCCTCAATCATCAACAAATCCAGTCAATTACCATTCCAACAGTCTACCCTCAATCATCAACAAATCCAGTCAATTACCATTCCAACAGTCTACCCTCAATCATCAACAAATCCAGTCAATTACCATTCCAACAGTCTACCCTCAATCATCAACAAATCCAGTCAATTACCATTCCAACAGTCTACCCTCAATCATCAACAAATCCAGTCAATTACCATTCCAACAGTCTACCCTCAATCATCAACAAATCCAGTCAATTACCATTCCAACAGTCTACCCTCAATCATCAACAAATCCAGTCAATTACCATTCCAACAGTCTACCCTCAATCATCAACAAATCCAGTCAATTACCATTCCAACAGTCTACCCTCAATCATCAACAAATCCAGTCAATTACCATTCCAACAGTCTACCCTCAATCATCAACAAATCCAGTCAATTACCATTCCAACAGTCTACCCTCAATCATCAACAAATCCAGTCAATTACCATTCCAACAGTCCTACCCTCAATCATCAACAAATCCAGTCAATTACCATTCCAACAGTCTACCCTCAATCATCAACAAATCCAGTCAATTACCATTCCAACAGTCCCACCCTCAATCATCAACAAATCCTGTCAATTACCATTCCAACAGTCTACCCTCAATCATCAACAAATCCAGTCAATTACCATTCCAACAGTCCACCCTCAATCATCAACAAATCCAGTCAATTACCATTCCAACAGTCCACCCTCAATCATCAACAAATCCAGTCAATTACCATTCCAACAGTCTACCCTCAATCATCAACAAATCCAGTCAATTACCATACCAACAGTCTACCCTCAATAATCAACAAATCCAGTCAATTACCATTCCAACAGTCTACCCTCAATCATCAACAAATCCAGTCAATTACCATTCCAACAGTCTACCCTCAATCATCAACAAATCCAGTCAATTACCATTCCAACAGTCTACCCTCAATCATCAACAGATCCAGTCAATTACCATTCCAACAGTCTACCCTCAATCATCAACAAATCCAGTCAATTACCATTCCAACAGTCTACCCTCAATCATCAACAAATCCAGTCAATTACCATTCCAACAGTCTACCCTCAATCATCAACAAATCCAGTCAATTACCATTCCAACAGTCTACCCTCAATCATCAACAAATCCAGTCAATTACCATTCCAACAGTCTACCCTCAATCATCAACAAATCCAGTCAATTACCATTCCAACAGTCTACCCTCAATCATCAACAAATCCAGTCAATTACCATTCCAACAGTCTACCCTCAATCATCAACAAATCCAGTCAATTACCATTCCAACAGTCTACCCTCAATCATCAACAAATCCAGTCAATTACCGGTCCAACAGTCTACCCTCAATCATCAACAAATCCAGTCAATTACCATTCCAACAGTCTACCCTCAATCATCAACAAATCCAGTCAATTACCATTCCAACAGTCTACCCTCAATCATCAACAAATCCAGTCAGTTACCATTCCAACAGTCCACCCTCAATCATCAACAAATCCAGTCAATTACCATTCCAACAGTCTACCCTCAATCATCAACAAATCCAGTCAATTACCATTCCAACAGTCCACCCTCAATCATCAACAAATCCAGTCAATTACCATTCCAACAGTCTACCCTCAATCATCAACAAATCCAGTCAATTACCATTCCAACAGTCTACCCTCAATCATCAACAAATCCAGTCAATTACCATTCCAACAGTCTACCCTCAATCATCAACAAATCCAGTCAATTACCATTCCAACAGTCTACCCTCAATCATCAACAAATCCAGTCAATTACCATTCCAACAGTCTACCCTCAGTCATCAACAAATCCAGTCAATTACCATTCCAACAGTCTACCCTCAATCATCAACAAATCCAGTCAATTACCGTTCCAACAGTCTACCCTCAATCATCAACAAAGCGATGGAAAGTTAGGCTTGCAAGTGTTTAAAAGAGTAAGAGGCGCCTTGATTGAAACCTTTAAGATCCTGAGGGGTCTTGACAGGGTGGATGCGGAGAGGGATGTTTCCTCTTGCGGGAGAATCTAGAACAGTTTAAAAATAAGGGGTTGCTGATTTAAGACAGAAATGAGGAGAATTTTTTTCTGATGGTTGAGAGTCTTTGGAACTCTCTTCTTCAAAAGGCAGTGGAGGCAGAATCTTTGCATATTTTTAAGGCTGAGCTAGATAGATTCTTGATTAACAAGGGGCTGAAAGGTTATCGGTTGTGTGGGAGGTTACAATCAGATCATCCATGCTCTTATAAAATGACAGAGCAGGCCCGAAGGGTCGAGTAGCCTACTCTTGCTCCACATTCGTATGTAAGTATATGTAGCGCTATCGAGTGACAATACCAATGACCTGTTCATCGCTGCTCGGTTTGCCTTCTGCCAGGACTACCTAGCTTCAGGCCTCGCTCCAGCTTTGATAAACATGGACAAAAGAGCTGAATTCCAGAGGTGGGGCTGACTGCGCTCGACATCATGGCAGTGTTTGACTATGTGTAGCTTCAAGTAACCCTAGTAAAATTGAAGGGGGAAACTCTCTACTGGTTGGAGTCATACCTAGCACAAAGAAAGATGATTCTAGTTGTTTGAGGCCAATTGTCTCAGTCCTAGGACAATGCTGCAGGAGTTCCTTAGATTAGTGTACTAGGCCCAACCATCTTCAGCTACTCCATAAGACATAGGAGCAGAAATTAGGCCATTCAGCCCATCGAGTCTGTTCCGCCATTCAATCATAGCTGATAAGTTTCTCAACCCCATTCTCCCACCTTCTCCCTTTAACCTTTGATTCCCTTACCAATCAAGAACCTATCTATCTCAGTCTTAAATACACTCAATGACCTGGCCTCCACAGCCTTCTGTGGCAATGAATTCCATAGATTCACCACTCTCTGGTTAAAGAAGTTTCTCCTCATCTCTGTCCTAAACAGTCTTCCCTTTACTCTGAGGCTGTGCCCTCGGGTCCTAGTCTCTCCTACTAATGGAAACACTTCTCCATGTCCACTCTATCCAGGCCTTTCAGTATTCTGTAAGTTTCAATCAGATCCCTCCATCATCCTTCTAAATTCCATCAAGTGTAGATCCAGAGTCCTCAAACGTTCCTCATGTTAAGCCTTTCATTCCTGGGATTGTTCTCGTGAACGTCCTCTGGACCCTCTCCAGGACCAGGACATCCTTCCTGAGATACGGGGCCCAAAATTGCTCACAATATTCTAAATGTGGTCTGACCAGAGCCTTATAAAGCCTCAGCAGCACATCCCTGCTTTTATATTCTAGTCCCCTCGAAATAAATGCCAACATTGCATTTGCCTTCCTAACTACTGACTCAACCTGCAAGTTAACCTTAAGGGAATCCTGGACTAGGACTCCCAAGTCCCGTTGCACTCCAGATTTCTGAATTCTCTCCCCATTTAGAAAATAGTCTACCCCTCTATTCTTCCTACCAAAGTTCTTGACCTCATACTTCCCCACGTTGTATTCCATCTGCCACTTCTTTGCCCATTCTCCTAACCTGTCCAATTCCTTCTACAGCCTCCCCGCCTCCTCAATACTACCTGTCCCTCCACCTATCTTTGTATCATTTGCAAACTTAGCTAGGATGCCCTAAGTTCCTTCATCTAGATCATTAAGGTATAAAGTGAAAAGCTGCGGTCCCAACACTGACCCCTGCGGAACTCCACTAGTCACCGGCTGCCATCCTGAGAAGGACCCCCTTATCCCCACTCTCTGCCTCCTGCCAGACAGCCAATCTTCTATCCATGCTAGTACCTTGCCTCTAACACCATGGGCTCTTATCTTACTGAGCAGCCTCCTGTGCGGCACCTTGTCAAAGGCCTTCTGGAAGTCCAAGTAGATAACATCCATTGGCTCTCCTTTGTCTAACCTACTTGTTACCCCCTCAAAGAATTCTAACAGATTTGTCAGGCATGACCTCCCCTTGATGAAACCATGCTGACTTTGCCCGATTTTACCATGCACTTCCAAGTATTCTGAAATCTCATCCTTAATAATGGACTCTAAAATCTTACCAACAACTGAGGTCAGGCTGATCAGCCAATGAACTACCACCATCATACAGTCAGAAGCGGAGATGTTTGCTGATGATTGCACAGCGTTCAGTACCATTCCTGGGGGAGGCGGTGATAATGTGGTATTGTGGCTGGACTTGTATTCTGGAGACACAGGGTAATGCTCTGGGGATAAAAGCAAAATACTGCGGATGCTGGAAATCTGAAACAAAAACAAAAATAACTGGAAAAACTCAGCAGGTCTGACAGCATCTGCGGAGAGGAACACAGTTAACGTTTCCAGTCCGTATGACTCTTCAACAGAACTAAGGAAATAGAGAAATGAGGTGAAATATAAGCTGGTAGAGGGGGGTGGGACAGGTAGAGCTGGATAGAGGGCCAGTGATAGGTGGAGGACTTGGGTTCAAATCCCACCACAGCAGATAGTGGAACTTGAATTCAATAAAAATCTGGAATTAAAGGTCTAATGATGACCATGAAACCATTGTCAATTGTTGTAAAAACCTGTCTGGTTCACTAATTTCCTTTTAGGGAAGGAAATCTGCTGTCCTTACCTGGTCTGGCCTACATGTGACTCCAGACCCACAGCAATGTGGTTGACTCCTAAAATGTCCTCTGAACAAGAGCAATTTGGGGTGGGCAATAAATGCTGGCCTATCCATCAATGCCCACATCCTATGTATGAATTTTAAAAAATTTTCCATTGTACTAGGTATGACTCTAACCAGTGGAGAGTTTTCCACCCACCCCTCACCCACCTCGACTTCCATTGAGTCCAGTTTTGCTTGGGCTCCTTGATACCACACTCAGTCAAATGCTGCCTTGATGTCAAGGACAGTCATTCCCACCTCACCTCTACACTTAACCTCTTTTGTCCGTGTTTGGACCAACTTTGTAATGAGTTCAAGAGCTGAGGGGCAGCAATGTGGGTGTTCCTGCACCAGACAGACTGCAATGGTTCATGAAGGTGGCTCACCACCACCTTCTCAGGAGCAATTAGGGACGGGCAATAAACGCTGGTCTTGCCAGTGATGCCACATCCCATGAACAAATAAAAAGTGTTTTCCACACAACCCTAACCAAGAGGAAGTGGATCGGGGACAATTTTAACTTAATTACTCTCCAGGATCTCAGGTGATGCAGAGTCTTCCTAATTTCTTGTTCACCTACCTCTTGGATCACCCTTTTGGTAACCTGTTTGATTATCCCCTCAGTGGCTCGGCATCAAATTCTGTTTGCTAAGCTCCTGTGAAACATCTTGGGACGTTTTACTACTGTATGTTAAAGGTGCTATATAAATGCAAGTTGTTGGCTGCAGATTGATCCGTGATTAAAAAGATTCAATTCGAGGCAAAAAGAAAAACTAATCTTGCAGATATTACAGGCTGGTATCGCTCCAGATGGCTACTATTAGATCAACAGTTGAGCCATCCAAACTCTTTAGAAAATGATAGCATTTTAAAGCATAGAAGAAGGCTGCTGGGCCCATCCAGCCTTTGTTGACTTTGTCTTCATGCAAACGGCATCCTGTCATTAGCTTCCTCACTTTTTTAGGAATTCACTGGATTTACACATTAATTTCCCATTAAATTCGGCACTGAAACTACAGTAACTAAGAGTTTAAGTACTTTTGTAACGATGTGATAATTGCTCATGCATCAACCTCTGCTCAGGGAACAATTTAAAGTGTTCAATCTCATATCTGCAAGCAGTCAACTGTTGTCAATATTTTAAAAAGTCAGTGTTTTTTCCTACTTTTCCTGACTCATAATCTAACCTTTCCCTCTCTTTATTTCTTTTTCAGTTGCTGATTTGACTCCAATTCGCTCTATTTCCTTCTCTGTCATTCCTGGATCCCTAAATCTCATGGGTTAAAGAGACAGGCATTCACTAAGGCCCAGATGCCGCGATCATTCAGCTGGCAATTATAGCAAGAATCAGTGGTGGTGATGCATTGCAACATCACCACCTCATGGTTGTATGGTGTAGTACAGAGGCAAAGTATTTTTCTAATTCTTTCATTTGCCCTTAGCCTGAGGAGCACACTAGGCCATTTCATTGGAAAGTTAAGAGTCAACCACATTGCTCCAGGGTGGGGAAGTACTGGAGTCACGTGTAGGCTAGGCCAGACCAGGTAAGGGTGGTAGGGTTTCTACAACAATCAATAAGAGTGTCATGGTCACCATTACTAGCTTTCAATTGCAGATTTTATTAATTGAATGGTGGCATTTGAACCCATAGCTCCGCTGAGTTTTAGGCTGGACCTCTGAATTACTAGAGATAAAAACAAAAAAACTGTGGATGCTGGAAATCCAAAACAAAAACAAAAACAGAATTACCTGGAAAAACTCAGCAGGTCTGGCAGCATCGGCGGAGAAGAAAAGAGTTGACGTTTCGAGTCCTCATGACCCTTCGACAGAACTTGATTTCGAGTCTAAGAAAGAGTTGAAATATAAGCTGGCTTAAGGTGTGTCCCCCACTCCACTTCTCTGTCTCTCACTCTCTCTCCGCCCCCCACACACACACCTTAAACCAGCTTATATTTCAACTCTTTCTTGGACTTGAACTCAAGTTCTGTCGAAGGGTCATGAGGACTCGAAACGTCAACTCTTTTCTTCTCCGCCGATGCTGCCAGACCTGCTGAGTTTTTCCAGGTAATTCTGTTTTTGTTTTTGTTCCTTTGAATTACCACTACACCATCATCTCCCCATAAAAGTTGCTTTGCAAAGATGTAATGGGTGCTTAGTGAATTCTAGGATTTTCAATTGAAAGTATGACTCATGTCAGTTTTAGACTGAATAAAACATCATCTGCATTTTCCCACCTCTGTTGGTGTTAATCCAGGTGTAGTCAGGGTGCAGATTTAGGCAGAAATGCTAGAATCATTCTCAAAAGGCTTCAATCATAGGAGCAAAAAAGCAGAGGCCCTTCAGCCCCTCAAACCAGATCCATCATTCAGCTAAATCATGCTTGATCAGGACCATCTAATTGCCTTAGCTCCAGAAACCCGTAATACTCTTTCCTAACAAAAATCCATCAATCTCAGTTTTGACATTTTTAATTGACCCCCAGCCTCAAGAAGTTTTTGGGGGAGGGAGTTCCAGATTTCTGTCACCCTTTCTCTGAAGAAGTGTCTCCTGACTTCACCTCTGAACAGCCTAGCTCTAATTTTAATGTTATCCCCCCTTGTTCAGGAAGAAATAAGTTTCTCTCTCTCTCTAACCTTACAAATCCTTTAACCATCTTAAATACAATTATATCACCCCCTTTAATCTCCCATGCTCAAGGGAAACCAAGCCCAGTCCATACATCTATGATCAATGTGATTGGCAAAAGAGCCAGAGATCTTTTTTGCACCATAAGCTGCTTGATTTAGTGTTCTGTGGTTCAGCTGATAACACCTTGCCTTAGAGTTACAAGGATTCTGGGTTCAGGTCCCACTCCAGTCTTTGAGCATGTAAATCTACACATCACTCCTCTGTGAGGTACTGAGGGAAGGCAGCATTGTCACAGGTGTCAACTTTTGGATGAGATGTTAAAGGGGAGGCGGTGGAATACAGGTATTGTCACTGGATGGTAATCCAGAGACCCAGGGTAACGCTTAGGTGATCTGGGTTCCAATCCCTCCATGGCAGATTTTGAAATGTGAATTCAATAAAAATTTGGAATTAAAAGTCTAATGATGACCATGAAACCATTGCTAATTGTTGTAAAAACTCACCTGGTCCTGGAAAGGAAATCTGCCATCCTTACCTGGTCTGGCCTGTCTGTGCCTCCTGACCCACAGCAATGTGGTTGACTCTTAACCACCCTCTGAACAAGGGCAATTAGGGATGGGCAATAAATGCTGGCCTAGCCAGAAGTCCCATCTGCCTGCTTGGGAGTTTGCTAAAAATTTTCGAAGGAAAGCAGGGTACTTGTACCCAGTGTCCTGGCCAATATTTATCCCTCAATCAACACCACGCACCAAAAAAGACAGATTATCTGGCCATTATTACTTTGTTGTTTCTAACAATTTACTGCACACAAATTGGCTGCTGTGTTTCCTACATTACAACGGTGACTACACTTCAAAAATTACATCATTGACTAGAAAGCACTTTTAGATATCCTAGGGTATATAGGGTATAAAGCGCTATATAAATGCAAGTCTTTTTTCTCCCTGTTCTGGCCACCATATTTTTGAAAGGAAATTTTGGCCTTGGAGAGCTAGGTTTGGGGGCCAGTTTAGATCTACCAGAATAGCACTTAGACTATAAGGGTTAAATTTTGAGGAGCTAGGCTGAGGTCCCTGGAATTTTGAAGGTTAAGTGGCGAACTGGTCAAAGTTTTAAAGACACAAAGGAAAATTGATAAGAGGAGACAGGGCAACTACTTGCAGTGTTTGGGAAGTTTGGGTGTGAGGGACACATGCTATATTAAGAGTCAGACCTCTCAGAAGTGAAGTTAAGAAATGCTCCTACACACTAGGAGTGGTAAAAGTTTGGAACTCCCTTCCGCAAACAGCCCTTCATGCCAAACCAATTGTTATTTTTAAATCCAAGATTGCTGGATGTCTGTTGACCAAAAGAGTTAGGTTGCAGATCAGCCAAGATCTCATTGAGTAGCATAACAGGCTCGAGGGACTAAATGAAGCTGACTGCTGTTCCTGTGGTTTGCAATGCCTGATAGGATGGTAGGCACAGCGTTCAAAAGGGAATTGAATACGCTTGATGGAGAAAAAATGCAGCGATATAGGGAAAGAGCAGGGAGTGGGGCTAACTAGATTGTTCTTCATTATGTGGTATCCTTCATTATAAGCTAATAGGCAGTTTTCATCTGGCACGATACTGCATTGATTAAAAACTCCATCTAACTATCAATAACTATCAGACTACTAACAGTTGAGAGAGTTTCCGAATCCCTGACCTGGCTATTATAAAACATACGCAGGATCCTGTACTCTGCAGCCAAAAGGAATATGCCCAGGCACTGCAATTTTTTTGAATTAAACAAAAGCTTAGGGGACAATAGTTCCTGGGTGCATTCTCCATGGCAATGCCTCGACCAATCAGAGTCAGCTTGCCATCCAGTCAGCACCTTTTACTTATGCAGTATAAATTGTTGCTCCCTTTGAAATTTGGTATTCTTGCATCTGTCCTGAAGAGGGCAAGATGGAAAGGTTCAATAGCATGGCTCCTTTCTCAGCAATACTCAAATTCAGTACGACCAAGTAACTATTATAAAACAATCAGCTCCACACATCAAAAACCATTAAATTAACTGAGCTATTCAGATGTCAGAATATATGACATCGATATTAGTATCCTACACAAATTAAAATTTAAAACACTTTCCTACACTGACTTTTTCACCTTTTGTTCTTTTAATTTTCTTCTGCCAATTTTTCCCTCCTTACGAGGTGAAGATTTTGAAGGCTGTAGCCCAGGGTATCCCCTCCCCACTTGCCCTATGCATTCTGCATGTAGGCCAACAGTGAGCTATTCAACTGTGGTGGCATCAAAGGCAAGCCAAGCCCCGTCCTCAGGAGTGGGAACTTGAGATCATTTCCACATGGTCTCTGCTGCTCCAGCTTAGATCAGTTAACACCACTGAACCTGTCACCATTCAAGACACTATTTTTAAGGAAAAATTGAATTAAGAAAGTGGGGCAAATCATCCGATCCACTTCATAAACAGCACAAATGTGTCAGAGATACCTCACCATTTTTTAAATCCTTTCCTGGGATGTACATATCACTGGCTATGCTAGCATTTATTGCCCATTCCTAGTTGCCCTTGAGAAGGTGGTGATGAGCTGCCTTCTAGAACCGCTGCAGTCCATGTGGTGTAGGTACACCACAGAGCTGTTAGTGGGGGAGTTCACGGATTTTGAACCAGTGACAGTAAAGGAACGGCGATATAGTTCCAAGTCAGGATGGCATGTGGCTTGAGGGGAACCTGCAGGTGGCGGTGTTCCCATGCATCAGATTCCCTTACCCTCCTAGAGGGTAGTAGTCACGGGTTTGGAAGGTGCTGTTGAAGAAACCTGGGTGAGCCTGGCATCCACTGTGTGTCTGTGGTAGAGGGAGTTAATATTTGTGGATGTGCTGCCAATTAAGCGGGCTGCTTTGTCCTGGATGGTGTTGAGCTTCTTGAGTGTTGTGGGAGCTGCACTCATCCAGGCAAGTGGAGAGTACTCCATCATATCCCTGACCTGTGCTTTATAGATGGTGGACAGACTTTGGGGAGTCAGGAGATGAGTTACTTGCTGCAGAATTGCCAGCCTCTGACCTGCTCTTGTAGCCACAGTATTCATATGGCTAGTCCAGTTCAGTTTCTGGTCAATGGTAACCCTCAGGATGTTGATAGTGGGGGATTCAGTGATGGTAATGCCATTGAATGTCAAGGGGAGATGGTTAGATCCTTTCTCTTGTTGGAGATGGTCATTGCCTGGCACTTATCTGGCACCAATATTACTTGCCACTTGTTGGTCCAAGTCTGAATGTTGTCCAGGTCTTGCTGCATTTGGACATGGACTGCTTCAGTATCTGAGGAGTCGTGAATGGTGCTGAACATTGTGCAATCATCAGTGAACATCCCCATTTCTGATCTTATGATGGAAGGAAGGTCACTGATGAACCAGCTGAAGATGGTTGGGCCTAGGTCACTACCCTGAGGTACTCCTACAGTTATGCCCTAGAACTGAGATGACTGACTTCCACAACCACAACAACCATCTTCCTTTGTGCTAGGTATGACCCCAACTAGCAGAGAGTTTTTCACCTGATTTGCATTGACTCCAGTTTTGCTAGGGCTCCTTGATGCCACAATTGGCCAAATGCTGCCTTGATGTCAAGGGCAGTCACTCTCATCTCACCTCTTGAGTTCAGTTCCTTTGTCCATGTTTGAACCAAAGCTGAAATGAGGTCAGGAGCTGAATGACCCTGGCGGAACCCAAACTGGGCATCAGTGAGCAGGTTATTGCTGAGTAATTACCGTCTCATTGCAACGTCAACAACCCTTTCCATCACCTTACTGATGATCGAGAGCAGACTGTTGGAGCGGTAATTGGCCGGGTTGGATTTGTCCTGCTTTGTGTGTACAGGACATACCTGGGCAATTTTCCACATAGCTGGGTAGATGCCAGTGTTGTAGCTGTACCGGAACAGCTTGGCTAGGGGCGTGGCAAGTTCTGGAGCACAAGTCTTCAGCACGATTGTCGGAATATTGTCAGGGCCCATAGCCTTCGCACTATCCAGTGCCTTCAGCTGTTTCTTGATATTACGTGGAGTGAATCACACTGGCTGAAGACTGGCTTCTCAAATGCTGGGTACCTCAGGAGGAGGCCGGGATGGATCATCCACTCGGCACTTCTGGCTGAAGATTGTTGCAAATGCTTAACCTTATCTTTTGCACTGATGTGCTGGGCTCCCCCACCATGGAGCATGGGGATATTTGTGGATCCTCCTTCTTCTGTGAGTTGTTTAATTGTCCACTACCATTCATGACTGTGTGTGGCAGGACTGCAGAGCTTAGATCTGATCAGTTGGTTGTAAGATCGCTTAGCCCTGTCTATCACTGGCTGCTTCCACTGTTTGGCATGCAAGTTGTCCTGTGTTTTAGCTTCACCAGGTTGATACCTCATTTTTAGGTATGCCTGGTGCTGCTCCTGGCATGTCCTCCTGCACTCTTCATTGAACCAGGGTTGATCCCCTGGCTTGATGGTAGTGGTAGAGTGGGGGTTATGCTGGGCCATGGGCTACAGGTTGTGTTCGAGTACAATTCTGCTACTGCTGATGGCCCACAGCGCCTCATGGATGCCCAGTCTTGAGTTACCGGATCTGTTCGAAATCAATCTCATTTAGCACGATGGTAGCGCCACAAAACACGATGGAGGTATCCTCAATGTGAAGACAGACTCCATTCCTGCTGATACTGTCATGGACAGATGCATCTGTGATAGATAGATAGGTGAGGATGAGGTCAAGCAGGTTTTTCCTTCTTGTTGGTTCCCTCACCACCTGCTGCAGACCCAGAATAGCAGCTATGTCCTTTAGGACTTGGCCAGCTTGGTCTGTAGTGGTGCTACCAAGCCACTCTTGGTGATGGACAGTCCCCCACCCAGAGTTTATTCGGTGCCCCTGGCACCCTCAGTGCTCCTTCCAAGTGATGTTCAACATGGAGGAGCACTGATTCATCAGCTGAGAGAGGGCAGTACGTGGTAATCAGCAGGAGGTTTCCTTTCCCACGTTTGACCTGACGCCATGAGATTTCATGGGATCCAGAGCCAATGTTGAAGAGTCCCAGGACGACCCCCTCCCAACTGTATACCACTGTGCTGTCACCTCTGTTGTCCTGCTGGTGGGACAGGACATACCCAGGTATGGTGATGGTGGTGTCCGGGACATTATCTGTAAGGTATGATTCCCTGACGATGACTATGTCAGGCTGATGCTCGACTAGTCTGTGGGACAGCTCTCCCAATTTTGGCACTAGCCCCCAGACGTCAGTTACGAGGACTTTGCAGAGTCAACAAAGCTGCATTTACAGCTGTCATTTCCCATGCCTAGGTCAATGCCTGGTGGTCTGTGCAGTTTAATTCCTTTTAGACTTTCTAGCAGTTTGATACAACTGAGTGGCTTATTAGGCAATTTCAGAGGGAAGTTAGGATTGTTAATGTTGCTGTAGGTCTGGGGTTACATATAGGCCAAGTACGCACAGCAGATTTCATTCCTTAAAGGGCATTAGGGGACCAAGTGGGTTCTTAACAGCAATTGACAATGGTTTTGTGGTCACCATTACAGAGACTAGCTGTTAATTCCAGATTTATTAATTGAATTTAAATTCCACCAGCTGCTATGGTGGGATTTGAATCCATGGCCCAAGAGCATTAGTCTGTGCCCCTGGAACACCTGGAATACATTACCATTTTGCCACCACCTCCCCCCAATCATCAGTCGTGTACGTGCAGTTAAATCATGAATTGCAGAAGTGCACACAGAGAATGGACAGCTGATTGTGATTTTGTGGAAATTCAGACAACAGCAAACCCCTGTCAATTTATGGCCACATCTTATTGATGTTATCACCAGTCCTTCTGTACTGGTTTTTGAACAGATCAAATAAATTTACATCTTATGTCAGTGGAATCATGTTTTAGTCAGGTAACGTCCACACAAAGGACCATAGGCATTTCTCTCCATTAGAAAGAGGACAATTGGGGCAGAATTTATGGCCCCCTCATGGTAGAGGTGGGGCCATAAAATGCGGTGAGCCATTCAAATTTCGGCAGGACCGTAAAATCCTGCCAGCGTAAAATTCCACCCTTGGTTAAATATTGCTTGAGGGGCACCACTCCTCCACAAGCATGGGGCCAGAGAAGGAGACGGGCCTCCATGAGCTACAACAGCTGTACAGGGATTGAATCAGTATCATTTCACATCACACTCTAGCCACCCAGCCAACTGAGCTGAGCTGAGCTGATGTGGAACAATGCTAATGGCGTGGGCTGAATCCTCGTACCAGCTATGGTAGTAGGTGGAAGGCTGCCTCCTTGCCTTGCCCCATGCTTGTGGAGCGGTGCCCTTCAAACTATACGTACCAATTGTCTCACTCCAATGGGAAGCGATGCCTATAGCCCTTTGTGAACAATAGCCTATCTTAGCTAATGTCGTAGAAGATGGCACTTCACCATATAAAATATGACACTGCACCACATAAAGAAATATTAGGCCAGATGACCAAAAGCTTGATCAAAAAATGCAGGTTTTAATAAGCCTCTTCAAGGAGAGTGGTTGAGAGGTTGAGGGAGGGCATTGCAAGAGTTTAGTGGCAAGAAAACGGAATGCATGGCTGCCAATGGCGGATCGATTAAAATACAGGATGGAAAAGTGGCTAGAATTGGTGAAGCACAAAAATCTCAGAGGCTTGTGGAGCTTGAGGGGTTTACAGAGATTTGGGGAGGCCGTGAGGCTATGGAGGATTTGCCAACAAGGATGGGAATCTTAAAGTTGAGTTCTTCATTTGATAACTTGGGCTCCTGCGCTAGTTAGATGCTTCATTATTAGGAATTATGTACCAGAGTTTTACCTTTTTTCACTTGGATTTGTGTGCCAGAGTTATAAACTTCATTAGCAAGGCATTCCAAAAATGGTCACGTGTAAGTTATGTACTGGAAAGTAACCACCATCAATTGTCTCCACTGTAGCGGCTTAAATTCTTAGTATTTCAATACGATTGAGAACTGGAGCAGAGGAAGGTCACAGCCTTTCAGTGCATCATATACACCAAAAAGTCAGGTGAAGCTAGGATGTCTAAATAAGCTCATTATACCCCATTAAAGATGGGGTCGGGGAGTTCCGTGAGCATCACAATACTCAGCAACGGTGGAGCCCAGCAGGTAAATGTAAAAGATAAGCTTGCAACCATCATCGGTCAGAAGTGTCGGGTGGATGATCCACATCAGCCAGCTGCCCCTGAGGTCACCAGCATCACAGGTGCCAATTTTCACCCCACTGGGTTCATTCTACACCACAGCAAAAACGGCGGAATGTACTGGACACAGCAAAGGCTACGGGCCCTGACAACATCCTGGCTGTAGAGCTAACACTTACGTTCCAAAACTAGCCATGCCCCTGGCTAAGCTGTTCCAGGGCAGCCGCAACACTGCCAACTACTTAACAAAATGGTGATCCACCCGCAGGAAGTAAGACAAATCCAACCCAAATAATTATCATCCCATCAGCTAACTTCCAAATATCAGGGAAGTGCCAGATGGAATCAATAACACTGCAATCAGGCCCTTTCTCATCATTACAACTTGGGCTCCACCATAAAGACTCAGCTCAGGGCTATATCCAGCAGGGACACAAAAGCTGAATTCCAAGAGTGAGGTGAGATAAGAGCTCTCGAAAGCAAGGCTGCATTTAACCGAGTGTTGCGGCAGGGATCCCTGGTGAAACTGAAGTCATCAGGGGGAAGATACTCTCCTACGTCTGCAAGAAGCTCGACACCATTCTCAACTTTCCATTCTCTAACTTTAACATTCCCTCCCTCCAGCAATAGGGTACCACGGCTGCAGTCTGCGCTAACTACACGATGCACTGCAACTCACCAAGGCTGCTTTGCCGGTCCTTCCAAACCTGCCACCTCCACCATCTATGAGGACAAGATCAACAGATGCTGGAGAATGTCGACATCTCCGAGGCACACACCACCTTCTGAAGGGCAACCAGAGAAAGGCAATAAATGATGACCTTTCCAAGCAACACTCACATCCTAAAGGTTCAAAAAGGAAACAAAACGCAGTCCTTTAAAGCTAAGCAAAGTTGGAAAATTTCATCTCAAGATGTAGAAAAACAAGAGGCAATTTTCAGTCTTCAAATGCAAATAGCTTTGAACCCGCAATATGACATGGATGTCCTTTACTTCAGATTGACCTCTCAATCATTATAACAGGACGTTAACTGGAGAAGGAAGGTATAATTAAGTGATTATTTGACAATCATTACCAAACAGGGAATGCCAAAAAAAAAATCAAGAGGCATTTTAAAGTACCTTCAAAATCAGTTTTTTATTGCCAAGTTAAAAGCCCCATTTTTCTTTTTGTGGGTGTGTCATGGTGATGCAGATGGGAATCTTTTTTAATGTTAACATCAAAATTAGAAGGAAACTGGAAGTGGGGGAGATAAATCCTCCCAAAATACTTGTTAATTTGGGAAGATCAGTTTTTACTTTCAACACAAATAAACTTTAAGAAAACAAGGTAGATACTGACAACTCACAATTATTTACATAGCTCACCCACTACTTCCACGAGTATGAAGGGTAGTTCTGATAGCAATGCAATATAAGTTTCCATCATCTCAAAATACCCCCAAGCTATTTTAGCAGCAAAATCACTGTTGCAATATTTATGAATGGACTGTGGGCTGTTAAATATCAACCGCTAACATTACTGTTCAAAGTAGCTGACGTGTCAGTGTTACAAAGCACAAGTATATAAAGTGTGACAAATACAATTAGTAAAAGTTAAATTTTAACTTTGCAATATGTGCAGTGAATTGTATAAACTATCTCTGTAGGCAGTTTATCCATTTTGTTACTATCAATGTCCTTCAATGTTCATCCTAAACACCCATTACCCTCTGAACTGCAGAGCATTGCAATCTTTCTCAGTTTAAATAATATACTGCTTTTCTATCCTTCCTGCCAAAATGGACGAGTTCACATTTTCCCATGTTATACTCCATCCACCAATTTTTTTTTGCCCACTCACTTGAACTATCTAAATCCCTTTGTAGGCCCTTTATGTCCTCTTCACAATTTACTTTCCAACCTATCTTTGTGTCATCAGCAAATTTAGCAAACATACATTCAGTACCTTCATCCAAGTCATTGATATAGATTGTAAATAGTTGAGGACCCAGCACTGATCCCTATCGCACTCTATTAGTTACCTTGCCAATCCGAAAATGACCCATTTATCCCTAATCTCTGCATCCTGTTAGATATCCAATCCTCTATCCATGATAATATGTTATCCCCTAGACCATAAGTTCTTATTTTACTGAGGAACCTTTGATGTGACACCTTGTCAAATGCCTTTCGGATATCTAAGTGCACCACATCTACAGGTTCCCCTTTATCCACTTCATTTGTTATTTCCTCAAAGAACTCTAATAAATTGGTCAAACAAGATTCCTCTTTCACAAAACCATACTGACTCTGCTTGATTCCATTCAACTTCTCTAAATGTCCTGCTATGACCTCCTTAATAATAGATTCTAGCGTTTTCTCTATGATAGATGTCAGGCTAACTGGCCTGTAGTTACCTGTTTTCTGTCTCCCTCCTTTCTTGAATAGAGAAGTCCCATTTGCTATTTTCTAATCTGATGGGACCGTTCCAGAATTGAAGTAGTGGTAAAACTGTAAAGACTGATGTCAGTAGATTCTAAGTTTATTGATTAGCCTTAGGTGAAATTCTGGCACACATAGTTCACATACCAAACTCATTTTTTCATCCTTATAAAGAAATAATTTGCATTTCTATAGTGCCTCGTCTGAACTTAGAATGCCCTGAAGCTCTTCAGAGCCAATGAAGTACCTTTGAGTGTAGGCACTGTTATAATGTAGGAAATGTAGCATCAATTTGCACAGAGCAAGTTCCCAGAAACAGCACTGTGATAATGACCTGATAATCGATTTAAATGCTGTTGTTTGAGGGATAAATATTTGCCAGAGCTTCAGGGTGAACTCCGAACAGTGCAGCAGAATCTTTTATTTCAACCTGAGGGGACAGATGGGCCTTGGTTTAACATCTCATCCGAAAGATAAAACACTCTCCTAGATTCAAACAAGGCCTTTTTCTATCAGCAGTTATCTATTTCATTATCCTCCCAGTCATAAATAGCTTATGGCTAGAAATTATTATCTCTAAAAGAAATTGAACTGCATTAGCATAATCCCCTCTCTTTGATAGTTTCCAGTCCAAAGTACCACCACTTTAAAGTTGATTCAAAGGTGATGAAAAGGGAGCAGGCAAACCATCTCACCTCATTTCATCCAGGCTCTCTTCTTCCGCTTCTAAATAATTCTCACCTTCCAGTGCCCAGTTCAGTGCCAAGCCCTAAATCACCAGGAACCATCAAAGCAATAGGAAAACTAAATGCAACATTAATACGGAGTGTTCAAATATGCCAGCTATTTGTTCAGTAAAAATCTTAAGAGGTCTTGAACTGTCAGAGATCAGCTAGTTCTGTCAGCCAGAACTATTCACAAAAAAGTTTCATATCACAGTAACCATTTTCTGGGTATATATCCAATTATAAAGGGGTTGGTTAGCTCAGCTGGCTAGATTGTTATGCAGAATGACACCAACAGTGTGGATTCAATCCCTGTACTGGCTGTGGTAGCTCATGGAGGCCCTGCCTCCTCACTTTGCCCCACGCTTGCAGAGTGGTGCCCTTCAAGCTACATGTAACCAAAATGTCTCTCTGTAATGGAGAGAGAGATGTCTATGGCCCTTTGGGCTCATGGCTAGATACTTAGTTATAATCATTACAAAGCAGAATTCTTTTCTCTAGGAAAGAGGCAGGTGAGTGAGCTAATGGAGCTTTTAAAAATGATGAAGAGGTTAATAAATGGGCAGAGAGATGATTCCACAGAGCCCAAAATTAGGGGTGATAAATATAAGATGGTCACAAATAAATCCAAAAAGGAATTCAGGAGAAATTTCTTTAACCAGAGAGTAGTGAGAATGTGGAACTCACTGCCACAAGGAATAGTTGGGAATAGCATAGATGCATTTAAGGGTGAGCTACATAAGTGCATGAGGAATAAAGGGTAGGAGGATAAGCAGATAGAGTTAGATGAAGCAAGGTGGAGAGAGAATTGTGTGGAGCATAAACACTGGCAGAGGCCAGATGGGCCAATGGCTTGTTTCTGTTGTCAGGAAGATATAATAATTCTCATAATATTATTGGAATTTATTGTTAAAAAAAGAGTAATTGTGGGATGCGTCTGTGTGTGTGTTTGTGTGAGACTTAATTGTATTAAATGCAGCTAGTCTGAAGGCTTTGATGTAAACATGGGCCAGGATATTGCCGTCGGCGGGCCCGAAACGCCAACGTGCGTCCTGACTTCATCGCGCGCCATTCTGACATTGCGTTCAGCGGGCGTGCGCCAGAGGTGGCTGAGCGCTCGCCGAACAGTCAAAGGCCTATTAAGGCCATTAAGAAAGTCATTAACATCATTAACACCACCCAAACAGCCATCGCGTTTTCCAGGAAACCTCATCCATGGGCGGGATGAGGTTTCCTGAAGGTTTCGTAAAATTAATAAATAAATTTGGTGAACTTGGCAAACACGTCCCAGCTCATGAGGGGACGTGTTTAAATATCTTTTTACTTTATTTATAACCAAATTTTTTTTACCAACTTAATCTCCCCGAGGCAGCTCCGTGCCTCAGGGAGATTGCTGAGCTCTTTCGCCTGCTTTAATCGGCCCGCCCACATAAAATGGCGGCGCGCAGAACATCGCGGGCGGCGATCGGCGCAGCGCCCGCCCCAGCCCGCTCCCGTCCAACCCATCCAGCATGGGTAAGATGCAGCCCATGGTAAACATGCGGGAAGTTTAGAATTTTTTAAATAAAGCAGAATTGATCGCTTTCAAAGGAGGGGTGAAACGTGTCACCTAGCCAGGTGAGGTTTAGAAACCAGTGGGCAAAAATTTTCGCTCAGCGGGTGGGTGCGCGCCCGACCCGCTTGAGCGTGAAATGACGCCTGTTGACGTCGGCCAAACGTGCCGACTCAGTCACACCATAGTCCGGTCAGCTCTGTGCCTCAGGGAGACTGTGAAACGTTCACTCACACGCAGGCTTGAAGTTCACGCTCAGCCTGCTCACCCTCCTCCCCCCTCCCCCTGCACAAGCAGCGTGGCATCTCGTGTTTCATTCTGGGTGGGCCTTAATTAGCCAGCGTGAAATCGCGGTGCGGTGCCGATCACAGGCGGCTTCTTGACCACCCCCGCCCATCCCTGGCGAGTCTACCCACCAAGGGCAAAGTTCTGCCCAGTGTGTTTATTTTTCCCAAAGATTACTAGTAGAACTTAGTGCTATGAGAGGTTTTTATTATCAGGAAGGTAAATTCCAAAGACATAGTGAAACAATGGGAATTTTCATTCAAAGGGGAAAACATGTATAAAGGAGTGAAGGCTGTGTGTAAGGGTAAGCACTTTAAGATCTTACAAGTGTGAAAAGCCCTCGGCATCTAAGCCTTAAGCTGCTGTCTTCAAAGGGCTGCCGTTAAGAAAACTCACTTTGAATTGGATTGCTCGGGGTATCATGTTTCTTTGCCTGGGTCTTTTAAAATCTGTGTGTCTTACTGTTGCCTTAACAGAAATGTAACTGGGAGTTAGATTGATTAGGGGATTTAAAAGTTATCTTAGTAGCAACTTATAGATTTATGTATGTATTTAAAAATCATTTCTCTTATTAATAAATGTTTAATCTAGTTCTGTAAAACCTATAAGTCTTGGTGGTCTTATTACTACTGAATTCAAGGCACGCATCTCGAAATTTATACAAATTGCAAAACAAGTTGTGGCAGTTGTTTCAAGTTTCCCTTTGGGATTTGAACAACTCAGCATTTACCATCGGCTGTGCCATAACACTGTGCTGCAAATTCTATACAGATCGAGTATCCTTTATTCGTAAATCCAAAAACCACACTTTTTTTTTAACCTCATCGACCTTTAACAAGGGAAATCCCTGACCTGAGCCAGCACGAACCTTGCCCACCAGGCCCGACTATCAGCGCAGGATGTCTGGTTGTTTGTCTGCACTGTTTACCTTGTGACCCTTCTCCTACAAGCAGAATCACAGATGGCTCCTCAGGTGGGAAATTATTATTTGTTATTCAGGGATACATTTTACTTTTCTCGCCATTTTATTTTCTTTAGACTATAGCCAGGCTATTGTAATGTAAGTAGACTTATAGCCCGATATGTGGTATCTGAAAACCAGAATTATCTGCAATTCAAAACGCGATTGGCCCCAAAGATTTCAGATAACAGTTACTCGACCTGTATAACACAGAAACTGATTTATTGCCTGTAGGAACACTTGAAGCATCTGTTTTTTTCAACAAGAGGAGTGAATGTTGGAGTTAAAACGTTTTCACCATTCAGTATAAACGAACAGGGTGAGAGTTTATGTTCCAGTAATTTTGGTGCTGTAAACCCAGCTCCCGACCAGTGTGAATCCAAAGCACAAAGCACAAAGTATGCTCTGTTCCCCAAAAAGCTGAAAGCATCTCTAAATTATTATAATGGGTGGCTTAACTGGGATTCTAACAGGGTGTGTAAAATCAGGAAACATTTAGATAGACTACATAAAGTTAAACTATTTTCAATTGCTGAAGGATCAAAGGAACAGATTTAAGGCAACTGGCAAAAGTACCAGAGGCAGCTCGAGGGGAAATCTTTTACGCGTCGAGCGGCTACGATTTGAAACCCACTGCCTGATAGGGCGGTGGATACAGATTCAGTAGCAGTGTTCAAAAGGGAATTAGCTAAATATTTGAAGGCAAAAAAAAATGAAGAGTACGAGGAAAGATTGGGGGAGTGGGACTAACTGGATTGTTCTTCAAAAGAGCCAGCGCGGACTTGATGGGCCGAACAGCCTACTTCTGCGCAGTTCTAATCTAGGGGCAGAATTTTTCGCTCGGCATGCGGGCCTGACACACCCGAGCGTAAAGGAGTGCACGATGACGTTGGGTGAGCGTCCCCATGTCACTGTGCACTCGCGCGATATTTCGGAGGGCACGAGAGTCGGCAGTGTGCCCGCCGACAACTAAGAGGCCTATTGAGGCTGTTAACGTATTAATTAACCTGGATTTTTCGCTGCCCTTCCAACGTTACGGTGGGCAAATCAGCCAGGCGGCCTTCGGACTTTTGAGGAAACCTCATCCAAGGGCGGAGTGAGGGTTCGGATGTTAATTTTTTTTAAAAATTAAAACGTTTGGGCAGAATTTTTATAATCTATACGTTTAGGTGAGTGAGTCCGATGTGTGGGAAAAAAAAATTCTGTATTTCAAAATCTTTATTTCATGGTTTAAATTTCTTCAGCTCCCTGAGGCAGCCAATTAAGGCCGGCCCAGCGTGAAACACGGTTCCTGAGGACAGCGGGAGTGGGCGGACAGCGGCGGCGGGACAGCTATGACCGCCAGCTCCAACGGCGGCCTGTTTAAAATTTGCTCCTGAAGCCTTGCAAAGACTGTCAAACACGGCCAGTGGAAGAGCGCTGCTGGTGAGCAGGCCAGGCAGGAGGGTAGGGCAAGGGGGCCACTGTGCCCCCCCACCCCCCCGTTTCTCAGCCTTGCTGTCCTCCTTGAGGAAGTGGCAGCACAGCGGGAGGTCCTCGTTCAGGGGGACAGGAGGAGGAGGCGCGCCCCCCCCCCCCCCCCACAAGACCAAATATGCCTGGGAGGAGGTGGTGGAGGTGGTGAGCTCCCACGATGTGCTGCGGAGCACTCGGACGGTGCCGCTAGCACTTTAACGACCTTTTGAGCCCTGGAAGGGTGAGTACCATGTTGCCATTTGTCAGTAGGCTTTGCCCCCAGCCCTCCCCCGCTCTGAGTGTAGCGACTGCATTGAGTCATTGACGGCGTGTGTCCTTCGCTGGGTGGGCCAGCAGAAGTTGCCCATGCTGAGGTCACCCTGAGAGGGTGGTGAAGAGATGAGTTCTGCACCCGCAGCGTGTGGTACACTGAGACCCACATGACTGTTTTGGGGGCAGCCTGGAGGAGCTGTACCTAGGCGCAGTGCTGCACTTGCGAAACATGTCAAAGTCAGGGTGCTGACATGCTGGGAGGGGAGCTTCCAGATGGTGGGGCACCAATCCATCTGCAGGTCTTTGTGTTCCACGTGCTTGTGCCTCCTTGCTTTGCAAGGTTAGACCGTGTGATGCCAAATGTGATGTAGGCAGCATTTGGCCAAGGGGGGGGGTGTACAGGCCTGGCATTTTTGTGTGAGTGTGTGGCAGCTGCAGGGTGAGGAGGCACTGGAGCCCGGCAATGTCCCACTCTGGCTGGGGTGGGACGGCAGTGAAGAGATTCCAGGTACAAGTTGCACTAATCAATGCTCTTCTCTCCTTTTCAGGAGAAGAATGCTCATAATGCCGCTGAGTGGTTGAGGACTGGCGGAGGGCCGGCCCAGTTGGAGATCATTAGCAGGTTCGAGGAGGAAGCCCTCGATCTGGAGAGGTCCACTGGCCAGGCGTGTCGGTGAGGCTGGGGTACCATGGGCAGGTATGATTGCCCAGCACTGAGGTCACCATTGGCACTGCTGAATGTTCAGTGATTGAAGTTTGCAACATGTCTTGACCGTTGCTTATGGAAGGATGAGCACATAATGATCCAGGGGACAGGGATGCACATTGACATTGTCTCCACGCTAACTAATCAAATGTCCTTGTTCTTCCTTTTAGCATCAGCGGATCAGGGCCGGGAGGAGGAGGACAGGGCCTCCTCTCACACCTGAGGGCCCTGAAGCCTCTGACCCACCAGCGTCACACCATCTCTGCCAGGCAGGCACCAGTGCATGTACTGGCACCTCGGTGGGAATTAGATCACCAGCTAGTGTCCTGGGGCACAGCGGTGAGGGCACTTCACAGTCACTGGAGGAGCTGGCAGAGACAGAGAGTGCCCATGGCGCCAGCAGTCGGAGGCCTGCAGAGGACCAGGCACATGCTGACTGGGTGGCTGATGATGTGCCTCTGGAGTTGTCCATGAGGCAGCAGATGCTGGAAGCCCAGCAGGGTGTGCGGGACCATCTGGGGGAGATACATGAGGCTATGCTTGGCTTGGTCTCCGTGGTGGAGGAGTCCACGTGGACGCTCGCCAATACAATGAGCCTCATGGCCAAGCACCATGTGTCCTCCTTAGAGAGAGTGGCGACTCTCGTGGAGAGACTCCTCCAGGAAACCTGTCAGGGCTTCCTGGGGATGCACTCTGACCAACAAGCCCTCACATCGGCATTGACCTCAGCTGGTCAGTGCCAGTGTGGGAGATGGTCTGGGCACCAAGTTTTCCAGCTCGGTGCCCATCCATCCACGGTGAGCAGGGAGGTCTGAAGCGACCTCACGTCAGCGCAGCAGCTGCCTGTCATCTCTGCGGGCACCTTTCAGGGCTCTCCGGATGAGGGCAGCAGCTCCTCCGCCCCTCTGCCAGTGACCATTGCGCCCGACGAGGCTGCGACGACTGGGGAGATGCCAGCTGCGGAACTGGCAGCTCCCTCCGAGGTGGGGCCAGCACAGGCTCCATGGGTCAGAGGACAACCGCCAAAGTCACCGAGGCCAACAGGACAGCAGGGTCTGCAGGCTGGCTCAGATACCTCTCCCAGCGATGGGGCAGCACCAACACATAGCACCTGGAAACGTAAACGTAAGACACCTGAGGCACACCACGGGTTTATCACTGGTGCTTTTGTGTTGGCCCGAGATGAGGTCATGATTAGTTGGTGTGGTGTGAAACACCTTTGTCATTTGTTTCCATAAGATCATTTTGTTATATCATTAAATTTAGACATGTCACCATGGCTGAGGGTGACTCTTTTCCTCTGCAGGTGGATGGCTACCCACGATGTTATGAGTGGGTTGTGTCACATTGAGCTTTATTGACGTAGTTAATGTTCCTGTCCAGGCAGATGTAGCACTCAGGTATGGAGTATGGAGCCTGCAGCACAGGCTTTTGCTGGAGGTCCATCTGTGCTGTTCTGGCTGAAGGTTCATTGGATTAAAGCCTCCCCGGTGTCCCTGCCTCCCTCGAGTATGCCGCCTGGGTCAGCGTCTACCCCCTCAGCATTTCCCTGTGCGTGCTCACCCTCAGACTCACTGCTGGACTCATCATGTGCAGCCGCAGCCACTGCGCCGACATTTCCATCATCCACTGCGTCCCTCCTTTCCAGCGCAAGATTGTGGAGAGTGCAGCATGAAACCACTATCACCGACATATGATCTGGGGGATACTGGAGTGCACCCCCTGAGCGGTCCAGGCATCGGAAGTGCATCTTGAGAAGACTGATGGCTCTCTCCCCCACAGCCCTTGTGGAGGTATAGCTCCTATTGTACCGCCGCTCAGCTTCTGTTCTTGGATGGCAGAGAGGTGTCATGAGCCACCTTCTGAGGGGATAGCCCTTGTCACCCAGCAGCCATCCATCCAGCCGGGCTGGAGCACTGAAGAGCCCCGGCACCTGGGAGTGTCTGAGGATGTAGGCATCGTGGGAGCTGCCTGGGTACCTGGCACAGACTTGTAGAATCAGCATCCTGTGGTCACACACTATCTGCACGTTCATGGAGTGGAAGCCCTTCCTGTTGACGAAGGCACCGGCCTCATCTGCTGGCGCCTTGATGGCCACATGTGTACAGTCTATAGCACCCTAGACACAGGGGAAGCCAGCAATGGCCGCGAAGCCTCTGGCTCCCTGTGTCTGGCTTGCCTGGTCCCAACGGTAGTGGATGAAGGTCAATGCACGGCTGAACAGTAACCTGCTTGACACAAGTGTGGACAGCTGATTGGGAGACACCACAAAGATCACCCACTGAGTCCTGGAAGGAGCCAGAGGCATAGAAGTTGAGGGCAGCTGTGACTTGTAGAGCCACTGGCATGGGGTGTCCACCCACACAGTTAGGGGAGATCTCAGGGCCTATCACCTGACAGATATAATTGACTGTTTCCCTTGAGAGATGAAGCCTTCTTCGGCACTGCACCTCAGACATATTGAGGTAGCTGCTTCGCCGCCTGTAAACCCTGGCAGCAGGATAGTGACATCTTTTGTGGCTCCTTCCACCTTGGACTACCTCTCGGCCCTGCGCCTCTTGTGCCTGTGCCTGCCCCCCCAAAGGTGGCTTCCCTGGAGGCTGCATGTGCACTCCTGGCCTCCTCCCCCTTCTAGCCCTCCCTTCCTCCTCAGAGGAGCTGCCTCCAGCTCCCATTTCCAGGCCAAGGGAAACCTGTAGGCCCCAAAAAGGATCTTCACTGCAGAGTGCTGACCTGAAGGCTGTGAGCCCTGTCCAAGCAGCTGGTATGAGTTTTGAAGTATTTCTACTCACACAGCCAAGTATCAGTAACTTTCAGAAATAAATATCTGACTGAGCACATTCGCGACCCCACTGAGCCCACTAATCCCGCCAGTGGATGAGATTAATACAAATATGTCCTACCCGCTTGCCCATTGTGTCCCTGTGATGACCTGACGATTGCAGGGGCCCCGAAAAATCCCGGTCAATTGGTGCCTCAAGGGCCTTAAGTGACCCGTTAATTAATGGCAGGTGCACTCGGAGATCATCTTGTGCTCGCCCACTGAAATATCGCGATGGTGCCTGGTGACGTCGGGACCCTCGTCCAACGTTACCACGCGTCATTTTACGCGTCAGCGTGCCGGAACCACCCCCCCTCACTCCAGTGGGAAAATTCTACCCTATGTTTCAGAAATTCAGAAATTGATATGATGGTCACTAGTTAAAACAAAAGGAAAGAGGTTTACTCCAACTCAAGCCTGCCAAAAGCAGGGTATAATTCAGGTCATCTGCAGACATGAAATGCACTCACCGTCATCAAAGTATATTCACCTGACTGGATGATACGTGAAGACCACAATTCTCTTTTGTGTCTGGCTGTAAAAGAGGTAGTTAAATGACCACAAGTTGCGCTCCTTGCCATAACGGTCTAAGTCCAGGCCTCAGTTGTAGCTGTATGACAACAGAAGTTTATGACCACAATTTATTTACATGCATTACGAATAATCACATTATAAATGATGTGCGGCCCTGTTTATAATCAGACAGTTGTGCCAAAAAGGTTGCTTATAAGCTGTTTTTCTGTAAGACTATACATTACTTTGAGACGGACAGGACATGGGTAGAGGGTGAAACAAAAACAGTGATTAACATACAAGTGAGGCCCACATTACACAGACATTTCTACTAAAATGGAGAACTCTATATTCCAACAGCCCAAAACTGATCTCTACAAAACAGGTTCCAAAACAGGCAATTTTATGGCTCATTATCTTCATCCTGAGCTGTTCTGCAGTTTTTGTCAGTGGTGATTTTGCATTTCACTCTGAGGGACAAGGCAAGGAGGCAGGGCCCAAGACTACTCCAGCCAGAACAGGAATCAAACCCACACTAGCTGTCTATCCCACTGAGATAACCAGGTGGGATGGTTCCCCAAGCAGACTGACAAAGTCATTTGGTAGAATGCACCATCGCCAGAACTTTCCAACAAGCACCAAGACGTAGCTTGGCTGGTGGTGAGAAAGGCCCTCCCCGTCAGATCCTTCCAACACGCCAGGAGTCTCCCCCTCTGCACGCTGCCCTCGAGGTGGCTGTGGTGGGGACAAGACCGTTGTTCACCTCCTTGTGGATTGTGCCTTTGCAAAGAAGGTCTGGAGAGAGATGCAGTGGTTTCTGTCGAGGTTCATCCCGAGCAGTTCTGTGACACAGGACTCTGTGCTCTACGGGCTGTTCCCAGGGACACACACTGAGACAAACATCAGCTGCAGCTGGAGGATCATCAACTCAGTAAAAGACGTTCTTTGGTCTGCCCGTAACTTGTTGGTCTTCCAGCGCAAAGAGTTGTCCCCGACCGAGTGTTGCAGACTGGCACATTCCAAGGTCCAGGACTATGTACTGAGGGACACACTAAAGCTTGGGGCAGCCGCCACAAAGGTGCAATGGGGAAGGGTCGCTGCCTAAGACCTTTCTGCCACAGTGCACCGAGGGACTGGGAACTGTAAAGAGCCTCTCAGGATGTACAGCTCACAATGAATATCCGCCAATGATTGTAATATTCACTGATACACCTTGTGATTCATGTTGTAAAAGTTGAACCTGATTGTATTTTTGTGATGATGATTTTGAAATGGTTTGAAATGTAGTTGAAGATTTATGAATAAAGTATATTTTTGCAAAAAAAAACCCCATTCAAAACAAGTTAGCCACTAATGATTTGTTACCTTCTGTCTGCTAGCATGATGCAGTTTCTGCTCTACCCCTTACCTAGTCTGCTACACCTTATGGTAGAGTAACAATATCTCTCCATACTTTAACCTTTAAAGCAAATACTACACACACCAAATCAATAGTGCATGATCTAGTCTGGCCTGCAGAACCCTGCTTTCTGAGCTTTCCTGCTTGTTGGCCTGCTAGTAGGATTGTGGGAGAGAATGAGAGAGAGTGTGAGAGCGCGAGAGAGAGAGAGAGCAAGTGAGAGAGTCAGAGAGAGAGAGAGAGAGCAAGTGAGAGAGCCAGAGAGTGAGAGTGAGAGAGCAAGAGAGACAGTGAGTCAGAGAGCCAGGGAGAGAGTGTGAGAGAGCCCAAGAGCAAGAGAGAGAAAGCATGAGAGAGGGTGAGAGAGAGTGAGTGAAAGAGAGAGAGAGTGAGAGAACCAGAGAGAGAGAGAGAGTGAGAGAACCAGAGAGAGAGAGAGAGTATCATGAAGAGATTAATGTCTATAATGTTATTGGAAATTACTTTTTTAAAATAGAGTTTAGTGGTGTTTATGTCTATGTGCGTGTATGTGTGTAATTGGATTAAAGCCAGCTAGTCTGGGTGCTTTGATGTATAGTAGTTTTGAGATGTTACTGAGAAAGTTAAAAGGTACATTTACATTTGTACCTGTTCAATTGCATTTGTTGAATAAACCATTCAAAAGAATGGGTGAAATCTTGCACCTAGCTGGGAGATGCCAAGCAATGTGTTTATTTTTTTCAGCTTAATAACAAAATCGGTGGAATGAAAGGATATTATTGTTAGAAGATGTAACGTTTAAAGCCTAAGATACAATGGAAAATTTACATTCAAAGGAAGAGCTAGGTATAAACAGAAAGAATTTTGTGGTCTAAGGCAGAGGCAATTAAGATCTAACCAGCCTGTGTGCCTCCAAGGAGCCAATTTGCAAGAAACTTCATTTTGAATTTAGACGGTCAAATGCGCTTTGTCTTAAGTCTTTTAAAATCTATGAGTTTTACTGTTGCTTTAACAGAGGTGTAAGTGAGAGTCAGATTAATTAGGGGATTTTTGTAGTTATTATAGTAGTGATTTTGTAGGCATATGTATGTGCTTACAATTTTCCTTGTATTAATAAATGTTTAATTCAGTTTTATAAAAAAAACCTCTTGAAGATTGGTGGACTTATTACTACTGAATTCAAAGCCCGCATCTCGAAACAGACAAATTGCAAAAATGGGTTATGACAGTTGTTTCAAATTTCCCTCTGGGATTTAAGAAACTTAGCCTTCACCATCGGCTGTGTCATAATAAGAGCCAGAGAGAGTGAGAGAGAGGGAGAGTGATAAAGAGAGCAATCTAATGATTTCTCAGCAGGAGCACTCAGAACAGTCTAGCAGAACTCATTCCCAGCAGTGCTGTTTTTCTATTCCAGTTGGGATCTGCCTCAGCAACCTTTAATATGGAGGTTTGGGTTAAAGGAGGAGAGAGGTACCATACATCAATTTGGTACAATCCTGCCAACACAATCGGTAAATAGAGTTGACCAACTGACTATTTTTTAATGCCTGCTAAAAATCGCCATAAAAAGTTTTATGCCATAGTCTGTTAGTTTGAGAAAGAGATCTTACTGGCAAATACACCTTATAAAACAATAGTGATAGAGCAACCAGTGGTGAAAAGATGGAAATATCGGAGACAAGTGCACCAATGGTGTTCACTTCAATTGATTTATTTGTGTTGTTGCACATGTGTGAAAGCAATAAGGAGAAAAACCCACTCTGGAACAATGACACAGGCTACCAAAGGCTAAGGCTTACTGTGCCAGAATCTCTGTCCTCCTATCCAATAGGTTATGTCTCCCACAGGTTGGCATCCATCAGGAAACTCTCAGGCCTCTCAGGAAGGGTCACGAGTACTGTTTACTCACAATGCACCAGACAAGGTGGTCAAAGGGACACTGCTACTTCTAACTTACCTGCCTGCTTATTAGAATGCCAATGAGCTGGCCAGAGACCCACTGCTAACAGAGTACAGAGAGAGCCAAATAGAGTGAGCAAAAGACAGAAATTATCGTTTGGTAGTATAGAACTTGAATATTGCGGAAAAAAAGAGACATGCTGTAGAATCTGGCTCACTAATGTCCTTTAGGGAAGGAAATCTGCCGTCTTTACCAGGTGTGGCCTACATGTGACTCCAGACCCACAGCAATGTAGGTGACTCTTAAATGCCCTCTGAACAAGGGCAATTAGGGATAGGCAATAAATTCTGGCTGAGCCAGCAACACCGCCATCCCATGGATGAATTTTAAAAAATGAAGCTTTTTGTCTTGCACTCATTAGGACAGATGCAAGAATACCAAATTTCAAAGGGAGCAACAATTTATACTGCATGAGAAAAGGGTTCTGATTGGTTGGCAAGTCAACTATGATGATGTCATAAGTCCTTGAAAGTGCTCCTAGCTGATCTAGCACACTCACATATTGAAGGATGCCCGATGACTTGCCTGATTTTCACTTGCAGTGCGAGTGTCTGGTGGCATTGCAACCCAGACATACATATTTGCAAGCCTGACAAAGGGCCTGGATTAGCCATCCTTAACAAGTGTGACCATATTTAAACAATGCATGCTGTTCTTAATGATGGGTCCAAATTCGTATCCATTAGACCCACTGCTAAGCATGACCGCACAGAACTGCTCAAAAACAAGTTACAGAAATGTTTCTTAGACTTGTGTAAGAGTAATGAGCTGCCTTGTGGTGTGTATGGTAGGATTCATCTCATAATTCACTATGTCCACATATGGGTGGGCTGCCCAAGACATACAACAACAAATGCCCTATGTTAAGTATGACTGATTCTGCACAACATGAATTGGCTGAATGGCTACATGAGTTGCCATAACCAGTTCTGATTGAGCTTTCCACATACATAGTGAAGGATTCCTTCACTTTCGCGAAGACTGAGCAAGAGATGCTTATCAATAGCAATGCCGTATCCATGTGCCTATTCACTAACATACTGCTCATGGGACCCATAGACATAGCCAGTGCATCACTATATCATAGCGAGCTATTGCACCACCATTGTCTGAATCTGTATCCATTGAACCTATGAACTTAGCAACTCATGCAGTTGCGTTCGGCTTTAATGACACCATGTCCTAGGCCCAACCATCTTCAACTGCTTCATCAATGATTTTCCATCATAAGATCAGAAACAGGGACTATCACCGATGATTGCACAATGTTCAGCACCATTTGCAACTCCTCGGATATTGAAGCAGTCCATGTCCAAATGCAGCAAGACCTGGACATTATCCAGGCTTGGGTTGACAAGCGGCAAGTAACATTCATGCTGCACAAGTGCCAGGCAATGACCATCTCCAACAATAGAGAGTCTAACCATTGTCCCTTGACATTATCATCACTAAACCACCCCCCCCACCCCCCCAACCATTATCAACATCCTGGGGGTTATAATTGACCAGAAACTGAACTGGACTAGCCATATAAATACCGTGGCTACAAGAGCAGGTCAGAGGCTAGGAATCCTGTGGCAGGTCAGAGTCAGGAATCCTCCTGACTCCCCAAAGCCTGTCCACCCTCTACAAGGCACAGGTCAGGAGTGTGATGGAATACTCTCCACTTGCCTGGATGAGTGCTGCTCCCACAACACCCAAGAAGCTCAACACCATCCAGGACAAAACAGCCCGCTTGATTGGCACCACATCCACAAACATTCACTCCTTCCACCACCGACACATAGTAGCAGCAGTGTGAAGCATCTACAAGATGCACTGCAGAAACTCACCAAGGCTCCTTACACAGCATCTTCCAAACCCGTGACTGCTACCATCTAGAAGGACAAGGGCAGCAGACACATGGGGACACCACCGCCTGGAAGTTCCCCTCCATGTCACTCGTCATCCTGTCTTGGAAATATATCGCCGTTTCTTCACTGTCGCTGGGTCAAGATTCTAGAACACCCTCCCTAACAGCACTGTGGTTGTACCTACTACCACATGGACTGCAGCGGTTCAAGATGGCAGCTCACCACCACCTTCTCAAGGGCAATTAGGGACAGTCAATAAATGCTGGCCTAGCCAGCAATGCTGACATCCTATGAATGTATAAAAAATGCATGCCCTAATAGATGATGCTGCCATGGGATCCATCTAGACCCAGCTCTTGCTAACATTTTCACTGGTTTCCATGAGAAATATATTTTTGTTGGAATGACACCGGACATCCTACACCTTGCATGTATCTGATGCCTAGATGATGATATGTTTGCTGTATTTGATTCTGCAGCTGCATTAAAGAATTCTCTCACACACCTTAATGTGCTCCATCCCGCACTCAAATTCACCTTTGAAATGGAGTTGTCAAACAAGTTCCCTTTCCTTGATGTGCTATTTGAGCAATGCACCACTTGAGCAACAGGTAATGCTGGCTTTTTCTACTGACAAGATGCCGTTCACTGCATTTACAACCCAAGGCATCCAGACAGAAGACAAAAGCTCTGGTTAGGCCCCAACTAGAGTATTGTGTCCGTTTCTAGTCACCATACCTTAGGAAAGATGTGAAGGCCCTGGAAACAATGCAGATGAGATTTACCAGAATGGTTAGAGGACTGGGGTGTTTTAGTTACAATGTAAGGCTGGGGTTGTTCTCCTTGGAGCAAAAGGATATGTGGGGTTGGGGGCGGGGGGGTGGAGTGGAGATTTGAAGATTATGACCGGCTTAAATAAGGTAGAAAAGGAAAAATTCATCCCATTAGCAGATTGTGCAACAACTACGGGACACATTTAAGATTTTGGGCAAGAGATGTGGGGGAATGTGAGAAAGAACTTTTTTTACACAGCGAGTGATGTTGACCTGGAACTCGGAGCCCACAAGGGTGGTGGATGTGGAAACAATCGATGATTTAAAAAGGAAAACGGATGGTACTTGAAGGAAATAAACTTGCAGAGGTAATGGGGGCTAAGCAGGGGAGTGGGACAGACTGGATCACTCCACGGGGAGCCAGCATGAACTCATTGGGCCAAATATCCTCCTCCCATGCTGTGAATGACTCTATGAGAAGAATCAGGTTAGTAACCACTGGGGTGGGGGCGGGGGCCGGGGTGTTGGGGGTGGGGGCAGGGGCAGGGGTGGGGGCCTGGGTGTTGGGTTTGGGGAGGGGGTTGGGGTGGGGGCTGGGGTGCTGGGGGCGGGGGTGGGGGCCGGGATGTTGGGTTTGGGGGCGGGGGGCTCTCACCGGGCCCATCTCTTGCCATTGCAATAACCTGTGACCACGCATTCAACGCCTTTGAACAAGGAACCCCCTGCCCCACTGCAGCGCAACCCCCACTCTCAACACCCCCACCACCCTCTCCCCCCCCCCCCCCCCCGAGGAAAGCACAAAGCAGCCTGCACAGGCTCACTTGTCACGTTCCCTTGTGGTGACAGGCCCGCCTGCCGCTGGGTTAGTTCTAGAGGGGGTGGGATGAGATCCATCAAGTCCTGCCCTGGACTTGATTTTGACGCAGGAGTGAAGGCGGTGAGTAGGTTCCCCGCACTCTTGTAGTGCTTCCTTTGTCCACCATGAGAGCACACCCCAGACTCAAGCTCTCCATCGAAGATTCACTGTGGTAAGCGAGTGTCAGGCACTCTGGATACATACGCAGCCCAGCTCAGTTGTGACTGTCTCAAGGGGTCTGGATGGAGTGGATTTCCATTAGCAGGGTGGATAATAATTGAAGGGCATAGATATAAAGTAATTGGTAGAAGGATTGGAGAGGAGCTGAGGAGCAATTCTTTCAGCCAGAGGGTTGGGGGAGATGGGGTGGGAGTCTTGAACTCACTGCCTGAAAGAGTGGTAAAGGCAGAAAGCCTCATTACATTTAAAAAAAAAACACTTGGATATGCACTTGCAGTTCCGTAACTACACGGTTATGGACCAAAAACAAAGAACAAAAGAACAAAGAGAAAAGAAAAGTACAGCACAGGAACAGGCCCTTCGGCCCTCCAAGCCTGCGCCGATCATATTGCCCGTCAACTAAAATATTTTGCATTTCCGGGGTCCATATCCCTCTATTCCCATCCTATTCATGTATTTGTCAAGCTGCCTCTTAAACACCACTATCGTACCTGCTTCCACCACCTCCTCTGGCAGCGAATTCCAGACACTCACTACCCTCTGCATAAAAAACTTGCCCTGCACATCTGCTCCATAGTTTTCTCCTCTCACCTTAAATCTATGTCCCCTAGTAATTGACTCTTCCACCCTAGGAAAAAGCTTCTGACTATCTACTCTGTCCATGCTACTCATAATTTTGTAAACTTCTATCAGGTCGCCCCTCAATTTCCGTCGCTGTAGTGAGAACAATCCGAGTTTCTCCAACCTCTCCTCATAGCTAATAACCTCCAGACCAGGCAGCATCCTGGTAAATCTCCTCTGCACCCTCTCCAATGCTTCCGTATCCTTCTGGTAATACGGTGAGCAGAACTGCACGCAATATTCCAAGTGTGGCCTAACCAAGGTTCTAAACAGAAGGTGGGATTGGACTGAATAGCTCTCCTTTTTGACTGGTACGGATACAATGGGCCGAATGGCCTCCTTCTCTGCTGTAAATCTTTCCATGGGCAGAATTCTCGCATGCCTCCATTGGTGGATTCAATGGCGGGCGGCGGGGGTGGGGCAGGGGGAGAATTCGGCAGGAGGTCAAAGGATCAGTTTCACTCTGGCGTGAAATGACAGAGGGACCTTCCGATACTGACGGCCTTAGCGGATTTTAATTCCCACCGGAGACCGGCGTGAGGCTGATCTGCTAACGGGGTGCAGATGAAGGCCCGATTGGAATCTTCCCTTCACACCCGATTCTCCACGAGGCCTGCGGGGGAAACACACTGGTCCAGAACACGTCTGGGCCAATGTGGTGTGCAAAAGTCGGGACTTAGCTTGAGGGTTTTTGTCAGCTCGCGTAGGCCTGAGGAGAAGATGGGGGGGCCCTCCAGCTACCTGACCTTGGAGCACCACATGCAGCACTGGATGCAGCACTGGATGCAGCACTGGATGGGTGGAGCTTCATTCATGTGGCTCCTCCATGAAGCAGCTTACAGAAGGTGGCAGTTCCCCCGTGCAGTAACGTCGCTCAAGGTCGGACACTCTTCCAGAGACTTCGCCTTGGGATCGGACACTCGGGCTGCAGGATCGAAGGCAGCAGGAGGTACTGCTGGGTGGCGAGAGACTGTTGGATGTGATGGTGGTGGTGGTGGGGGGATGGGGTTTAAAGAAATTTAGGGGAGGACTGAAGATGTGGTGGGGGTGTGGAGGCCTAGATGGGGGCATTGGTGGTTGAGGGTGCTGGAACGGGTATTACAGGGGGTCTTGCAAGACGGCAGAGGGAATGGAGGGGGAGTGGGGAAGGGCCGTATTGGTTGCCTGGCCCAGGGTCGGTGGGGTGGGGGTGGGTGGTTATGTCCAGGTGTGTGAAGGTGCTCACAGAGAGGGGTTAGTGGAGCCAACTGTTGACTCCTGGGGACCGAACTCAGGGTGGGCATGGTACGAGAGAATGGTCAGGGTTACAGGGGGCAGAGGGAACCGGTAGGGTGGGAGGGTGATGGTGTTGCGTGAAGGGTCGGCGAAGGTCATTTGTGGGGACGCGTGGATACACATGGAGCCAGGGGCTGGGCAGGAGGAGGACAGGCAGGTCAAGGTGTACGGGGTGGGATTCTTGGGGAGGAAGGGAACTTGTACGTTTACCTGGACATGACCAAAGGAAAAGGGTGCAGGTTGAAGGGTGACAGTGGGGAGGTCGAAGGTAATGTCAGGGAGGTCAATGGTAATGGGAGAAAAGGCAAGGGTGACTGGGGGAGGGGAGACAGTGCCAGAGCACAGGAAGAATGTCACAACGACCATGATGACCTGGTCGAAACTAAGCACAGCCTCATGATGGAGGTCCCGAGGTGCTGCATGGGAGTTGAGTGAGTGGGTGGGGGGATACGCAGTTCATCTCAGCTGGACAACTGACAGCTGGACGCCTGCAGGCAGTATTGACAATGCTAAGGACATGGGATAAGAGACTTTGATGAATGAAGGCTTAGTGTGCACGAGGGAGTGCTTGCACATGGCTCACAAAGGCCCTGCCACATAGCCTTGTCCCTGCAGATTCACCCGGGGAGTCAGGAGTCTGCTGGAGAGGTGCTGGAGGGGGGTGGGGGGAGGGGTGGTCGAGGCGGCGTTCGCGAAGCCTTAAGGACCGCACTGAGAAAAGGCAGTAGATATTATTGAAGTGAAAGTGATTATATTTATAAGTTCCCTAATTGTGACAATCATTTGTTCACCAGTTCAACCAGTTGTGTTCAATATTTCTTGATTTTCCTCAGTTTGATCCTTCTCCTAGGTGCTCCCCCAACATTGGCAGCGGGGGTGGAAGCAGCCTGCTGACTAGTTGGCCCTGTTGCCTTTGATGAGCTGAGGCCTGGAGGGGCCCCGCTTCCTTTGGCTGTCCTGCTGTAGGCCAGCTGCTCCCCCTGCAGTGACAGAGGACGAGGTGAAGGGACAAGCAAAAGGGAATGCAGAAGGTCCGGACAATCTCTGAGGTGCCTGAGTGGAAGCCCCAGGGGTGTCCATCTGCTCCTCCTCCTCCCTTAGGGTCCCCCGAGGCTCCGGCCTGACTCCTTGAGGGAAGTGGCACCTGGAGGGAGATCGAGGTACCCCGTCCCTCTCTCGCTTGCCAAATTCAAAAGCCACCCCTCCCCAACCATGGTTACCACGGTGGATATAGATCTGCGCACATCTCCGGCAGGATCTGCTGGACTAGGTTCTCTATGGAGACCTCGATGCACGCACAGGTCGGCTTCATCAGAGAGCAGGCGGACAGACTCCTCCAACTCGCTTGGCACCCTGTTGAGGCCTCTAACACCTCTGCCTGATGTTCCTCAAACCTCTTGCTGGAAGGCCAATTCCAGAGGCCCTTCATCAGACTCGGACCTCTCAGATGCCTCTCCCCCAGTGCTCCTCCAAAGTGCCATTGAGCTCGGCTGATCCTGCCTCCTCCTGTGGACACATTCCGTGCGGTGACCACCCGATTGTGAGACTTTCTTCAGCTAGAACTAATACCCACCAAGGTGTGTGTCCCCGGGCTGGTGGAGGAAGGTGCAGGTGTCTGTTGTGACACCTCTACAGGTGAACATCTCTTCTGTGTCCTGGCTCCTCTCTGGGCTAGGGCTTCTGCTGAGGCCTGACAAGGATTCCTCATCCACAGGCCTTTGCTTCTTCCTGGTGGCGCCTGTAAGTGAGAGAGGAGAGGGAGAGATGGCATGAGCTGCCTCCAACATGGAGGCACACTTGGCCCTCAGGTTTCTGTACCATGGATGGATCCTTACTGGGTTGACTGGCTCCCAGTTGCTAACTACCCAGTCCCATTTCACACCTGCCAGCTGAGCTGTCCTTTCTTTGAAGTGCATGAGAGACCTCAGGTGTGAGGGCCCTTCCTCCTGCCTTCTCCCGTTCTCATCGTTTGTGCCTCATCTTCTCCTGCTCAAAGACAGGAGGAGAGGAATTGTACGTTGCATCCATTTGCACACAGCAATTTGATGATCAGTTCTCATACTTCCGATCTTAAGATAGTCCTTTGTTGCGTGGCAATGGCATTACTCCCAGCAAGTTGTCCAGGAGGGCTCTGCGCCAGCTCCCTCCAGAGTGCTGAGCTCATCCACATGCAAGGAGGAGGCTTGGACAGGCATCTGATTGGCAGAGACTGCTGGTGCCTTCTGCGCCCAAGCCTCTTCCCCCCCCCCTCCCCCAACCATGCCCCCACAACCACCCCCCCCACCCCCATCTTCCATACAGTGTTCTCTCAGTGGTCACTCCACCGCCAGAGTGGATCTCCTGCAGTGGGGCTCAGAGGCATGACTATGCCGTTGCCACCGAGGCCCACGTACCCTGACATATTGGCCCCGTTGTGGTTCGTGCGAGCAGTTGAAGCTTTACTTATCCTGGCGGAGCGAACAAGGCCGTTCATCCTTTAACGGCGTTCTATTGCTGACCTACTGTGGACGGACTGGGCGCCCACGGCATCAGCCACCTGTGCCCATGTAGGGATCGTTTCCCTGCTGGGCCTCCTCCCCCCCCACCATCAGCCGGGTACAGTACAATCCCGTGGACAGGAGGACACGCAGGGAGGTGTCACTGAACTTTGGCACTGGACGCCTGCCTCCCCTTCTAGACGCCTCTGGGGTTTGTATTGACAGTGAGGATGTCCAGGCACCTTTTTAACATGGCGCCCGGTGGAGGGGTTGTTGGCGGGGTGTGCGCCGTTCAGCCTACCCCGACGCACAAGACGTTGGGAAACCCAATTAATGATGCTGGGGTTGCAAGACACCACAGGATTTCCTGTCAGTCTCTGCAGCGCGTTTTGCTCCCTATCCCTCCTCCGCAATGGGACTTAGTCCCGGATGGGAGAATTCCACCCTACCTTTCTAACAGCCGCCACTAAAAATACACTCTGAAAACTGTGCGTCAAGAAAACTATATATGGTTCCTTTTACAGCACAAGTTTGTTTATATCGTAACCAGATTTTTAGATTGCTAGTGAGACTCAATTTCTTAAATTGAACAGATGCCCAGCACATTCCTGGCACGATACAAAACTACAGAATTCGAGTACGTGATATAAATCATCTTTGGACAAAGCTAAAATTAGATCAGTATTTTTGCAATCCAATTCAGGCTCCGCCCACCCTGATCTGGGCTCCTTGCTGAGGTCATAGCTCTTTGTTCCGCTGAAGCCATATTCCGGGCAGAAGGGTACATTAAGTGAGGCGGTTCAGTGGAACAAGATGTCGCAACTGTAGTTGTCGCGCAAGCGAGCCCTCGCTGTCATTGCCACTCTCACTCCAACAGCCTGAAAGATAAGTCTGATGATGGAATGCGTCAGTCTGTTCTTCATCAACTTTTCTGGAAACTTCCCAAAGCAAAGATTTAAAAAGTTGGTCTTCATTAAAAGCCAAACCCTTCGAGTATTTTATTGCACTGCAATCTGAAGAGAGTCCAATTGTCAGCTAAAACAGTAAATTAAATGATTGACGGGGCATGTGCTCACTTGCGCAGTGAGTTCCTAATGTAGACGCACTGCAGGAGAAGCCCTGAGCAGACGTCATCATCTTGCTGGAGGAAATCCAGAGCTCCAGGCAGGCTTTGCCACCTCCCCCGAGGCCTACCTGCTGTGGCTGCAGGTCAGCCTGTCTGATGGTTTTTCCCCTCCACAATGGTGGTCCAGTAGCTGTGGCCATTTTATATTTCCGACCTTTTAAAAATGCTGGGAACGCGCTTCCTGATGGAGGGCCCCGTCTCTCACCCTTACATGTGATGGCAGGCTACACAGACCCTCCTGTACTGGAGGGCCTCCAGCTTCGAGAACCCGCTTGCCATCCTTCATTAAACGGTGAGCTTGCCCTCTGGCCACTAATTGGCCAACCCAGGCAAAGCCAAAGTCGGTGACTTGTTCCAACGTGGCACAGGGCTGGGACCGGCTGATGTCAGGATCCCTGTCCAAAATGGAAAATCCTGCCCTATAAGGTCAAGCTGCCTAAAGTTGTGCAACCCATGATGGTTCTGTAACTGGAGGCAGTTTCTCCTTATTTAGTCTTCTCAAAGCCTTAAACAATACTGAACACCTCTATGAAATCTCCTCTTAACCTTGTTGCAACAGCCATACAATCCTACATCAGTTTTAACACAACCCAAACTCTTGTCTCCTTACAGACTGTTGCAAACTTAGTCAATCTGTGTGTAATTAAGCTATCTTGTTACCATGGCAATGGGGCCTATTCACATTTTGAACAAACTGCATGCTTCCTAATGTGAATACATTGGGGCAATTTTAGAGAGGCGTGAATCCCACAGAGTTGGGTAGAACACCCGTTTTACACTGCCCAATATCGCACTCGGTTGCTTTCAACGAACAGTAAAATTAGTCGGGGGTGAAACGACAGTGTTTGCAACAAATGCTGCTAATTTGTGATCTCTAGTTGCAATTAATGTTCAAGCACACCTCATGGTTCATTATTGGCTTTAACTAAATACAAAGAAGAACGATCCATTTAAGCTGTAGTAATTCTAGGTGAGGAAATGCTTCATTTCCTGAAACCTGATGAGTCGCTTCATTTGGTAATTCCAATTTTAATCAGGCAATTCTGTGGCCCGCTAAGCCTCATCTTTTTTTTAAAAAAAAGCAGCCTCCTACTTCCTGGAACCATGAGTTGTTTCACTTTTTCTTTCTGTGAATGATTATCCCCTGTCTGTTTGGACAGCACATCACTCCCTAATTCCTAGGATAAGGCTTTTAGTAGTTCTTCAGAGTCCCCGTAAAGCAAGCAGATGAGGTATGTGTTCATGTCTTCTGCAAGGCATAAATTTTCTGTTTCTGAGCCCCTGTTTTATTTGTTTTGGGTGGGGAGGGAGGGGAGAATTAGGACAAATGGTTTCCGGCTTCTGTTGTTTTGAAAGTTTTTAAAGGCCAACATCAATGTGTTGATAACCAAATGTCATTATAATTTTATCCCTTTGATAAGTGGATAATTTGGTGCCGTTTCAGTGGCAATAACTATATATTTGTGTGGCTTGTTAGTAAAAGTTCAGTCTGTTTACAATCTAAATTCCTCACACCTCTTAAACAAACGACATTAGTTTTCCAGGCACTGGCTCCAACACTGTTATTTACCTTTTCAAATGACTTTATTATTTACGAACTGACAATTTATGTTTCTGCTTCAGTCCAGAACCTGCTTATAGAACTTTTACAACCATCCCTATTGGCAGAAGTTTTTTTATCATTAACTTTGGATCGTGACATGCGGTCTCAGGAACAAATTTAACCTGTGGAACGTTAATGGTTTTGGAAAGAATGATCCAGGCACTAGGAACATAGGAACATGAATAGATCAGTCAGGGTTTTAGGCTAGCTTCCAACATTCAGTTAGATCATGACTGATCTGCATCTCAACTCCAGTTACCCACTCTTGCTCCATAAAAATCTACTATCTCAGTCTTGAAAACTCCAGTTGACCCCCAGTATCCATAGCCTAACGGGAGAGGGATTTTCACTACCCTTTCTGTGGAAGATGTGCTTCCTGCTTCCTCCCCCTGACTGGCTTAGCTCAGACTTTAAGGTTACGCCTCCTTACTCTTGATTCTCGCACCAGAAACAGTAGTTTATATCTCTTTAATATTTCAGAGGAAGTCTTGTGCTGCAGTGGGTAATGTCCCTGCCTCTGGGCCAGAAGCTCTTGGTCAAGTCCCACTCCAGGACTTGATGGCCAAGGGAGGTGTGTTCATAACGCGGCCAAACAGACTGAGTATCATCTTGTAAATCCCTCCGGCGTATGGCAGGTAGGAAGAGTGGGAGATATTCCTGGTCAGCCATGCAATGGAAAGAAATTTGAGCCTCTACCGTCACTCTCCATAGCTCTAGGCCACAACCTTCATGTAAAAGTGGATGTTGACGCAGAAACCTGGAAGCTTTAGTGGGGGTGTCACTTGGCTGGATTACTGGTTTCGATCAGATTGCTGCCAATAGGTTTCATCCCCGTCCTGAAGGTGCTGGGGATCTGGTTCGGAGGGACCAGGGCATGCGTTAGAAACTGGAAGGAGCGAGTGTCTACAGTGCAGAGAAAACTGGGCATGTGGGAGCGACGCTCCCTCTCCATTGTGGGTAAGAACCTAGTCATCAGGTGTGAGGCACTCTCGCTGTTGCTGTAAGTGGCACAGGGCTGGCCCATTCCAGACTCCTGCGTGATGGCGATCACCCGAGCCATCTTTCACTTTATCTGGAGGTCGAAAATGGATCGTGTCTGCAGGGACGCGATGTATGAACCTCCAGATAAAGGGGGAAAAAACATGCCCAACATCATCCTCATACTGATGGCCACCTTTGTGTGCGGCTGCGTCAAGCTGTGCGTAGACCCTCGGTACGCAAACACCAAGTGTCACTACGTGCTGAGGTTCTACCTGTACCCGGTGTTGTGAAGGATGGGTCTGGCCACGCTGCCACGGAACGTTCCAAGTAGTTGGATCGTGCTGTACCACCTGTCCCTCGTGGAAAAATTTATGCAGAGAAACACCTTTGACCACAAGTCCATCAGACAGCGGTCAGCACGTAACGTCTTAGAGGCACTGAGGGGAAAGGAGAGGGTGGATCCTGTGGGATGGTTCCCCAAGCAGACTGTCAAAGTCATTTGGCAGAATGCCTCATTACCAGAACTTTCCAACAAGCACCAAGATGTAGCTTGGCTGGTGGGGAGAAAAGCCCTCCCCGTCAGATCCTTCCTACACGCCAGGAGTCTCACCCCCTCTGCATGTTGCCTTCGAGGTGGCTGTGGTGGGAACGAGACCGTTGTTCACCTCCTTGTGGGTTGTGCCTTTGCAAAGAAGGTCTGGAGAGAGATGCAGTGGTTTCTGTCGAGGTTCATCCCGAGCAGATCTGTGACACAGGACTCTGTGCTCTACGGACTGCTCCCAGGAACACACACGGAGACAAACATCAACTGCAGCTAGAGGATCATCAACTCGGTGAGAGACACCATTTGGTTTGCCTGAAACTTGTTGGTCTTCCAGCGCAAAGAATTGTCCCCAACCAAGTGTTGCAGACTGGCACATTCCAAGGTCCAGGACTACGTGCTGAGGGACGCACTAAAGCTTAGGGCAGCCGCCGCAAAAGCCCAATAGGGAAAGGTTGCTGTCTAAGACCTTTCTGCCATAGTGCACCGAGGGGCTGGGAATTGCATAGACCCCTCGGGCTGTACAGATCACAATGAATGTTTGCATTGGATTCTAATTGTATTATAATTGCATTGAAGCACCTCAGAGTGCAACATGATGTATTTTGATAACTCCAATTCCATTGTCTGATTGTCTGTATTAACCATATTGAAATGATTGTAATATTCATTGATTGTACTGAAGCACCTTGTGATTCATGTGTAAAAGTTGAAACTGACTGTATTCTTTGTGATGGCCATTTAGAAATGTTTCGTAATGTTCTTTCAGATATTTTGTGAATAAAGTATACTTTTCAAAAAAAAGAATAGGTTTCATCCCCGTTCTAGCTGGGGTGGATACGGAACCTGTTTTTTGTCCTGCCTGTGGTGGAGATCACAGAGCCGTGAGTCAGACCTGCCTTCAGGCAGGGAACTCGAGAAGAGGAAGAATATTTGAAACACCTCAATTGGTTCACTCCCACAACCTTCTCTACTTACGAAATTACAAGCCAGGTTTATGAAATCTGACCTCATATTTAACCCACTAAACCCTAGCAGCTTTCTGTCCACATTATTTTATGACTGTTATTAGTATATTTGGAAAGGGTTTTCAAGTTATGATGCAGATCAAGCAGATGCTTTGTCCTGGATGGTGTCAAGCCTCTTGAGTGTTGGAGCCGCATACACCCAGACAAGTGGAGAATATTCCATCACACTTCTGACTTATGCCTTGTAGATTGTGCTCATTCTGATGGAACCCATGGTTTGCGGGCCTATAGGACAGGGTATGCGAGCAGCTGTCTGAACAGATGACTTGCCAAACATTCTTTTGGGTGCATTGATACTGGTTTCAAAGCTTGTATTATTTGAAACAGACGCTAATTGAAAGGGAACTGAAACTTCAGGTTTCTGGGAAAACTGAAACTAGTTAAAACCAGATAAAGACACATATCTATCCAAGTTCATGTCAACCAGCAGTGACATGTAGGCAGGCTGAAGAAAATGAAGGCTGAATCCAGGAATTGGCAAGAGGGAAATACAAGGTTGCTGCAGCTGTTTCAGTTACATAAAGTAATTGACTGAGCAGATTTGGCCATACACTGCCTAGGCTTGTCATTGAGGATTGAAATAAAGGTGATGCTGGTGGATCCATGCTATCAAGAGCATTGTAAGCTGAGCTGAGGTGGTTCCGGAGATGTACACCATTTTGTTGGAGCTTGTATCCGTGGAACTCAGGTCGATTGGGACCTTCTGTTGGATGAGAACTAGTGGGTACATCTTTGAAGAATAGACAGTGTGCTTGCACATGAACAGGAGAGTGAGCACATCCTGAGTGGGGCACAGCCAGCGTGGGTATTCGGAATTTGGTGCAAAGCGGGAATTCGGTGCATAGGGGACGAGGTGCTCTTTGCATTTTTCCCTTGCTATCCAACTTCTTAAATCTTCAGAGCGTGCTGCAGCAGTACAGGCTACAAGGGAAAGGAATCACTGGTAAGTAGTGGGTAAGGTATTTACTACTTTAATCGCGTATAGTTTAAGGTCTTTTTGTGGTTTATAGTTTGTATATTCTACAGTAATGAGGATCAGGAAAGAAGGGCCCTAGAGTAATTGACTTAAAAGGTTTAATTTAAAGGGGTAAGTCAAGGCAGGAGAGCTCAATGCCATGGTGTGCTCCTCATGCTCCATGTGGGAAGCTGGGAACATTCCCAGTGCCCGGACCAGCACGTGTGCAGGAAATACGTACAGCTACAGTTCCTGGAAGCTCGGGTTTCAGAGCTGGAACGGCGGCTGGGGACACTGGAGCATCCGCGAGTCTGAGACCATTGTGGATAGCACATTTAGAGAGGTGGTCACACTGCAGCTGAAGGGACTTGAAGAAGGAAGAGAATGGGTGACCACCAGGCAGTCCAAGAGAAACAGGCAGGTAGTTCAGTTGTCCACTGGGGTCCCACTCGCAAATCGGTATTCCATTTTGGAGACTGATGAGGGCGCTAGTTCCTCCAGGGAGTGTGGACAGAACCAAGCTTCTGGCACCATAAGCCTGTCTGTACAGGAGGGGAGGAAGGGAGGAAGAGCAATAGTAATAGGGGATTCTATAGTCAGGGGAACAGATCAGCGCTACTGTAGCCATCAACGTGACTCCAGGATGGTATGTTGCCTCCCTGGTGCCAGAGTCCGGGATGTCACTGAACGGCTGCAGGGCATCCTGAAAGGGGAGGGTGATAAGGCAGAGGTCATGGTACATGTTGGTACCAATGACATAGGTAGAAAGAGGGATGAGGTCTTGCATCAAGAATTCAGGGAATTAGGCAGTAGACTAAAACGCAAGACCTCTCAGATTGTAATCTCTGTGCCACGTGTTAGCGAGCTCAGAAATAAGAGAATAGCACAGGTGAACATGTGGCTTAAGAGTTGGTACAGGAGGGAGGGTTTTAGACTCCTGGATCACTGGGACCATTTCTGGGGAAGGTGGGACCTGTACAAGCGGGACAGTCTACATCTGAACCAGAGGGAGACTAACATCCTGGCGGGCGGGTTTGCTAGTGCTGTTGGGAGGAGTTTAAACTAATTCGGCAGGGGGAGGGGACATAGAATGTTAGCAGAATAGGGACACATCATAATACAGTAAAACAATCAAGTCAGAGGGAGTACAGCTGCAATAAGCTTCAAGGGAGTAAGGCAAGGCTGGATGGCCTCTACTTTAATGCTAGGAGTATTACAGGTAAAACAGATGAGTTAAGGGTGAGGATTGACACGTGGAATTGTGATAAAGTAGCCGTCACTGAGACGTGGTTGAGGGAAGGGCAGGATTGGCAGCTCAACATTCCGGGATGTAGAATCTTCAGGCGAGACAGGGGAGGGGGTAAAAGAGGAGGAGGTGTTGCATTATTAGTTAAGGAGTCTGTTACTGTAGTAAGGAGAGATGATATCTTGGAGGGGACATCGAATGAAGCTTTGTGGGTAGAGTTTAAGAATAAAAAAGCGACAACCACATTATTAGGTGTTTGTTTATAGACCCCCAGATAGTCAGTGGGAAATTGAGGAGCAAATATGTGCACAATTTGTGGAGGTGTGTAAAAACAATAACAATAGGGTAATTATATTAGGTGATTTCAACTTTCCCAACATTAATTGGGATAGACATAGTGTTAAGGGCTTGGATGGAGTGGATTTCTTGAACTGTGTACAGGAGAATATGTTAGGTCAATATATAGAGGTCCAACAAGGGACGGTGCATTGCTAGACCTAATTCTGTGGAATGAAGCTGGACAGGTGGCTGAGGGGGTGGTGGGGGAGCATTTTAGCGATAGTGACAACAAATGGTACAGTTTAAGTTTGTTATGGACAAAGAAATTGACAAGTTGCAAAAAAATGTTTTGGTTTGGGGGAGAGTGGATTTTAGTAAAATAAGGCAGGATCTGGCCAAGGTAGGCTGGGAACAGTTACTTGTGGGGAAATCTACAGAGGAGCAGAGGGGGGCATTCAAAAAGGAAATGGGGAGGGTACAGGCTCAACATGTTCCGTCTAGGGTGATAGGAAGGAGTAACAAGCCCAGAGAACCATGGATGACCAGAGATATTCAGGTTATGATGAGAAGGAAAAGAGAGGCTTTTAGCAGGTACAAGGGAAGCAAATCAGCGGAGGCATTAGTGGAGTACAGACAGTGCAGGGTGGAGCTTAAGAAAGCAATTAGGAGAGCAGAGGGGAGATGAGAAAGCTCTGGCTGGTAAAAGTAGGGAAAATCCCAAGATATTCTATAAGTATATCAATGGGAAGAGGATAACCAGGGAAAGAGTAGGGCTCATAAGGGACCAAGGGGGCAATCTATGGGTGGAGCCAGAGGACATTGCTAGAGTGTTGAATGAATACTTCACGTCCATCTTCACCCAAGAGAATGAGGATGAAGGTATCGAACTCAGGGACAGAGACTGCAAGGTTCTTGAGCTAATTGATATAGGGAGTGACAAGGTGTTGGCAGGCTTAAAAGTGGACAAATCTCCAGGTTCAGATGTGTCCCAGACTGCTGAGGGAGGCAAGGGAAGAGATCGCAGGGACTCTGACCCAAATTTTTAATTCCTCTCTAGCCATGGGGGAAGTGCCAGAGGACTGGAGAACTGCTAATGTGGTTCCGCTATTTAAGAAGGGCTGTAGAGATAAGCCAGGGAACTACAGGTCAGTGAGTCTCACGTCAGTGGTAGGGAAACTATTGGAGAAATTTCTGAAAGAGAGAATCTGTCTCCACTTGGAGAGGCAAGATTTGATCAGGGACAGTCAGCATGGCTTTGTCAGAGGGGGGTCATGCCTAACAAATTTGATTGAATGTTTTGAGGAGGTGACCAGGTGTGTAGATGAGGGTAGTGTAGTTGATGTAGTTTATATGGATTTCAGCAAAGCCTTTGACAAGATCCCACATGGGAGACTTATAAAGAAGGTAAAGGCACATGGGATACAGGGTAATTTGATAAGGTGGATTCAAAATTGGCTTAGTTGTAGGAGACAGAGGGTGATGACAGAAGGGTGCTTTAGTGACTGGAAGCCAGTGTCCAGTGGCATACCACAGGGATCTGTGCTGGGTCCCCCCTATTATTTGTCATTTATATAAATGACATAGATGACTATGTGGGGGATAGGATTAGTAAATTTGCGGATGGCACAAAGATTGACTGGGTGGTTAACAGTGAGGTTGAATGTCTTAGGCTACAGGAAGATATAGACGGGATGGTCAAATGGGCAGATAAGTGCAGATGGAATTTAACCCTGAAAAGTGTGAGGTGATACAATTTAGAAGGAGTAATTTGACAAGGAAGTATTCAATGTACTAGGAAGTTCTGAGGAACAAAGGGACCTTGGCGTGTGTGTCCATAGATCTCTGAAGGCAGATGGGCATGTTAGTGGGGTGGTGAAAAAGGCATATGGGATACTTGCTTTTATCAATCAAGGCATAGATTACAAAAGTAGGGAGGTCATGTTGGAGTTATATAGAACCTTGGTGAGGCCACAGCTGGAGTACTGTGTGAAGTTCTGGTCGGCACATTATAGGAAGGATGTGATTGCACTGGAGGGGGTGCAGAGGAGATTCACCAGGATGTTGCCTGGGATGAAACATTTAAGTTATGAAGAGAGGTTAGATAGACTTGGGTTGTTTTCGTTGGAGCAGAGAAGACTGAGGGGCGACCTGATCGAGGTGTACAAGATTATGAGGGGCATGGACAGGGTGGATAGGGAGCAGCTGTTCCCCTTAGTTGAAGGGTCAGTCACAAGGGGGCATAAGTTCAAGGTGAGGGGCAGGAGGTTTAGGGGGGATGTGAGGAAAAACTTTTTTACCCAGAGGGTGGTGACGGTCTGGAATGCACTGTCTGGAAGGGTGGTGGAGGCGGGTTGTCTCACATCCTTTAAAAAGTACCTGGATGAGCACTTAGCACTTCATAGCATTCAAGGCTATGGGCCAAGTGCTGGTAAATGGGGTTAGGTGGGTAGGTCAGGTGTTTCTCACGTGTCTGTGCAGACTCGATGGGCCGAAGGGCCTCTTCTGCACTGTGATTCTGTGATTCTGTGAATAAAAGTAGGAATTCTACTCTTCTATCTTTGACTGAAATTGGTGCCCTATACACCAAGAGGACAGTCCAACAAACCTGTGAGAACAATTGTTGTTGTATTTGCTACTCAATGTGTAAATTATAAGTCATATTAACTGTGACTTGCCTGTTAATTAATGTTTAATTTATGTTGATTTTAGTTTGATTGTTAAAGTAAACATTACAAAAAAATGAAATCTTGTCCAACGGTTTTCATTTGGATCGTTCAGTACATTTGGTTGTTTTGATTTGTTGATCTCCATGCACATCATAAATGCAGGCTTTGGAGAGTCAGGAGGTGAGTTACTCGCCACAGAATTCCCAGCCTCTGACCTGCATTTGTAGCAGCCCTATTTATATGGCTGGCCCAGTTCAGTCTCTGGTCAATGGTAACCCCCAGGACATTGATAGTTGGGGATTCAGTGATGGTAATGCCATTGAATGTCAAGTGGAGATGATTAGATTCTCTCTTGTTAGAGATGGTCATTGCCTGGCACTTGCATGGCGCAAATGTTACTTACCACTTAGCAGCCCAAGCCCAAATGTTTTCCGGGTCTTGCTGCATTTAGACATGGACTGCTTCAGTATCTGAGGAGTCATGAATGGTGCTGAACAATCATCAGCGAGCACCCCCACTTCTGACCTTAGCATGGAGGGGAGGCCCTTGATGAAGCAGCTGAAGATGATTGGGCTAAGGACACTACCCTGAGGAACTCCTGCAGTGATGTCCTGGAGCTGAGATGACTGACCTCCAACAACCACAACCATCTTCCTTTGTGCTAGGTATGACTCCAACCAGTGGTTCCTGTTTCCCATTGACTTCAAATTTGCTGGGAGTCTTTGATGCCATACTCGGTCAACTGTTGCCTGCTGTCAAGAGCAGTCACTCACCTGAAGATCCCACTAATAACAATGAGCCAAATGAACTGTTACTTTTTTGGTGTTTTGGTTAAGGAAACTATGCTAATGTCCACCTGAGCAGGCAGACCTGGTTTTATGTCCAATATGAAGCTCAGTGACTGAAGTACTTGTGCAGTCTTCAAAGAAAAAAAATGTACACCTATTAATACAGGCCCCAATGTCTCGATTTTTAATTAATTATGATGTATTTTCTTCCCATTTATCCCCAGAGACCTGTCTACATTACTACTGCGGTGGAAAGATGTTGACATCTAGCAAGATAACCACAAAAAATCCAAGTATGGAGCTGATAGAGAAAGGTCAGTTTACCAAAATCCAGGTCCCTCGTTGACAGTGATGAGCGATGTCACACTAGAAAAATGGTTGCATTAATAGCCGCTGACCTCGAATTACCTAGAAGTTACAGCACATTCAGCCCAACTGGCCTATGCCATCGTTTAAGTTCCACACAATCTACCCCCCACCGCCCCTCTTCATCCAACCCTATATCTGCATACCCTTTTTTTTACCCTTTCCCTTCAGATGCATCCACACTATTCACCTCAGACGCACCATGTGGTCGTGAGTTCCTCCATCTCACCAGTTGTTGAGAGGAGGTTTCTCCTGAATTTCGTATTGAACAAGAAGTCACACTTGCAACCTGCCATCTTCCTGTGGCAATCAAACGTGAATTTTACAGCCCACCGCCGGTGTATTTGAAGGCAGGGAGCTCGTCAAATAAAATGGTTGGGGGTCAGGGGGCGGTCTGCCCGAGACCTTCATACCCACCCCCAACCTGTCTTCCATGTTACCGTAGGCAAGTAAGGCGTCAGGCCGCCTGCCCACTCTTTGGGCCTATTGAGGCCCTCAAGTGGCCAATTAAGAACCAGTTAAGGGCCCGGTTCTGCCTCCGTCTCTGTGATACATACAGGGGGAGGCGGAAGCAAGGCAGGAATGGTCGTGGGGTTGGTTGTGGGGGGGGGGGGGTAATCGTCCTTTCGGAGGCACCCCAACATAAATGGCACTGTGATCATCTGTCTTTGTGATGTGGATATATATAATCACAGAATCACAGAATCGTTACAGTGCAGAAGGAGGTCATTTGGCCCATCATGTCTGCACCAGCTCTCCGAATGAGCAACTCATCTAGTTCCTTTCTCCCAACCCTGAAGATTGTTTCTTTTCAAATAACCATCCAATTCCCTCTTGAATACCTCGATTGAACCTGCCTCCACCACACTCCCAGACTGTGCATTCCAGACCCTAACCGCTTGCCATTGTCAACATTCACATCTACTTTCCTGCAACAAAAGGAATATTTTTCAAGCCTTGAGCCTTTTTTGAATTACTCGGGAGATTGGGGAGCCTACAGTTCCCTGTTGCCTTCTCCATGGCAATGCCTCGGCCAATCAGAGTCGACTTGTCAACCAACCAGCACCTTTTTCTCCTGTAGTATAAATTGTTGTGATTGTTTGAAATTTGGCATTCTTGTGTTTGTCCTGAAGAGTGCAAGATGAAAAGCTCCAACAACATGTGTTTATTTTTCCAGCAGTAGCCAAGTTCTGTACTGCCAGCCAATGGAATAAATTTTCATTTTCGGCTAGGCATTAATCTGGCAAAGCAGATCTGCCCATTAGAGAACCCACTGGACATTGACTCCATTGAAATCAATGGGATTAAAGCCATGTCAGTGCTATAATGGGCAGTTATTGGCCAGGTGGTGAAGACAGGAGTTTCTTTCAATGTCTTTTGAGCACCAAAATATTCCACCATGTGAGCAGAATTATATTTACTTCAGAGTATCAACATCTGCTTCGGGTTAACAATGAAAGCCTCCACAATGACAGAAGGAAAATACTGTGAATGCTGGAAATCTGAGATACAACAAGAAGTTGTATTTATATAGCACCTGCGACACAATAAAAACACCCCAAGGTGCTTTACAGGAACCTGAAAATAACCAAAAAATGTTGGAGAACGCTCCTCAGTGAGTCAGGCAGCATCTGCAGAGAGAGGAACTGCATTAACATTTCAGATCACTGACCATCCAACAGCACTGGTAGATGTTCGATATTTAACAGATTTTAAGCAAGTACAGAGGCAGGAAAATGAGGTGGGGGGTGGGGACAGAGGAAAGAACAACAGAGAAGGTCTGTGATAGGGTGGAGGACAGGAATGATTAATTGATGAAAGGGATGTTGGGGTAAGGGTGGGGGGCGGTGGTGATAGGGCAAGTCATGATGGAACAACGAAAGCCTCCAGCTGCCTTTCTCTACCTTTCCTCCTATGTCTTAACAACCTGGGTGGCCTGTCTCATTTCTTATTCCTACAGTGGAGGCTGTTGCTCAGAAACTGAGCAGAGCGATTGAACTGGGAGACAAAGAAATGGCAGTTGAGTACGCTGAGATCCTGGCTGAGAATCACGCTCCTGTCACTGTCCAACTCAAGGAAGCTGTCTTTCCTCAACATGAAATCAAGTAAGTTAGTGAATAAAGTGAAGATGCATGGGATAGAATCATAGAACCATACACCACAGAAGGTGGCCAGTCGGCCCCTCATGCCAATGCTGGCTCCTTAGTAGGGTTATTCAATTAATGCCACTCTTCTCCTCTTTCCTCATAGCCCTGTAAATTCTTTATCGTTCCAGCATTTATCCAATTTGCCCTTGCGAGTTACTATTGAATATTCTTCCACTGTCCTTTCAGTCAGTGCTTTCCAGATCATTACCGTATGAAAACTGTTTCCTCATGTCGCCTTTGGTCCTTTTACTTTAAATCTGTGTCCTCTGGTCACAGCCTTCTCGATTTGATAGTGTGAATAAGTAAAATCTTTCATGATTTTGAGCTCCTTTATCAAATCTCTGGTGAGTGGGCTGTTAATAAGTAATGATTATAGAAGTTTTGTGCTCTGTTGCTGAATGGCTTGCGACTCTTTTCAGGCCTTTGCCAATTTATTTTGTAATTAAATACTAGGGCATGTGGGGCTGTGAGTGATTCACCATCCTTTCTAATCTTACCACACCTCCCACTGATCCTGAGGCTAAGGGAACAAGAACTAATGTTCCTTCTGTTCCTGCCCTTCTAGTTGGTTGCTCTGTTGCCTAATGGCCATTAGACAATAGGGCGGTCATACAGCAGGGTGGTCTCTAAGGATGAAAGAAAGAAACTAGAACGGAACCATTATAGCCCTCTCTAATTCCTGTTGACAACACACACTGACTGTTAATATCTTTCTGTATGTATCTTAGCGCCTGGCCCTAAACTTTACAATGCACACCACCCACGCACCCCCACCCCCCCCCTCTTGTATTGTTGCCTTCACCACTGGTGTTTAAATATAGCATGTGTGACTTAGACAGAGCAGTCTATTTTCCTGAGATAACAAATTCCCACTGTTTACTTGTAGATTAAGAGTTGGGGTTGAAGATTCACAGTCACGCGGTATATCCATCACAATGAATGTGTTTCCACACATGACCATTGCAACGCTGAAGACAAAGGTAAAACGAGAAGCTAGTTACTCTGAAATATGATGCACAGTCAGGAAAATTACATCCAGAATAGCCAATAAATTGTGGTGAGTTGTAGGGGGGGTTGTGGGGGGGGGGTAAAGCTTGCAAGTGCTGAGAAAACATAATCCACAACCCCATGCATGTGATTAGTATCACAAGCTAAACTGTGCCCTTCTGACTGGGTCAGTAATGGTTAGTGATCTTTTTTATACCGCTTAAAATGATGCTTTGGTGCTAGCTGTGCCAGCCTCAATGGATAACACTCCCCAGAGGTGTAAGGCTACACTGCACTAATGGAGGTGCTGACTCGCAGGTGAGACATTAAAGCAAAGCCCCGTCTGTCCCCTCAGGTGGACATTGAGGATCCCACAGCACTATTTTGAAGAAGAGCAGAGGGAGTTCTCCCCAGTTAAAAGCAAAACACTGCGGATGCTGGAAATCTGAACAAAAACAAAAATACCTGGAAAAACTCAGCAGGTCTGACAGCCTCTGCGGAGAGGAAGACACAGTTAACGTTTCGAGTCCGTATGACTCTTCATCAGAACTGAGGGAATATAGAAATGAGGTGAAATATAAGCTGGTAGAGGTATGTGTTCTATTGTACTATTGTCGTTGACATCTTTTGATGATCTGCTTCTATCACTGCTTGTTTGTCCCTACAACCACACCACCCCCCACCTCCACCTCTCTCTCTCTCTATCTCTCTGCCCCCCACACACACACCTTAAACCAGCTTATATTTCAACTCTTTCTTGGACTCGAACTCAAGTTCTGTCGAAGGGTCATGAGGACTCGAAACGTCAACTCTTTTCTTCTCCGCCGATGCTGCCAGACCTGCTGAGTTTTTCCAGGTAATTCTGTTTTTGTTATGGTAGAGGGGGGTGGGACAGGTAAAGCTGGAGAGGGGGGCCAGTGATGGGTGGAGGCAAATAAGGGATGGCCAAAGATGTCATAGACAAAAGGACAAAGGGGTGTTGACGCTGGTGATATTATCTAAGGAACGTGCTAATGGGGACACAAAGGGTAGCAAGCAGGACAAGCTAGAGGCAGATGTCCCTAGTGGGGGTGGGGTGGGGGGAAGGGATCGGAATGGGCTAAAAGGTGGAGATAAAACAATAGATCGAAATAAATTTAAAAATAGGTGGGAAAAGAAAAGTATATGTTTTTAAAAATTATAAATTATTGGAAAAAGGGTGATCGGAAAGAGGGTGGGGATGGAGGAGTTATCCCTAGTGTCCTGGCCAGTAATTATCCCTCATACAACATCATCACAAACAGGTTATCTTGTCATTATCATGGTGTTGTTTTTGGGAGCTTGCAATTTTTCTTTATTCGTTCATTGGGTGTGAGTCAGAACGAAGTTGTTTTTTACTTCACTGGGATACCAATATGAACACAAAAAAGATGGTCTTTTAGTAGTAGAATTTGAGTATTGCTGAAAAAGATACACAATACCAAAGCTTTTCATCTTGCACTCATCAGGACAATTTGCAAAAACACCAAATGTAAAGGGAACAACAATTTATACTTCCTGAGAGGAGAGTGCTGATTGGTTGGCAAGTGGACTCTGATTGGTAGAGGTGCTGCCATGGAGAATACCCATCCCTAAATTGGCTACAAGTTTTCTAAGTTAAAACAGTGACTACACTTCAAAATACCTCAATGATAGAAAGTGCTTTGAGGCATCTCAAGGATGTGAAAGGCACTATATAAATACACATACTTCCTCTTCTCTTATAATCCACATTGGATAAATATCTGCATTCATGCAAAAAGAATGTAAAATAAAGAACATGCTGATGTTTTTGCTACAGTTACCTTAGAGATGAAATCTGTCATCACAGACTCACAATGAAATTGTTATTTATTTAACTGGGATACCATAAAGATGGACTTTTAGTAGTACAGAACTTGAGTATTGCTAAAAAAGGCTCATGTGGCAAAGCTTTTCATCTTGCGCTCATCAGGACAATTTGCAAGAACACCAAATGTAAAGGGAACAACAATTTAAACTTCATGAGAAGAGAGTGCTGATTGGTCAGCAAGTAGACCCTGATTGGTAGAGGCATTGCCATGGAGAATGCACCAGTTAACTGCTGACTGACAGTTAACTGCCTAGCTTTGCTTAAATTCAAACCAAGCAGGTTGACTTTGATTGGTCAAGGCACTGCCCTGGGGAATGAATCAGAGAATGGCTGTCACCTGTTTTGTTTAATTGGAACAGGTGCAACATGCCCTTTCTGTCTGTAAAGAACAGGGCTCTGTGTATGTAACTTCTAGCACACGTAAGTGAGCCACATTGCGAGCCTGACTGATAATCTTAAATTAGCTGTCAGTGTAATTCTTAGCACACTCAGGATCGTTTAGAAAACGCTGTCCATTCATGGAATCACATCTAATGTTGGACACTGTGTTTTGGGTTTTGTAAGCACAGGCTGCTTTTTTTTATTCATTCATTCATGGGATGTGGGCATCACTGGCTAGGCCAGCACTTAATGCCCATCCTTAAGAGTCAACCACATTGCTATGGGTCTGGAGTCACATGTAGGCCAGACCAGGTAAGGACAGCAGATTTCTTTCCTTAAAGGACATTAGTGAACCAGATGGGTCTTTACAACAATCAACAATGGTTTCGTGATCTTCATCAGACTTTTTAGTTCCATATTTTTATTGAATTCAAATTTCACCATCTGCCATGGTGGGATTCAAACCCAGGTCCCCAGAGCATTACCCTGGGTCTGTGGAATACTAGTCCAGTGACAATACCACTATGGCATCACCTCCCCTTCTTGATATGAAGCAATCCTGAGGGTGCTAAGAATTATGCAACAACTTGCTTCTGCTCATCCTCATCTAACATCTTAACGTAAAATGTCCCAAAGTGTTTCACCTTAGCATTACCAAACAAAATTTGACAATGAACCACATTAGGAGATACTTAGATAGATGACCAAAGGCTTGGTCAAATAGGTAGGTTGGAAAGTACTTCATAAGCTCCTTTAGGGTATGGGGTTTTAACAAGGATTATGTCTGCGTGTCTAAAATACAGGCCCATAATTCACATTTATAAATAAAGAGTACATGAGAGAAAAAAGAATGAAGTAAATAGAATGGGAGGATACATGGAGTATAAACATCAGCACAGATTAGTAGGGCTGAATGGTCTGTTTCTGCCCAATGTACTTTATCAAATTCTACAGAGTATCTTAATAGAGGAGAGAGGTCGATTTTTACAGCACAGGAACAGGTCATTTGGCCGAAATGGTTTGAGTTGCCATTAAAGCTGCTATTTATGCTCCAGACAACTCTCCTCCCACAGTACTTTATCCAATCCTATCAGCATAACCTTCTATTCCTTTCTTCCTCATGTACTTATCTAGCTCCCCCTTAAATGCATCCACCTTCAAACCTGCTATTTTGTCTTAATTGTTCCCTATGGTGGCAAGTGACCACATCCCATGAATGAATATGAAGAAAGTTCCACGCTCTAACCATTCTCTGAATAAAGGTGTTTCTCCTGAATTCCCTATTGACTTTATTAGTGACTACCTTATAGTTATGGCCCCTAGTTTTGGACACCCCTACAAATGGGATCGAACCCTTCCGAAATTTAATGAGCTCCCCTATAGGTCACCTTTCAGCTTTCTCTTTACATCCTGCTCAGACGTTCTTGATAATTATAACCTTGTACATCTTTGTTTTGCAACCTCTCCGGTGCCTCTGGATGTGCTAGTCGGTGGAACATGGGGCTGAGTTTTAGGTGCCCCCAGCACGCGTGTTTCCCATGGGGGTGCTGGGGAGACATGTAAAATACGGTGGGCCCCATCTCACCACGTTTAGCATGCACGGTCAATCTGGTTTTACAGGAGTGGATTATAACATGCGGCTTGAGTGTCTGAATCATGCCTGCGACAGATTTTAGACCAGAGATAGAATTGTATAAACACAACCCACTGAGCTGTTTGGCTCAGAACCAAATCATTCCACTTCCTGTAGTGAAGTTGATGGTATGTCAAGATCCAAATCGAGCTGGGGGTAGCTCGAACTACACCCTTCCTGTACGTTACTGCATTGACATTTTAATAAGTTGTTGTTAAGAAAATTCTGTTTTGGGAAAAACCAGAGGAACAAATGGATTTAAGACAAAATAACATGATGGGTCATTTTTTGTTGTTGTTGAAACCTGGATGTCCTTGTACATAAACCGCAAAAAGCTGCCTGCAGGTAATTAAGAATAAAAACAAAAAACTGCGGATGCTGGAAATCCAAAACAAAAACAGAATTACCTGGAAAAACTCAGCAGGTCTGGCAGCATCGGCAGAGAAGAAAAGAGTTGACGTTTCGAATCCTCATGACCCTTCAACAGAAGAATGTTGGCCTTTATTGCAAAGGGGTTGGGCTACAAAAGTAAAGAAGTTTTGCTGCGACTGTACAGGGCATTGGTGAGACCACAGCTACAGTACCATGTGCAATTTTGGCCACATTACTTACATACTTGCATTGGAGGCAGTTCAGAGAAGATTCACTAGGCTGATCCCTGGGATGAAGGGGTTTGTCAAATGAGGAAATGTTGAGCAGGTTGGGCCTCTGCTCATTGGAGTTTAGAAGAATGAGAGGTGATCTTATTGAAACATATAAGACACTGAGGAGACTTGACAGGGTAGATGCTGAGATCCTTCATGGGGAATCTAGAACTAGGGGGCACAGTTTCAAAATAAAGGGTTTCCCATTTAAGATGGAGATGAGGAGGAATTTCTTCTCTCAGAGGATTGTTAGTGTTTGGAATTCTCACCCCCAGCGAGCAGTGGAGGCTGGATATACTCGAGGCTGAGTGAGACAGATTTCTGATTGACAACTAAAGGAGTTAAGGGTTATGGGGGTCTGGCTGGGAAGTGGAGTTAAGGTGACAATCAGATCAACTATGATCTTATCGAATGGCGGAGCAGGTTCAAGGGCCAAATGGCCTACTCCTAGTTCTTATGTTCTTATGGAGGAGAATATAAAGGCTGCCTTTTTGGTGACCTGGCCAATATTTATCCCTCAATGAACATCACAAAAAACAGATAATCTGGTGATTATCACACTGCTGTTTGTGGGAGCTTGCTAACTGTAAATTGGCTACTGCATTTGTACATAACAACAGTGATTACACTTCTAAACCACTTCATTGGCTGTAAAGTGCTATGAGGTGTCTGGTGGTTGCGAAATGTGCGATATAAATGCCAGTCTTTTCTTTCTGTTTATGCAAAACACTCTTTCTGTTCTTCAGAAATGAAAAGCAGAAACCAAGAATTGTTCGGCAACTGGTTTCATTTTTATTCCATGGACACATGGGTTCTCCATGATTTTAACTAGTGCTTTGAGGACAGTTCCATCTGTGTATCCTGTGAAAATCAGAAACTAGTGGAGGGCCCACCATGCGACTCAGTGAAACCTCTAGGGTTGTAGTTGACAAAAACAGTGAATGAGTGTGGGATTCAGTGCTTTCCAGTCTGTTCTTGGTTGTAAGTTCCATACCACTATGAGCTAAAGACTCCAAAACAAGTTTCTGTTTAAATATTGGGTAGATTGACTGCAGTAAAAAGAAACACAGCCAAAGCTGGCACGCATCACTTAAATTGATTATTAAATGTCTTTTGGAACTTGTATGTTTGTTAGCTGCCTGAAATTATTTTGATCGATGTAAAGGCATCACAATTATATCCTACAGTGCTCAGCTATAGCCACGAGTGTTGTTTATTTTAATGCGTAATTTTATGGACTTTTTTTTATTCCTTCATGGAATATGTGATGCTGGCAAAGCCAGCATTTATTGCCCACTCCTAATTGTTCGTGAGAAGGTGGTGACGAAGGAGGCTTGGTGAGTTGCTGCAGTGCATCTTGTATATGGTACACACTGCTGCCACTGTGTGTCGGTGGTGGAGGGCATGAATGCTTAAGATGGTGGATGTGATGCCAATCAAATGGACTGCTTGTCCTGGGTGATGTTGAACATCTTGAGTGTTGTGGGAGATGCACTCATCCAGGCAAGTGGGGAGTATTCCATCACACTCCTGACTTGTGCCTTGTAGATGGTGGACAGGCTTTGGGGAATCAGGAGGTGAGTTATTCGCCATATGTTTTCCATATCTGAGCAATCTTATACCCCAGTGTTCTCTCAACAGCCTGTTTGTAATCATTAATACCATTTCTCTGCAGGTCTGCTAATGTTACATCAGAGATTGCTCGCAATACCCCCTTCCTACCCACTACCTGTGGAAATACCATACCACGCCTTATCAATAAGCTGTTAGCCTCAGTTCACTGGTAGCTCTCTTATCTTTAAGTCAGAACGTTGTGGGTTCAAGTCCTACCCCAGGGACTTGAGCTCGTAACATGAGCTGACACTTCAGTCCTGTTCTGAGGAAAATGCTGCACTGTCGAAAGTGCCATCTTTCAAATGAGACCTAATACCAAGGCCCCAGCGGCTGTCAAGCGGATGTAAAAGATTCCATGGCTGTTTTTGAAGAAGAGTAGGTGAGATCTCAATCTCCTGGTCAATATTTATTAACATTACCTCGAAAAAAACGTTATCTGATCATTACCTCCACTGTTTGTGGGACCCTGCTGTGCATAAATTGGCTGCTGCGTTTCCTATATTGCATCATTTCCTCTCGCATCGTATTGCATTTCAAAAGTACTTCCTTGGCTCTAAAAGTCATCGGGACATCTTGCTGAGGTTATGAAAGGTGCAAGACAAAGGCGTGTTATTTCTTTTAGCCAGGTTTGAAAATTAAGTTGAAGGCTGTTTTCTCTTTCTGTCGCCCACAAAGGTGTTTACCGATTACAGTTTTCATCCTAAACTGCAACAGTGGATCATTGCTCACCGTCTGGCAAAGGACAATGAAACTCTTTACTTCCATGGCATTAGAAAGGACGGGGACATGGCTTTCGTGTATCTCCTGTCAGGCAAGCAGGCCAATGTCACCCAGAGACAATGTGAGCAGGATCGGATGCTGCTCCTACAACAAGCGACAGAGACAGCCTGTGGTGAGTGCTGTTTTCAGGAAACCCTCTTCAAATAAAGGGCAGGGGAAATCTGGAACTCTCTCCGCACAACACGTTGTTGAGGCTGGGAGTCAACTGAAAATTTGAAAACTCAGATTGGGGGATTTTTGTTAGGCAAGGCTTTCGGGGCTAATGTTTTCAGGGGCTAAGGCGGGCAAATGGAATTAAGATATAGTCAACCATAATCTAATTAACCGGGGGGAGCAGGTTTGAAGGGCTGAACAGCCGCTTCCCCTGTCAACAGTTTTTATGGGAAAAATAGATGGAACTGTGACACGTGATTCCTGAAATAAGCTGATGCTTAATGGGCTGGGCTGGGTTCTTAAAACGTGAGAGAGTCTGAATTGGAGGCCGACAGCTGCGCAATTTAGTGCTGCCGGCCTCTGTGCTGGTTCCCTGCCACGATCCTGACCCCGAGTCATTCTGAACGAGGGAAGTGGCATGTTGGGACTAACTATTGTTACTAAGGCCTCGTTCCCACACCGACTGGGATTTGCACTCCGCAATGCAGGTCGATGTGGAGGGGGGAAGGGGAAGGGGACAAAAGATCAAACTCAAGGGACACAGTGGCACAGTGGTAATGTCACAGGACTAGTGATCACGAAAGTGGATGCTACCCACGTATTATCTCAAATAAGACAGCAGAAAAAGAAACGTCAACATCAATACCGACTAATATCACCAGGGGGAGGATTTTCCCCTCAGGCAGGTGGGTCTGGGAGGGGCCGTGCAATGGTCTGCCTCCCACAATCAGGCCCCGACTGCGATTTCACATTTATAACGGGCAGCCAGCCTGAATCGAGCGCTGAAACACTCAGCGCTGCCTGGGTTTCGGGGCGGGGGGGTGGGGGTGCAGGAGGAGAGCGAGCGTGGAAATCAGTGCATGCCCGCGGCGGGGGGGGGGGGTGGGGGGGGTGGTGTGCTCACTGAAAGCCCCCTGAAGATACAGAGCAGCCTCAGGGAGCTGCAGATTTTTCACATGAAAAATAAAGCCTTTTTTTAAAAGAGAAAAACATGTCTCCAGCCACCCCCATGTGACTCTGTCACATGAGCAGGGACACGTTAGAAACGAGATTTAAAAATTTTCATTTTATTTTTAATTAACATCGGAAATCTCGTCCCGCCCGTGGATGAGGTTTCCTCAAAAAATCCAAAGGCCGCTTGGCCTTTGCGCCCGCCCGCCCAGCCGAAATCAACTCATCGATTAAGGGCCTTGATAGGCCGATTAGTTGTTGGCAGGCGCGCTGCTGCCTCTCGCGCACACCCGCCGACCGAAATATCGCGTGAATGTGCGATGACGTGGGGACGCTCCCCCAACATCATCGCGCACTATCTCATTCCCGTTCGGACCGGGCGCACGGCCAATGAGGGAAACGTTCTGCCCCGTGTGTGTGCACATGTGCATGGACTTGTGATGGATGGATTAGGTGCCCTGCTCCTCGACAAAACAAAATCAATTATTGCGTGATTTTTTTTTTTAAAAAGTACTTCGGGTCATATTCTATGCAAAGGACACTTGGAGACCAAGGAGGATCATTTATTTCCCGACAGAAAGGTACATACATACATGCTCATCATAAATCAGACCCAAGCACACATAACAGCATTAACGTAACCAATTTATTGTTCAACCATTTTTCAGCTAACTCAGCCATGAATTTCTGATTCAAGATAATGTCCCAACTTGCACATGAGACATTAAACAGAAGCTGTATCTAGCACCTTCTCGGGGGCAGTTAGGGATGGACAATAAAAATGCTGACATAGCCAGCGACGCATATATCCCATGTGAGAATAAAATAAAAGTTCAGCCATGGATGCGAACCATCTTTGGCACTATTCAACGAAAGCCAAGGAAGTCGTGCTGGTGTTCTGGTATTGGTTGGACCACACTTGGAATGCCATGCACAAGTTCTGGGCCTGGACTTTTTAAAAAGGTTCGGAGTCCGGGTTGGAGGCGGGTACTCAGTTTGGAGCCGCCAAGTTCCGTGCCAGTTGCCCGCGACCATCAAGACCCTGGGTCATTTTGAAAGAGGCCGAATGAGGGTCAGATCAGATACCCCCTTGGAAGTGACAGATAGCCAATCCACATTAATTAAATGTCCTTAAGGGGCCTTTTAAGCCCCAGTTCCCGCGCTGACGCTTCCAGTTGGCAATGCTAGCCCACATCCACAGGAACACAAGAAATGGGAGCAGGAGTAGACCATACAGCCTGTCGAGCCTGCTCCACCATTCAGTACAATCATGTTTAATTCTGGGCTTCAATTCCACTTTTCTGCCTGCTCCCCATATCCCTTGAATCCCTGAAAAACCAAAACTCTGTCCATCCCAGAGGTAATTGTATTCAACATTGGAGCATCCACCAGCCTCTGGAGGGGTGAATTCCAAAGATTCACAACCCTTTGAGGGAAGAAATTTCTCCTCATCTCAGTCCTAAATGATCGGCTCCTTATCCTGAGACTCTGCCCCCCCCACCGACCGTGTTTTAGATTCCCCCACCAGAGGAAACAATCTTTCAGCACCGACCCTTTCAAGCCCCTTCAGAATCTTGTGTGTTTCAATGAGATCACCTCTCGTTCTTCTAAACTCCAGAGAATTTACTCAGCCTCTCATCATAGGACAACCTCCTCCATCTCAAGGACCAATCTAATGAAACTTTGCTGTACCGCCTCCAATGAAAATATGTCCTACCTTAAAGATGGAGAGCAAAACTTCACAATGTGATCCAGGGCAACGTGATGGGTTCAGGAGGGGAAAGGGGAGGAGGGGTACAAGGGACCTCCAAACCCACCTCAGATCCACAATGGCCGCTAGGTCATGGCTGCAACTGCTGGAGGTGTCGTCCCCCCAGGATCATGACCAGATAGCTGTGCCATTTTAAGAATTAATGTAAAGTTACCTTTGCTTTCCCCCAACCCCATCCCCCCCACCCCCACTGTCTGTATCCCACCTCAGCTGGTGAGGCTGCCGATCTGAGTGCTTGAAGGCCTCCGATTGGCTTCCCCAGCGTCAGGAACCCACCCACTTGGATTCCAACCCCCGATTAAAAATTCAGGATCTGTCCTCTGTACGATAAAAAAAAGGGTATAAAAGCTTCAGAGAAGGTGCAAACAAGATTTTAAAGGATGTGACCAGAACCGAGAGGGTACAACTATCAGCCAAGACTGAGCAAGTTGGGTTGTTTCCTCTAGAAAAGAGAAAGATGTGGGACAAACTAACAGAGCTCTTCATGATCGTGAAGAGGTTTGATTGGGTAGATTCAGGGAAGATTTTTCAACCTGCCGGGGAGGCCAGAACTAGAGGTCAAAGATGCAAGATAGTCGCTGATAAATCTAGTAAGGGATTCATGAGAAACATCTTTACCCAGAGAATGGTAAGGATGTGGTATCTGCTACCTGATGGAATGGTTGAGGCAAATAGCGTAGATGCATTTAAGAGAATGCTGGATGGGAAATATCTGGAGATAGGGTGGGATAAAATAAGTAAAGGTGGAGGTAAGGGGCTTGTGCAGGGTATAAACATCAGCATGGACCTGTTGGTCTGAATTGCCTGTTCCTGTGCTGCAGATACTATGTAATATAAGATAATAGTTGGGAATTTGATAATAAGTCTTTGCGAAGAGCCCAACTCTACAGACATGTAGTACTGACCAGTAATTACTCAGTGAGGCCTGGAGAATCGGACAGTGATTGAAGGGAGAGCAAACATGGCTGCTAATTTGCACAGCAAGATCCAATAAACAACAATGAGGTATGCTGTATTTTTTTTTGTGATGTAGACTAAGGGATGAAATTTGCCCAGATTACCAGGACTGCTTCCTTGGCTTTCATTGAATAGTGGTCTAACCAAGGTGCTGTAGAAGTTTATATGCGAGTCAGCTGACTTCCTGTGCTTCAGTCATGTGGCTATCCCTCAGGTGTGGGTCCATGCAATGTGTGGGTTACCGATTCCACCCTGGATCATCTTGAAGAAAGACATGCATTTAAATAGCTCCTTTCTGGATCGGGGATTCTCACTTACCATTAGTCTGACATTTTCCTGCGCCCTTCAGCTTGAACAGAGTCAGCAAGCCCTGAAGAATCGCAACTCACAGTCGTCTTCTTCCCCTGAACCGCTGGCAAGTTTGCACCTTAATACGGGCATGTCACAAACGTGCCTTTATTTTTCCAGCAAGATTTGGGTCAATGATTGAAGAAACAGATGAGTATTCCAAAGAGATTGTGTAAATCTTCAACAATTATGGTGCTGCTAGCTTATATATATTTTTCGCAGTTAGTTATATTTATCAGAAGAGAGTCTCAATTTTTTTTCTCTAAAAAGACAAATTTCAAGATATGTTTGGCGCATGGTTTTTTTTCTGCAGAGTAGAGGGATGATTTCAGAAAATTAAATCCAGCCCTCTCTCTTCTAGGAATGTTCAGTTCAAAGCCGAATAATGAGGGTGCTCTTCCTAAATTGGAAGCGCGTGGAATCCAAGTCCAATTAAATGAAGCAAACATTCAGCCAGAAGCACCAGCAAAGGTAGGTCCAGTTCTACCAACAACACCATGGTATATACTATTAAAAAAGCAGTGTAAGACGTGGTCTACAGGATAGTAAACTTACCTTCACATCGATTGACTACCTTAAAACGTGTCAGCTTCAGTCTTGTGGGTTATTCTTTTTCCTATTCATTAACAATCAGTCAACTGAGAACAAAACAATCTCCTCAAAAATAATCTTAAAAGAAAGCCTTTTCTTATTCTTTCATGGGATGTGTTCCTCGCTGCTAGGTCAGCATTTATTGCCCATCCCTAATTGCCCTTGAGAAGGTGGTGGTGAGCTGCCTTCTTGAACCGCTGCAGTCAGTGTGGTGTAGGTACACCCACAGTGCTCTTAGGGAAGGAGTTCCAGGATTTTGACCCAGTGACAGTGAAGGAATGGTGATATATTTCCAAGTCAGGAGGGTAGGTGGCTTGGAGGGGAACTTCCAGCGGATGGTGTTCCTATATATCTGCTGTCCAAGTCCTTCTAGGTGGTAGAGGTCACAGGTTTGGAAAGTGCTGTTAAAAAAGCCTTGCTGCAGTGCATCTTGTAGATGGTACACATTGCTGCCACTGTGCATTATTGGTGAGGGAGTGAATGTTTAATGTAGTGGAAGGGGGAACCAATCAAGCGGGCTGCTTTGATCCGAATGGTGTTGAGTTTCTTGAGTGTTGTTGGAGCTGCACTCATCCACAGGCAAGTGGGGAGTATTCCATCACACTCCATGATAGCCTTCTAAATGGTGGACAGGCCCTGGGAAGTCAGGAGGTGAGTCACTGCCTGCCTTTACATAGTGCTTTTCACAGCCTCAAGATGTCCCCAAAATCCTTTATAACCAATTAAATACTTTTAAAGTGTAGTCACCGTTGTAATGTAGGAAACATGGCAGCCAATTTGCACACGGCAAGCTCTCACAAAGAGCACTGTGATAAATGACTAGATCATCTATATTAAATGCTGACAGAGTAACAAATGTGGATCAGGAAGCTGGGAAAATTCCAGTGGGATCTTTCACTTTACATGGGAGGCGTGGTGTTGGTTTAATGTCTCATTAGGAGGTGGCACTTCTGACAGTGCAGCACTCCCACAGCACTGCACTGGAGTGTCAGCCTGGATTTTGTCCTCAATCTCTGGAGTAATGTCTTAATACTTGGTGCATTAATGGAGTGGACAGAGTCTTCCCCTTTTAAGTACTTTGCCTTGTGCTATAAGCTATAAAATATCAAACCATCTGAAGAAACAAATAGGTTTCCTCTGTTTTATCCTTATTTAGATTGGTTGGGAGTGCTCAGGTTGCACGTACATTAATAAACCAACTCGTCCAGGATGTGAGATGTGTAGCACAGGCAGACCAGAGAACTACCAGATACCAGACCTGTACCATCCTGATGAGGAGGAACTACAGTGGATGAAGAATGAAGAAGAAAGTTATAAACAATATGAACAGGTAACCCTTTCACCTTGTTTTTTGGTACCTGTTTCTGCTTTTCATGTAACAGTTTGATCTCTGGTAATCTTGTTCTCACAGTCCACTGTGAGGTTTTACTTTGCCTTCTGTCTCACTGGCTTTAGGGTTGTACATGTTTGAAACCTCCGCTACACATGTGATGAATAAAGGTATCCTGTAATAAAATTCCTGTATGCTTGTGTGAAGCTGCGTACATTCACTCAAGGCCAAGGCTGGAACTTTCCCAACACTGTGGAGGTGGCTTTGGAGGTGGGGGGGGTGGTACAGCGAGTAGGCAGGGGTAGGAATTTTAGAATGCAGTGGGTCAGGTCGTCTCTGCAACATGTTCCTGCCTCTGGGTGAGTTCCCAGGGGCGGGGAATGAGTGGAATTGGGTGCCCACCTGCGGGAAGTGTAGAGACAATTAAGGCAGCTAAAGCCACAATTGGTGGCCATTTTCAGAGAGGGGGCAAGTTTTCTGGCATGGCACTGACCCCACTGTGTCAGGAGACTGGCAACACACCGAAGGCGGTTTCATAATGGGAGATCCAAGATGTGTTGCCAACTGTGATTAAATGTATTCCTGGAGGTGTTATCACCTGACTTGTCCCTACGCTCCAGCCATTAGTCACCAACACATCCATCCCTGCACCTTCCTAAACCAATTGGAAAGCAAAAAGACTCATTACCCAATTGGATGATGCTTGACTGTCAGCCAAACAGCCTCTTTTACCCATTTTCAAATGTTTTATGTCTGCTCAAGAGAAATGTTCAAAGAAAATGACAAAAAACAAAATCAATCTTTTTTAATGTCCCAAAGATTTGGGGTGCAGCAGTGTCCTGTTGATTGATCTTCAGTTCCTGGAGACTTCAGGCCGACCCTGGAGGGTTAGCATTCCCAGGTCAGAGCTGTGTAACAATACAGGCCTTTTAATCATTTGTCGCCAGCACTTCTCAATGCCCACCTGTCTCCTTACCATTGCAGCCAGTATACCAAGGCTGATATCTCTGCTACTGCAGCACCTGATGCAATATACCAGCTGCTACCTCCTCCACCCCACTGAGGGTGGCATCACCGCCACTCCTGCTGCTAGCTCCTCATCGGTGCTCACATTGCCAAGATACCTGGCAGCCCTATCCAAGGGGCCACACTAAGTGCACCTCCTGATGCTGGAACATGGCCAACGTCCCCAATTGGACAGGGCTCCCTGGAGCCCAGCCTCCGGGAAGATTGCATCGGACATCCGGTCACTGCCAGTTCTAAATTCCCGACCCAGAAATGACCCCGCTGTCTGGATTGAGGCCCATCTCGAAAATTTCTGGCTCCAGGGGAAGCTGAGATGAGCCAGTTAATTCACCTGGTCCGTCCTCTCGTTTAGATCCTCAGAAAAGATCCCATCCAGATGATTTGTTCACTTTGCAACAGCTTTATTCTATAAATATTAATTCATAAAAGATCGTCTTAGAATTGTTAGTGGCGCAACTGGGATTTAGAAGTGTATTCCTGTTGTTTTAGTCCAGGACCCAGTTAACAGACACTCAGCCTTTGCTGCCGTCACTCACTGATTTCCATTCACAAGAAGGAACCAAAATTTCTTCCCCCTCCCCCAGTCTCAAATGTGACTTCGCTGCGACTGTGTTACATACTGGCTGGAACTGCCATTGGCTGTGTTTTGTCTTTGGCTCTCTAACAGGGGTGAAGGGCTTCCAGAGCATTCCATTGCATAAGCGTGCATTCCAGCAGAGGTTAGGACTTTAAATAATGGGTAGCGCCAGTAACCTGTGGCTGAGTAACTCAAGGAATTTGGTGATGAGGGAATTTTAAGGGTTGATTTCTTTCTGACATCTAGTCAGGTTTTGCATTTAGCATTTATGTAACTTAACTTTAATGTTAACTTGGTGCTTCTTTCACAATGTCAGTGAGAAGCTGCCTGCTGGTGGCATCTGCACGGTTAGTTATGTGGCTAAAGTGCTGGTTACCTAGTCCGCCCAATGGCAGTCTTTGAAATTATTTAAGGTTTTAAGTGGATACAGAGAGAATGTTTCCTCTTGTGGGAAGAGTAAAAATGGAGGCCATCAATATAAGATAGTCGCCAAGAAATGCAACAGGGAATTCAGAAGAAGCTTCTTTACCTGAAGAACAGTACAAACGTGGAACTCACTACCACAGGGAGTGGTTGCAGTGAATGGTACCGATGCATTTAAGGTGAAGCTAAATGAGCATACGAAGGAGAAGGGAATAGAGGGTTACGATGATAGATTTAGATGAGGAAATGTGGGAGGAGGGCTCAGGTGGAGCATAAACACCAGCATGGGCTGGTTGGGCTGGGTGGCCCGTTTCTGTGCCTTGTAGCCTATGTAACCCTATGATCACTATTATCTTACAAACAGTCCAAGGTACTGCAACGGCAACAGAATTACCAAATTTTGTTGGAAACAGATGAACAAAACCTGATATCGACTGGGGAGGACTTTGAATGTCCAATCTGTTTAAACATCTTGGAGAATGGTGAAGGCGTGACACTTCGAGAGTGTTTACATGCCTTCTGCAAGTAAGAAAATCTTTTTTAAAATTTATTCATGGGATGTGGGCTTCGCTGGCTGGGCCTGCATTTATTGCCCACCCCTAGTTGCCCTTGAGAAGGTGGTGGTGAGCTGCCTTCTTGAATCGTTGCAGTCCATGTGGTGTAGGCACACCCACAGCGCTGTTAGGGAGGGAACGCCGGGACTTTGACCCAGTGACAGTGAAGGAACGGCGATATATTTCCACGTCAGGATGGTGAGTGGCCTGTTGTGTATTAGTAGGAGAGGGAAATCCTGAAGGTAGCTGCAATATAATTGAATAGTACTTCAATATGGAACAATGGCAAACTTCATCAATTACACTCCCTCCTCAAATAGAAATTAGTGATGTCATAGAACCAGAGAAACTTACGGTACAAATGGAGGCCCTTTGGCCCATCCTGCTTGTTCTGGCTTTTTAAAAGAGCAGTCCTGCTTAGTAGGACATGTCCATTTTTTGTCCATAACCCTTTGTATTCCTCTTCAAATACTTGTCCAACTCCATTTTAAAATTGTTTATGGAATCAGCTTCCATTAACTTTCCAGGTAATTATTCCAGATCCTGACAACTCATTGAATGGAAACATTTCTCCTCGTCTCCCTTCTTGATGATTATGGATTTTGTGACCTCTGGTTATTGACTCTCTTGCCAGAGGGAAAAACTTTTCTTTATCCCTTCCAATCAACATCTCTCAAAAACCTCTGTTAAGTCAATTTTTAACCTTCTCTGTTACAAGGAGAACAGTCCCAACTTTTCCAAAGTCTACTTCATAACTGAAGTGCCTCACCCCTGGTAATATTCTGGTAAACCTCCTCTGTATCCTTTCTAAGGTTTTAAATTTACATCTTTCCTGAGGTGTGGTCCCCAGAATTGTCCACAATACTCCAGCTGAGGCCTAACCAGTGATTTATAAAGTTCTCCCATAATCTCTTTATTCTTTCATGGGATGTCGGCATCACTGGCAAGGCCAGCATTTGTTGCCCATCCCTAATTGCTCTTGAACTGAGTGGCTGGCTAGGCCATTTCAGAGGACAGGTAAGAGTCAACCACATTGCTGTGGGTCTGGAGTCACATCTAGGCCAGACCGGGTAAGGACAGCAGATTTGCTTCCCTAAAGGACATTAGTGAACCAGATGGGTTTTTACGGCAATAGATGATAATTGTCATGGTCATCACAGAGTAGCTTAATTATAATCCCAGATTTATTAATTGAATTTAAATTCTACCAGCTGCCATGGTGGGTTTTGAACCTGTGTCCCCAGAGGATTAGCCTGTGCCCAACTAGTCCAATGACATCGCCACTACACACATCGCCGCCTCTGCTTGCTTTTCTATCCCATTCCTCTATTTATCCACTCAAGTAACCCATATGCTTTTGTTTAACCTCCTTATCAACTTGTCCGGTTAAGGATGGGTATGTTCACACAGTGGTTACATTGCTGGACTAGTTTGAACTAGTAATCCACAAGCCTGGGTTGAGGATATGGAGAAAGGGAGGGAATGAAGCTTCACGTGGAACGAACAGGAAATTGAGGCAATTCACTTTTACAAATTTTGAAATAAATATTAAATGTTCACAGAGAATGTTTGAAGAATACAATCCTAAACAGCACTGAAGCCGATGTGACATGTCCATTCATGAACGAGCATTATTCGTGTGAAAGCAAAGTTCTTGAACGTGAGATAAAATACGTGAGTTTTCTTCATTATCCAATTCCTCATGTTTTACTCCAGAGCTGAGAAGAATCAAAAACATCACAAATTTACTAAGGGGGAATGTTAACGGTGCCGGGGGGTTGAGGGGAGGGGTCAGTAGGATAATGGGGACGGTATCGCCGCCGAGCATTCTCATTTATCAGAAATCAACCATAGGAAGTCCGCATACATCAAGGGAGCCGAATTTAAATGCTGAAGGGGCATCTCTGTGACATCTTAGGGACGCACACACGCACCATTTCAACTTCTGCCATCAAGAAGCCCCTGTGTCATTTTGCTGACCACTATCAGCACCGAGCCAGAAAAGGATTTTTAAAATTTATTTAAGGATCCTTACGATCCAGGAGAGATTTACAAAAAGCAACAAAGAATCCTGGGTCCTCCTCTTGTCCACCCCACCCCAGGCTTTCCCTGCCTCTTCTCCGGCTGCGATTAGACCAGACCCCCTCCTCTCACTCAGGAATGTTGCCTTTGGTGGGAAGAATAGAGGCATAGACTATTTTCTAAATGGGGAGAGAATTCAGAAATCTGGAGTGCAAAGGGACTTGGGAGTCCTAGTCCAGGATTCTCTTAAGGTTAACTTGCAGGTTGAGTCGGTAGTTAGGAAGGCAAATGCAATGTTGGCATTTATTTCGAGGGGACTAGAATATAAAAGCAGGGATGTGCTGCTGAGGCTTCATAAGGCTCTGGTCAGACCACATTTAGAATATTGTGAGCAATTTTGGGCCCCGTATCTCAGGAAGGATGTTCTGGCCCTGGAGAGGGTCCAGAGGAGGTTCACGAGAACGATCCCAGGAATGAAAGGCTTAACATATGAGGAACGTTTGAGGACTCTGGGTCTATACTCGATGGAGTTTAGAAGGATGAGGGGGGATCTGATTGAAACTTACAGAATACTGAAAGGCCTGGATAGAGTGGACGTGGGGAAGATGTTTCCATTAGTAGGAGAGACTAGGACCTGAGGGCACAGCCTCAGAGTAAAGGGAAGACCTTTAGAACAGAGATGAGGAGAAACTTCTTTAGCCACAGAGTGGTAAATCTATGGAATTCATTGCCACAGAAGGCTGTGGAGCCCAGGTCATTGAGTGTATTTAAGACCGAGATAGATAGGTTCTTGATTGGTAAGGGGATCAAAGGTTACGGGGAGAAGGCGGGAGAATGGGGGTGAAAAACTTATCAGCCATGATTGAATGGCGGAGCAGACTCGATGGGCCGAATGGCCTAATTTCTGTTCCTATGTCTTATGGTCTTATGGTCTTTGCATCCTTGGCGTTGTTGGTTTTCCACCCAGATTCCCAGTCCTGCCCACCTGCTGCTGATACCATTACTACCAGCTCCTTGTGGGTGAAGATGTAAACCAGCCCCAGGAACTAAAATGGCCACAGCCTCATGCTGGGGAGTCTTTATGGGGGATGGGGGGTGGGGGGGGTGTTCATTCCAAATTCCCTTCCCCACCCACCCCTAATGCACCCAGGGAATGAAGAATCAAAGAGGGAATCGTCACTGGGCTGTTTTGACACATTTGTCAGACTCTTAAGAAGAGTTAAGTTCCTAGAAAATGCTGATGGCTCCGGAGGTGGAGTGAGTTATCATCAGGTCAGCCTCATTCTTTCCTTCCACGTCAAGTTAGGAAGGTGAACAACCGACAGCCGGGAATTTCCGGCTCTGTCATGGTGGGACCTGCCCTGGGAGATTCGGTGGCCCAGCCAAAAGTCCATTGAAGTCTGGAATATCCCGCCCTACATCTAGGTGTGTGCCAACCCTGCTAAATAATCCTTCACTGTGAGATATTTTAAATTGGCCACTGTATATATATTTTTTTAACCACACATTTATTTATTTTCCCGTTCCTCCACTCACTGCCTGACAATAGGTTAACATTGTGGTATTCCAAGCTGAGTCAAAGTTTTCTCATTTTAGCAGAGATTCTTATTATTCTTTTCCCTCACTCAACAACAACTTACATTTATATGGCGTCTTTGATGCAGAAAAACGCCCCAAGGTGCTTGAAGCATTCTCAAACCCTGCAGTTTGTGTTCAAAGAGGTTTGATAGGTGATTGATTTTGTTCAGTCAGTTTAACAGCCCAACATTAATAATATTTATTTCCACTGTTGTTGTATAAGCTGTTGTGTACAAAATGTTTCCAAAACTAAGGGTCATAAATATATAATAGTCACCAATAAATCCAATGGAGAAACGTCTTTACTGAGATAGTGGCGAGAGTATGGAACTTGTTACAGGGAGTAGTTAAGGCGTTCAGAATAGGTGCCTTTAAGGGAAAGTTAGATAAGCATATGAGGGAGTAAGGAAAAGAAGGGTATGTTGATTGGGCGAGATGAAGATGGGAAGGAGGAGGGCCGTGTGGAGAATAAATACTACCATAGACCAGCGCTGTAAATGCTATGGAATTATTTGAAAAATCTCTCAATTTCTCCATTGACTTCAATATTGTTGGCCGCCCAATTATTATCCTGTTTTTCTTGTGTTGTCTCACAGCTCCTGACAGAGAACGAGCATCGCTCGTTCTTGGACAGAAGTTTAGCGATTGCTGAGAATCGCAGTGAGAACAGCTATCACTGTCAGACCCCGGACTGCAAGGGCTGGTGCATCTACGAAGATGATGTCAATGAGTTTCACTGTCCGCTCTGTAAAAAGAAGAATTGTCTGCTGTGCAAGGTAAGTCAGACTTGGACAGGTGGACTTTCAAAAATGAGCTGGATACACATCTGGGTGGGAACAGGTTGTAGATTGATTCTCTCTCTGCTAAAGCCGTTGCAAGTTGGGTGAATTGAAATTTTTAAGGCTGAAATCTTTATTCAGATAAGATGAGACCACACTTGGAGTATTGTGTGCAGTTTTAGTCACCTTACCTAAGAAAGGATATATTTGCCATAGAGGGAGTGCAACAAAGGTTCACCAGGCTGAACCCTGGGACGGCAGGAATGTCGTATGAGGAGAGATTGGGTTGACTAGGCCTGTATTCACTGGCGTTTAGAAGAATTAGGGGGGATCTCATTGGGACATATAAAATTCTGACAGGGCTGGACAGACTGGATGCAGAAATGATGTTTCCTCTGGTGGGGGGGCGGTGGGGGGTGTCGGTGGTTGGGGGGGTGGTCTAGAATAAGGAGTCACAGTCTCAGGATATGGGGTAGGCCATTTAGGACTGAGATGAGGAGAAACTTGCTCACTCAGAGGGTGATGAACCTGTGGAATTCTCTACCACAGAAGACTGTGGAGGCCAAGTCACTGAATATATTTAAGAAGGAAATAGTTAGATTTCTAGACTCTAAAGGCAGCAAGGAGTATGGGGGAGAGAGCAGGAGTATGGCTTTGAGGTAGACTATTGGCCATGATCGTGTTAAGGCAGGCTCGAGAGGCCAAATGGTCTCTCCTGCTCCTATATTTTTTCTGTAAGGATATCAAGGAGACTTGGTGCAAAGGCAGGAAATGGAGCTGAGGTTCAGATTAACCACGGTCCAATAGACTGTTCCTGTAGAGATAAACAAGAGGATATCTACAGCTGTGGTAAGGGGGAAGTGACTAGCTGACCTTCATGAACTAGGAAAGACCCTAATCTCTTTTTATTATTTGTTCATGGGATGTGGGTGTCGCTGGCTGGGCCAGCATTTATTGTCCATCCCTAATTGCCCTTGAGAAGGTGGTGGTAAGCTGCCTTCTTGAACTGCTGCAGTCCATGTGGTGTAGGTACACCCACAGTGCTGTTAAGGAGGGAGTTCCAGGATTTTGACCCAGCGACAGTGAAGGAACGGCGATTTATTTCCAAGTCAGGATGGTGAGTGGCTTGGAGGGGAACTTCTAGGCGGTGGTGTTCCCGTGGGCAGAATTTTCAGGTCGGCGGTCACGCAATCGGCGAGTCCGGGAGGGTCAGGGAGCAGACCACCGACTGCGATCGGTCCCCGACTGCAATTTCACACTGGCTGGCCAATTAACAGCATGCCAACTTGAAAATTCTGCCCCATGTGCCTGCTGCCCTTGCCCTTCCAGATGGTGGTGGTCGTGGGTTTGGAAGGTGCTGTCGAAGGAGCCTTGGTGAGTTAGCTGATCTAAGGTAACTAAGGACATATATTTAAGATATTTGAACCAGAGTAGAGATGAAAGTTACTTTTTAACCTGACAAGTTGTTATGATTTGGAATGTGCTGTTACACTGATGGCAGAAACAGATTTAAAAATAGTTTTCAAGGGAAAATATTTGGATGGAGGAAAGAGCCGGAGAGTGGGACTAATTGGATAGCTCTTTCCAAAAGCCAACACAGGCACACTGGACAGGATGGCCAGCTTCTATGCTGTATCATTCTGAATCTATCCCACCCAGAGCAGCAGTCGGATCAATACAATTGTCTTAGCATCCTTAGTTAGTAAGTAGGAGGTCGTGTGGCTCAATGGGTAGCGTCCCTGCCTCTCAGCCAGGAGCTCCAGGTTTGTGTCCCACTCCAGGTTTGTGTCCCACTCCAGGACATGAGTGGGAAGGAGCATTCACAACATGGTCAGACAGGTTGAGTATCAACTTGTAAACCATCCCAACACATGCCAATGGCAGGCGGTAAGGGTGGGAGAGATTCTTGGTCAGCCACGTGATGGAAAGAAAGTTGGAGCCTCTACCATCACCATCCATAGTTCCAGACTACATCATGCATGGAAAAGTGCATGTTGCCACAGCAACTCGGACTCCGAGTGAACTGTAACACTCCAGCACCTGAGTTAGTGAAGGAAAAGTGAGTGATTCACAAACCTTATTATCTTGTGACTCCCTGCAGCAAGTCTGTGTGTGCAGACATCAGCTGAGGACAGGACTGAGCTCAGCTATATTTCCCCTTACGATGGACAATGAGGTACCAGAGGGTAACCGGTATCCAGGGAACCATATCTCTGCAAGTAGTCTTCAGGAGAAGAGGGGAAGCATGGAAAATGTTTGCTCAAATAGAGAAAGAATGGCGTAGTAGTGGCGGCACACTCACCGCCGTGCCAGGTCAGTAGTGGTAGTGCACACACCGCCGTGCCGGGTCAGTAGTGGTAGTGCACACACCGCCGTGCCGGGTCAGTAGTGGTAGTGCACACACCGCCGTGCCAGGTCAGTAGTGGTAGTGCACACACCGCTGTGCCAGGTCAGTAGTGGTAGTGCACACACCGCTGTGCCAGGTCAGTAGTGGTAGTGCACACACCGCTGTGCCAGGTCAGTAGTGGTAGTGCACACACCGCTGTGCCAGGTCAGTAGTGGTAGTGCACACACCGCTGTGCCGGGTCAGTAATGGTAGTGCACACACTGCCGGGCTGGGTCAGTAGTGGTAGCGCACACACTGCCGGACTGGGTCAGTAGTGGTACCGCACACACTGCCGGGCTGGGTCAGTAGTGGTAGCGCACACACTGCCGGGCTGGGTCAGTAGTGGTAGCGCACACACTGCCGGGCTGGGTCAGTAGTGGTAGCGCACACACTGCCGGGCTGGGTCAGTAGTGGTAGCGCACACACTGCCGGGCTGGGTCAGTAGTGGTAGCGCACACACTGCCGGGCTGGGTCAGTAGTGGTAGTGCACACACCGCTGTGCCAGGTCAGTAGTGGTAGTGCACACACTGCCGGGCTGGGTCAGTAGTGGTAACACACTCACTGCCGTGCTGGGTCAGTAGTGGTAGCACACTCACTGCTGTGCTGGGTCAGTAGTGGTAGCGCACACACTGCCGGGCTGGGTGAGTAGTGGTAGTGCACACACTGCCGTGCTGGGTCAGTAGTGGTAACACACTCACTGCCGTGCTGGGTCAGTAGCGGTAGCACACTCACTGCCGGGCTGGGTCAGTAGTGGTAGCGCACTCACTGCCGGGCTGGGTCAGTAGTGGTAGCGCACTCACTGCCAGGCTGGGTCAGTAGTGGTAGCGCACTCACTGCCAGGCTGGGTCAGTAGTGGTAGCACACTCACTGCCGTGCTGGGTCAGTAGTGGTAGCGCACACACTGCCGGGCTGGGTCAGTAGTGGTAGCACACTCACTGCTGTGCTGGGTCAGTAGTGGTAACACACTCACTGCTGTGCTGGGTCAGTAGTGGTAGTGCACACACTGCCGGGCTGGGTGAGTAGTGGCAGCGCACACACTGCTGTGCTGGGTCTGTAGTGGTAGCACACTCACTGCCGGGCTGGGTCAGTAGTGGTAGCACACTCACTGCCGGGCTGGGTCAGTAGTGGTAGCGCACTCACTGCCGGGCTGGGTCAGTAGTGGTAGCACACTCACTGCTGTGCTGGGTCAGTAGTGGTAGCGCACTCACTGCCGTGCTGGGTCAGTAGTGGTAGCGCACACACTGCCGGGCTGGGTCAGTAGTGGTAGCGCACACACTGCCGGGCTGGGTCAGTAGTGGTAGCGCACACACTGCCGGGCTGGGTCAGTAGTGGTAGCGCACACACTGCCGGGCTGGGTCAGTAGTGGTAGCGCACACACTGCCGGGCTGGGTCAGTAGTGGTAGCGCACACATTGCCGGGCTGGGTCAGTAGTGGTAGCGCACACACTGCTGGGCTGGGTCAGTAGTGGTAGCGCACACACTGCCGGGCTGGGTCAGTAGTGGTAGCGCACACACTGCTGGGCTGGGTCAGTAGTGGTAGCGCACACACTGGCGGGCTGGGTCAGTAGTGGTAGCGCACACACTGCCGTGCTGGGTCAGCAGTGGCAGCGCACTCACTGCCGTGCTGGGTCAGTAGTGGTAGCACACTCACTGCTGTGCTGGGTCAGTAGTAGCAGCACACTCACTGCTGTGCTGGGTCAGTAGTGGCAACACACTCACTGCCGGGCTGGGTCAGTAGTGGTAGAACACTCACTGCCGGGCTGGGTCAGTAGTGGCAGCGCACTCATTGCCGTGCTGGGTCAGTAGTGGTAGAACACTCACTGCCGGGCTGGGTCAGTAGTGGTAGCACACACACCGCCCGGCTGGGTCAGTAGTGGTAGTGCACACACTGCCGGGCTGGGTCAGTAGTGGTAGCGCACACACTGCCGGGCTGGGTCAGAAGGTTGTGGATTTAAGACCCACTTGAGACTTAAGCATACAATCCAGGCTGACACATCAGCAAAGAACAGAGGGGATGCTCCACTGACAGGGGTCCTATCGTCATTGAATGACAGAATTGTTATAATACAAGAGGCCATTTGACCTGCTGTGTCTGCACCGATTCTCAGAATGAGCAATGCACCTAGTCCCTTCACCCAGTAACCATGCACATTCTTCATTTTCAGATAATAATCCACTCCCTCTTGAATGTCCCAATTGAACTTGCCACCACGACATACTCAGACAGCACATTCCAAATCTTAACCACTCACTGTGTAAAAAAAATTTCTCCTCATGGCGCCATTGCTTCCTTTGCCAAATATTTTCAATCTGTGCCCTCCTGTCCTCGATCCTTCTACTAGTGGGAACAGATTTTCCCCATCAACTCAGTCCAGACCATTTGTAATTTTGAATACCTCTGTCAAATCCCCTCTCAATCTTTGCTAAGGAAAACAGTCCCAACTTCTCCAATCTATCTACATAATTGAAGTTCCTTATCCCTTGAAACATTCTCGTGCATCTTTTCTGCACCCTTGCTAATGCCTTCACATCTTTCCTAAAGTGCAGCATCCAGAACTAGACACAACACTTTTGAATGCAACATTAAACTGAAGCCTTGTCTGTCCTCGTCAGAGGATGTTAATGTGCCTGTGGCTCTTAAAGTAGTCACTCAAATCCCCTCCACATAGATCATGACATGTCTACCCCGTCAGGTAGAGAAAGTATTTCACTATCTCAAAACATCCAAGTGCATGTTAAAAGCAGTGAAATACTTTGGATGTGCAGTCACTATTGCACTGAAACTTGCACACAGCAAGTTCCCACGAACAGCAGTCCAATCAATGACCAGGCCTTGTTTTTTTGAGGTGTTGGTTGAGTGATAAGTGTCGGTCAGGACACCAAGAAATAGAAAATCATCAACACAGTCCTTGCAACAAATGCGATTTGTCGGTACGTGATGTGGCGTGATGCTGGGGTCCATGCTAAGTTAGAGCATTTGAACGCATGACTGATTAGGGATAGACAGAATGATGGGTCTGACCAGGCAGCTGCATGATACTCTTCCCCAATTGCCTCCACTGTTCCGAGGGCCCTAGTTATAGCCATTGGGGCAGGTGGCATTATTCCCAACACAATTCTGCCTCCTAAAACATCCCTAAAACTATGAGATAAAAACAAAAAAACTGCGGATGCTGGAAATCCAAAACAAAAACAGAATTACCTGGAAAAACTCAGCAGGTCTGGCAGCATCGGCGGAGAAGAAAAGAGTTGACATTTCGAGTCCTCATGACCCTTCGACAGTTCTGTCGAAGGGTCATGAGGACTCGAAACGTCAACTCCTAAAACTATGAGGACTGGTTAGCCAATACTTTAATCAGACAAGGCGTTTTCTTAAATGAGCTATCGGATTAGATGATTACCTTGACAAATGCAAGGCATGTCAGACGTCAATATGGGTTATTCTAAGTTTAAGGTTGAGCTTTCCGAATGAGAAACAGACGCCCAGCAATGTCTGTGTTCAGCTATTTGACGGTGCTGGATGCAGCATGCCACACTCAACACGACTAAATGCTGGATATGAAAGCAAAATGCCGCTGATGCTGGAAATCTGGAATTAAAACAGAAAATGCTGGAAAAAGTCAGCAGGTCATGGCAGCATCTGTGGAGAGAGAAACAGAGTTAACGTTTCCAGTCCATATAACTCTTCTTCAGAGCCCTGGATATTCTTGCTTTGATAAACTTCCTGAAGGTGGAAATTTTTTTGTGTGGGTGTGTTTTAGTGGCTGTCTTTCTCACCAGGAAGGCCTGCAGAGTGAACTTGTCACCGACACACCTTGCTGCCAACTTTTGAGGAGTGTACCCATCGGGTCCAAATGTGACGATTCACCTTTTTCTGCACCTCCTGCATCATCCTCTCGCTGCCCCCATCAGTAAAGGAAGGAGCCCTGCCTTGGAGCAGGCTGCTTGCAGCTCCTTCAGCCATGTCTAAGGTTGGCAGCTCAGTTGTTATGCCTGTTGGACGTTGGTCTGTTTTCCCTCTAGTGCCCAGTGGCAGGCTTTTAAATCTGCTCCTGTGCCAGATGACTTAGTCCAGTGGCAACTATTCTACCTGCACAGTGCCCCATCCACAGGGGATTTGCGAGTAATAGTCAAATGAGCAGATCATAAGGTGACACCTCAGAGTGCAGCACTCCCTCAGTCCTGGAGTAACAGCTTAAATTTTGTACTTAAACCTCTGAACACAATAATTCAGAACAAATACCCTTGAATAAAGGGGAACATAGGAATATAGGAGTAGGTGGAGGCCATTCAGCCCCTCAAGCCTGCTCCACCAGTCAACTAGATTATGGCAATTCATCTACCTCTCAATGCCATTTTCTTGCACTATCCCCATTACCTTGATGTCATTATTATGTAGAAATCTATCAATCCCTGCCTCGAACATACTCAATGGCTGAGCTTCCACAACCCTCTGGGGTAGAGAATTCCAAAGATTCACTAGCCTCTCAGTGAAGAAATTCCTCCTCATCTCAGTCCTAAAAAGCTTTCCCCTTATTGAGACTGCTTCCCCTGGTTCTAGTCCCCATCCCCATCCCCTCCCAGCCAGCAGGAACATCTTTCCTGCATCGACCCCTTAAGAATTTTGTAAGTGTCAATGAGATCACCTCTCATTTTTCTGAACTCTGGAGAATACAGGCCCAGTCTCCTCAATCTCACCTCATAGGACAGTCCTGCCATCCCAGGGATCAGTCTGGTGCACTCCCTCTATGACAAATATATCCTTCCTTAGGTAAAGGTCCAATACTGTACACAATACTCGGGGTCTAACCAAGGTCCTATACAGTTGAAACATCTTTACTACTGTTCTCAAGTCCTCTTGCGATAAAGGCTAACATACTATTTGCCTTCCTAATTGCTAGCTTCACCTGCCTGTTAGCTTTCAGTGACTTATGAACAAAGACACCCAGGTCTCTTTGGACATCAACCCTTTCTAGTCTCTCAGCATTTAAGAAATACTCTACATTTCCATTCCTCCTACCCAAGTGGATAACCTTACTCTTTTCCACATTAAGTTCTATCAGCCATGTTTTTGCCCACTCACTTAACCTGTCCAAATCCCCTTGAAGCCTCTTTGCAGCCTCCTCGTTATACACATTCCCATCTAGTTTTGTGTCACCTGCAAACTTGGAAGTAGTACATTTGGTTCCCATATCTAAATTAGTTATATCGTTTGTGAGCAGCTGGGGCCCAAGTACTGTTACTTGCAATACCCCACTAGTCACAGCCTGCCAACCAGAGAATGGCCTGTTTATTCCTACTTTTTTTTTGTCCATTAACCAATTCTCAATCCATTACCCCCAATCCCATAAGCTCTAATTTTATTTACTAACCCATGTGGGACCTTATCAAAAGTCTCCTGAAAATCCAAATGCAGCACATCCACTGGTTCCCCTCATCTATTCTGCTAGTAATATCCTCAAAAACCTCCAACAGGTTTGTCAAATACCATTTCCCTTTCATAATTCCATGTTACCACCACTCAGTTTTACCATTATTTTCTAATTGTTCAGTTATCACATCTTTTATAATAGATTCCAACATTTTCCTTACTACTGACGTCAAGCTAACAAGTCTGTATTTTCCCCATTTTCTCACTCCCTCCTTTCTTACATTTCAAGTTAGAATTCAGTGGTTTATTATGTAGGAAAACACAGGATTTGAGCGGTTCATTATTTGGAACTATAATGCAGAGTTCATAAATATACAGTAAAAAGACAATGATGAAAACAGAGATCAAAATCTTAAAAAGAAAAAAATGGAAACACTTGCATTTATATAGTGCTTTCGCAACCACCAGATGTTATAAAGCATTTTACAGCCAATGAAATACTTTAGAAATGTAGTCACTGTTGTAATGTAGGGAGCCCAGCAGCCAACTCCCACAAACAGCAGTGATAATGACCATATAATCCATTTTTGTGATGCTGATTGAGGAATAAATATTGGTCATAACACTGAGGATAATTCCCCTGATCTTCAAAATAATGCCATGAGATCTTTTACATTCACCCAAACAGATTTAACAGATTGAACAGGTTGGTTTATCAGTTCATATGAAAAATGGTACCTCCAACAGCGCAGCACTCCCTCAGTGCTGCACTGAAGTGTCAGCCTTAATTTTGTTCGTGCTCAAACCCTGCAGTGAGACATGAATCTAAAGTCTTGCGACGCAGAGGTAAGAGTGCTACTAACTGAGCCACAGCTCACTCACTGAAAAAATAAATAATCTCTTCTGCTCCTCAACACAGGCTATCCACGAAGGAATGGACTGCAAGCAGTATCAGGACGATCTCAAAATTCAAGCTGAAAATAACAAAGCCGCAAAACAGACTGCTGACATGCTCACGGTGAAGGACTTTTGTATTTATTTTTGATGACGAATTCTTAAAGTAATGGGGAGAATTTTCTCCCTGTCGGCGGGCGATTCAGGCGCGTAGCTGATTGCCATCCACGATTGGCTGCACGCCGCCATTTTGGGTGGGTGGGCCAATTAAGCCTCACCCAGCATGACGCGCACCCGGAAGCGCTTAGCGCTACCTGTGCGGGTGGGGGGAGTAGGCTGAGTTGGGGCCTGTGCTCTTTCGCGCATGTGTGTGAAAGAGCGCAGAAATCACCCTGAGGCACAGAGCTGCCTCAGGGAGATGAATTTGATTTGGAAAACTTGAAAAAAAGAATTTAAAAAATTATTCAGACATGTCCCCTCATGTGGCAGTGTCACATGAGCTGGCACATGTCAATGAATTTTACTAAAAATTTTTATTACAGTTATAAACCTTTCATGAAATCTCATCCTGGATGTGGCTGAGGTTCCATGAAAAAGGTTGGACGGGCAGCTCAGTTAATTATTTCAATTGGTCTTTAAATGACCTTATTAGGCCTTTGACAGTTCAACGGGCACACAGCCGACTCCGGTGCACGCCCACCGAACTGAAGATCAGAATGATGCGCGGTGATGTCAGGACGCACGCCCGATATCACCACGCATCATTTTACATGTTGATGAGCGGGACCAGCCCTTGCATGCCGACCAGAAGATTCAGGCCAATGTTTTTTGGGTTTCCAAGATCACGGTGGGGGGAGCAGAACTGAGGAGAAAAGTTATCAGCCAACTCATGAGGCGAAAAGATGCATTTATATAGAATCTTTAACATAGTAAAACGTTCCAAAGTGCTTAAAAAGACCATTAAATATAACTATGATTAAACCTAGAAATATTCTGTCTCTGACAGGCGAGGACCATGCCATTTGACACATCAGACATTATCTCTTTACTTGTTGGCAATTTCTGGCACCCTAAAAATGTTTACAGATCTGCTTTCACCTCTGAATGTTCACTCAGAAATGACTACAGACTTAGAGAAAATTGCAGTGACAAATTGTGGCACCTGGGTTTGAATCTGGCGCATACAGTGGGATTCACATCTCCTCTAATCAATCCATACGGAATATAGTCTGGCCACATATGGCAATCTTGTTTTGGAAGATCACAATAGATAGTAAAGGTGGCCAAAATGCCATACTGGTGTAGTGGAAAATTCCCTTCAGAATCTGAGTAAAACATCCCAGATAACTGTGCTCCTCCTATTCTGGGTTCTTATATATTCCCAATTTTAACTGTACCACAATTGGCGGTTGTGTCTTTAGCTATCTGGATCCTAAACTCTGGAATTCCCTCCCTGCACCTCTCTCTCTTCTCCTTTAAGACACTACTTAAAACTTCCCTCTTTGATCTCGGTTAGCTGTCCTAATATTCTCCTTGTATGGCTTGGAGTCAATTTTTTTTTGATGAAGTGCCTTGCGGCATTTTACAATGTACAGTTGTTGTGCTGGGAGTGCTTGATGATCAACATGGGAACGTGTTCCATTTCCAAGAGCCAATATGAAAACTTATCCAAAAATAAAAACTCCTCTGTATATAGTCAGCTCAGTTATGATTCAGCTACTCTCTTAAACTGATTGTATGCTTTTCCTTTTCAAATTCTAAACCAAAGGGTACAATTCTAAAGCGGATGCAGAAACAGACCTGTTGAAGGTGGCAGGGCAGGTTGAGAAAGTGGTTAATAAGGCATAAGGGATGCTGAAATTTATAAATACAGACGGTACAAAAGCAAGGAATTATGGTCAACCTTTATAAAATACTGGTTTAGCTGCAACTGGAAGTATTGCGTCCAATTCTGGGCACTGCACTGTAGGAAGGATGTGAAGACATTAGAGAGGCTACAGAAAAGATTTACTAGAATGGTTCTAGGAATGAGTTACCTGGGCAGATTGGAGATGTTCTCCTTAGAGAAGGTTGAGAGGAGACTTGTTAGAGGTGTTCAAAATCATGAGGGGTCTGGGCAGAGTTGACAGGGAGAATCTGTTCCCATTGTTGGAAGAATTGAGAACCAGAGGGCACCAATTTAAAGTAATTGGCAAAAGAACCAATGGCGACACAAGGAAAACCTTTTAATTAAACACAGCGTGTAGTTAGGTTCTGGAATCAGCTAGCTGTATGTGGTGGAGGCAAATTTAAGTAAGGCTCTCAAAAGGATTATTACCTGAAAAGACTTTGCGGGTGGAGAGTGGGACTAGGTGAGTTGATCTTGCAGGGAGCTGTCATGAACATGATAGGCCAAATGGCCTCCATCTCATTCTATGATTCTTTTCAGCTCAGCGTGATTCAGTAAGCACTTAATCAAAAGCACCTTCTTGTCAAAATTCCATGGTCCTGGGATTGAATCAGTTGAACAAAGGCAATTTGTTCTCTTGTGGTTCTACCCTAATTATGTGATTCTTATCCTTACAGGCACTGCTGCATAAGGGAGAGGCCATGAATTGTCCTCAATGCAAGATTGTGGTACAGAAAAAGAGTGGCTGCGATTGGCTACGTTGCACTATGTGTAAAACTGAGATTTGCTGGGTGACAAAGGGGGCTCGCTGGGGACCTAGGGTATGTGTCTACATCGTTACATACAATTGCATTGAAGTTACAGCACAGAGACAGGCCATTCAACATAACTGCTCTAATGCCAGTGATAATGCACTACACAAGAAGCTTGAGGAGCCTATAGTTCCATGTTGCTTTTTCCATAGCAACATCTCAACCGATCAGAGTCAACTTGCCCACCAATCAGCACCCTTTTCTCCTGTGGTATAAATTGTTATGATTGTCTGAGATTTGGCATTCTTGCAATTGTCCTGATGAGAGCAAGATGAAAAACTGCAGCAACATGTCTCTTTTCTGCAATATTCAAATTGTAGCATCGTTACTGCACCCTATCTTAGATCCAGTTAGTCTTGGCCAGGGATCGAACCCACTTTCCTGCTTTGTATGGTTCAGAATCACAAAGTATTCACAAAGAATCACACATCTAGCAAGGGAGACGATAGAGAGAGCGCACGAGCCACCTAGTCTGGGAGGGGAGCGGGGGGAAAAAGGCTGACAACAGTGCTGTAATAACCGGGATCCGGTTTGATTCCCTCCTGCAATGTCTTCATTCGGCCCGAGTTAGTAAAATAGCTGAATGTGTTATCAACATCAGACTTGCCGTATGACATTGCCACAGCACTCGTGTCTGTCCCATTTAGGGTGATTATTTGTTTTGTCAACGTGTAGATTTCACTGACTTTCCGATTTACCTTTTCAGGGTACAGGCGACACAAGTGGAGGATGCCGCTGCCGTGTCAATGGTAAACCATGCCATCCCAACTGTCAGAATTGCCACTAAATGTATTTGCATCCAGTTAGAATTGGGCACAAACAGTGAAGACCACAGCAATGTAAATTGTGACATTTCCTGATGTGCACATCTCTGCTGTCTGGGAAACTAAACCAGTAGCGATGTCCTCTTAAGAAGTTGGAATTCAAGCAAATGTATGTCTGATTCAAAAGCATTGAATTCCAATACTTTGGGTAAAACCACTTTCTACTGCATACAGACAAATGTGTTGCCCCTGAGTCAGCATGGTGGACCATGTACTCAGAGCTGGTCCCACACATTTATATGTGTAAATGGGATTTCCACCGCAATCCCAACAAAAATCACAGATGAAATTCCTGGCCCTGTGGACGCAGAGTTAGTCACTGTCCTCTGACAGTAGAGTTTGAATCATGCTTCAATACGTGGCTACAGCATAGAAGGAGGCCATTCAGATGGTTGAACCACGTCAGCTCTCTGCAAGGACAGCTCAACTAGTCCCACCCACTGCAACTTATTTTCATTTCATATAATTACCCAATTACCTGAAAGACATGATTGAATCTGCCTCCACCACAATCTCAGGTAGTGCATTTGATATCCTAACCACTTACTGCTTAAAGAAGTTTTTCTTCATGTCACCCTTGTATTTGTTTGCCAATCACCTTCATTCAGTTGCTGCCCTCTGGTTTGAGCACCTTCTGGCAATGGGAAGTTTCTCCCTGTCTGTTCAGATGCCTCATGATTTTGAGCACCTCTATCGATTCCCCTCTCAACCTTCCCTTCTCTAAAGAGGACAGCTCCAGCTCTTCTCCAATTTATCTATGTAATTGAAGTCCCTCATCCCTGGAACCATCGTGTAAATCTTTTCTGCGCCCTTCCTAAGGCCTTCACATCCTTCCTAAAGTGTGGTGCCCAGAATTGGACACAGTACTCCAGTTGTGGATAGCCAGTCTTTTGTACTCTATGCTTCTATTTATAAAATCCAGGACACAGGATGTCTTATTAACCACTTTCAAAAATTTGTACACATACACCCCCAGGTCCCCCTGCTCCTGCACTACCTTTAGAATTGTATCCTTTGTTTTATATTGACCCTCCTCACTCTTTCTACCACAATGTATCACTTCACACTTCCCTGCATTAAATGTGTCTGCCAGTCTCTTTCCTCTTGAAATCCACCACTATCCTCCTTGCAGTTCGTAATACTTCCAAGTTTTCTGTCAGTTGCAAATTTTGAGATTGTGCCCTGCACACACAAGTCTAGGTTATTAATATGAATCAAAAAAAGAGGCCTTAATACCCCCTGGGGAACCCCACTGTTTACCTCTCTCCAATGTGAAAAACCACTACCCTGTTTCCTGTCACTCAGCCAACTTTGTATCCATGCTACCACTGTCCCTTTTATTCCATGGACTTTAACTTTGCTGACAAGCCTGTTATGTGGCACTTTATCAGATGCCTTTTGGAAGTCCACATCAACCACGTTATTCTCATCCAAAAACTCAAGCGAGTTAGTTAAACAAATCCATGCTGGCATTTGCCAGGGTTCCAAGTGGAATGAGTGGGAGGTATTCTGCAGCAGGTATGAATTCACAACACATGTCCTTAACTTCTTACTCCACTTAGATGACAAGGATGGGTTAATAAATGAACGTTACACACTGGTGCAGAACATAAAAAGTTTATAGTGAGAAAAGACAAGTTTTAACTCACTCAGCATGAGAAAATAAGCAAAATTTTTTATGAACAGAATTAAGGTATGCTTTAGGAACACCCAGTTTTCCCTGCACTAAGGCATGCAATCCCTGACAGGGGAAAGGGGCTTGATGCTGATATTTAGTACATACCTGAACACAACATTTTCATTAAAAAAATACATTCTCATTATATACAATCCTGATCTTTGTAGCAGTGAAACTCTGCCATGGACAAAAATGATCAACTCCCACCCATCCCACTGCAAGTCTGACAGAATAGCCATAGAAACCACAGAAAAGCTGCACCCGTGATGTTTCTCATGGGTTTCAGCCACTCTTCTGGTCAAGTTACGACGGACAAATGGGCGAGTCCTGGTGAGAATTTGCCCTGTAATTCTTAGACATGTCCTTCTGCTCAAAGCACAATCTGTTTTCAAGATTGTCGCGAACCACGTGATACATTGCTCAGGCATTTTACATATATGGTGCCTTTCTGGGAAGGGCCTTATTTAGAATTAAAGATCCTATTCTGTATGGTTAAAGTGACATTCAGATGAAAATCCAAGATCAGATACTGCTGAGATTGACATTGCCCATTCTTTGTCTATGTGTGTATATATTATAAATAAAAGTTCACATTTGAAAAAGGACCTAATTTTTCGTGAAATGATTTACACTTGCTGTTCACTGACTTAGTGTAAGATATATGGAAGGGTCTGGGTATGTTCACCTGCATATCTATTGGTACAAGCATTGGTGTAAAACCCCTAAAGCAGCTAAATGAGAAAGACTTATGCGTAGCCTTTCCAATGGACTGTTCAGCCTGCACTATTCAGCAGAACACTGGGAAACAAGAAGGGAAAGCAGGAATACCGCTCGGCTCTGACTTTTCTCTGGAGCCACTTCATCGTATGCCCTTACTAATAATTTTTTAGTAACATTGGTGAAGAACAGCCAGGCATTACACCATGGCAGAGAAGACAGCAAACTTCATTCTTCGACATCCGATATCTCCAAGGGTGCAATTGAACAAACAGACTCCTCAGGGTGTGGATACCACCAAGTCACCTGGAGGAAGCTGGCATAGACTTATAGACATTTACAGCACAGAAGGAGGCCATTCGGCCCATTGTGTCCATGCCAGTCAACAAAGATCTGACTACAATAATCTCATTTTCCAGCGCTTGGCCCATAGCCCTGGAGGCTATGGCAACGCAAGTAAATACCTAAGTACTTCTTAAATGTTATGAGAGTTTCTTACTCAACCACCCTTTCAGGCAGTGAGTTCCAGACTCCCATCACCCTCTGGGTGAAAAATTTTCCCCTCAACTCCCCCTTCTTAGCTTTCTATCTCTTACCTTAAATCTCTGCCCCCTGGTTATTGGCCCCTCTACTAATGGGAAAAGTGTCTTGTCAAATCTTTCACTCGCAGGACTTAAAAGTTCCACATCCTCAGTAGGATAAGCAAGATAACAAACACATTACTTCCCTCCCATTTTTCCCTTGCTTACCCTGGGCAACAAAGCACACTGTTCACTCTCTTAAATCAACATCTCCACAGTTAACCCTTCACAACGATCCAATTTCCTATGTTGCACTGTGGCTACACAGCCCTCGATATTCCTGAGATGTCCAAATCTATTGATAGAGCAGTACTGTGTAGGGCTTTGGGTCTCTTTACCTAAGGAAGGATATACTTGCCATTAGTGTAACGAAGATTCACTAGGGTGATTCACAGATAAGGGAATTGTCTCATGTGGAGGATCAAATAGGACTATATTCCCTAGAATTTAGAAGATAGATATGATTTCATTGAAACATAAAAAATTGTTAAGGGGCTTAAAAGGGTAAATGCTGCAAGGATGTTTCCACTGGTTCTCAAGCTACTAAACAGCACCCCCAAGTGGTTTCAAAGAATACTATTAAAACACCAAAAGTTCCGTCTGAAAGCATCAGTGGAGAAAAGATGGTCTGAGCAGGTACACTGAGCAGAGCATGCCTGCCAGGTGTTAACACCTGAGACTTTACATATAAACTGAAAGAAATGGATTATTGAGAAGCCCTCCCAGTTGGACGTTCATGCTGATGACTCAATCATGCAACAGCGAATGATCCCATTCAGAAGCAATTGCGTGTATCGTTCAGTAAGAAGTGTGATCAAGTCAGAGGCATCTGAGTGCCTCCAAACTTATCTTGACTTTTGAGATGAGCTGTACAAGGAGATTTGATATGCAAGGGACAACTCACGACATCAGCTACATTACTTATATCAGTAGCTTGTTAACCTCTTATTTGGTCCAGGATCACATTAGAGCTTAAACAATACAAAGTGTGATATATCATGAAGAGATATTAATGTCTATAATATCTCTTCATGACAGATAACTGCTTGGCTCATCGGAGTTCTCCAAATAAGGAACCATTACCACAGTATGGGATTGTGGCTAGGCCTTGGTCAGGGGTTTAAAACTCTGGAAATTAGTATATTCTTTCTTCGAGGAAAAAACATGATAAGAGATGTCATGTTGGTGGTGTGTGGCGTGAGTCATAAAATTCATCATGTGACTCATCAATATAAATAAAGTGTTGATACTCTTTGTAATAACTCATGGTTGTGCCTAATTAAAGAGCTTTTGATACATTAAATGGCTAAAAATAGGTGGGTTACTTAGGTTTGTAGTGATTGAGGAACAAAATATAAAAACAAAAGATTATGCTCGAACTTTATAGATCACTGGTTAAGCCTCAGGTTGAGTACGGTGGATAATTCTATGCATCACACTTCAGTGAAGATGTAAAGGTTGTAGAAAGGGTACTGGGCTGGCTCTTTGAAATATCAGTCCTATTTAGTTCCACATCTCTACTTTTTTGTCTGTAACCCTCTAAGTTTCTGATTTTCAAATACCTGTCCAACTCCCTTTCAAAATTATTTATGGAAATAGCTTTTCAGTTAGAGTGTTCCAGATCCTGACAACACTCTGATTTCTGTGCTCAAATTCCCTGTATGTTCCTCCTGTCACACAAGCCTCTGAAAGATCATTCCTTTCTAAATTTTTACCCGACAATGTTTCATGTGGCAGGCACGTGCTGGAGTCGGCTGCATGCCCGCCAATATGTAAACGGCCTGTTAAGGAATTTAAGGAATTAATTAACATAATTGTTAACGCTGGCCTGCAATCATAAGGTTGGCGGGCAGGTGAAAAGGCCAAGCGGCCTTCATGTTTTTTAGGGAACCTCATCCACGAGCAGGATGAGGTTTCCTAAAGCTTTTATTAAATAAAAAAATTTTCCTAAATATAAAAACATGTCCCATCTCATATGACACGGTCACATGAGGGGACATGCTTAAATAAATTCTTAAACCATTTATTTAATAATTTCAATATCAGTTCAAACTCCGAGGCACAATGTGAAGGACTACTGGCCCCGAGTTTCCCTCCTCCCTCCGCCCGTACAGGTAGTACTGAACGCTACGGCTCACGTCTACACTGGGCAGGCCTTAATTGGCCCACCCGCCTAAAATGGCGGCGGGGAGCCGATTGTGGGTGGCAAATAAGCATTTTTCTAACCCAACTGATCTGCCTGTATCTTTGCATCATCCATTAAGTGCCATGCACCTCTGCGGTTAAACATTTGAGGGAGGCTAATGCAAGTGCCACAAACGTTAGGCCAGCTTTATATATCCTGCCTTGAATTTCCACGGGAATTCTCTTGCCATAATTTGGACAGGGAAACCATTAGGGGAAACAATGTCAAGTTGTTTTGTTATTTGTGGATGAACCTTCAGAGAAATGGCAAACATCATCCCTGCCCACACCACCACCACCCCCCCCCCCAACAAAACCAGGAAAATTCCAAGGTTTCTTGGTATCACTAATCCCCATGCTCAGTTTACTTTTGCTACTCGCGATCTAGACCAACACTTGCCAAACTATTTTCCTTTATTACCCCATTTTAACACTTGAAAATTAGCATGACCCCAGACACCAACAAAAATAAAAACAGCAATTAAACAGCATAATAACAATCAGTATTTAATTATTAAAGTTCACCTATTATAGATCACCATCTAATCATCACTATATAAATATGAAATAAAAACAGAAAATGCTGGAAAAACTCAGGTCTGGCAGCATCTGTGAAGAAACAAGCTTAACGTTTTCAGTCTGTTTGACTTCTTCAGAGCTGAAGAGGTAGAAATGTGATGGGTTTTGTACTGTTGAAGAGAGGGGGTGGAGCAAAATAGAGCATCAGGGTCAAAGTAGAAAGTCACGTATAAATATGAAAGTCTGTGATGAAAATCCCAAGCTCCCAACGACCGGGCTGCTAGTGTAGCTATATCCACATCCACCTCCATTGTCGCTGCTCCTGGAAACCTCTGATGCGTAGTTACATCATACACACCTGATCAGAGCCGCATAGCTCAGTATCCCAACGGTTACTTCCCACTACTGGGACAATTCAAGGAAGGAGGTTAATGTGATTTTGTTTCACATGACCCCATTTGCTGTTTCTGCCACCCCAATTGGAGTCATGATCCACAGTTTGGGAATCACTGATTTAGACAAATAATAGTATAACTTAGTGGTCTGACAATGAGACACCCTTACCTTGTCAGATGAACTGGATATCATAAACTTCACGTGTTCTTGTGAGAGTTTGGTCCAGCTTCCCAAAGGCAGACTGATTCATACACGAATTAGACTAGGCTGGGTGCAAATCCACTAGTTTTATTTAGCAATCTTTAAGGGAACATTTGAAGCAATTGCCATCAGAATATGACTTGACTATGTATCTCTTCTCGTTAATAAATTATGCCACACTTGTCCTATTTCTGAAACCTGGCCAGCTATCTCAACCTAGGCTAGCTTCCATTTACAAAGAGACTTGTCACCACCCTGGGTTAATTGATAGTCTTCGAACTGATTTAGGACATGCGTCGCTCTGCACCTTCATTGAAGCTTTCCAGGTCAAGAAGATTAATCATCTTGTTTCTGACTGTTTCCTTGACTGAGGTTAGTCAGTAGAGACATCAATTAGGCACACTATCGCTTCCCCCACCCCTTCCAAAGGTAGACTCATTGAAATAAACTCCTGTTGTTATCTGGACTGATCCTAACATAACAATATTAGGTGACAGAGACTGCTCAACAACCTCTCTCCATTTGTTCCAGGTCATTAAGGATCAGTTTCAAATGCTGCTCATTACCTTTCAGGTGATCTCATTAACATTCTAATCCCCTCCATCCGAATGGCTCCAACACACGTCTTAGGGTGGATTCAAAACATTTGTGAACTCAATTTATCATAAAAGCAATACTTCAAAGTAACTCATGTCCTCGACCCAACCATCTTCAGCTGCTTCATCAATGAAGTTCGCTGATGATTGAGCAATGTTCAGCACCATTCATAACTCAGATACTGAAGCAGTACAAATGCAGAAAGACCTGGAGAATATCAAGACTTGGGCTGACAAGTGACAAGTAACATTTGTGCCACACAAGGGCCAGACCAGAGAGAATCTAACCATTGCCCCGTGACAAATACTGTGGCTACAAGAGGTCAGGGGCTAGGAATCCTGTGGTGAGTAACTCACCTCCTCACTCCCCAAAGCCTGCCCACCATCTACTAGGCACAAGTCAGGAGTGTGATGGAATACTTCCCACGTTCCTGGTTGAACGTAGCTCCAACAACACTCAAGAAGCCCAACACCATCCAGGACTAACGGGTCCACACCCAAATAAACATGAAAGTCTGTGACGAAGAGTCTGGGCTTCCAGTGATTGGGCTGCTGCAGTTGCTAAATCCGCATCCGCCTCCATTGTCACCTTTGGGAAGGTTAATGAGCCCACTTGATTCATACCCTCCACCACCAACACACAGTAGCAGCAGTGTGTACCATCTACAAGACGCACTGCAGGAATTCACCAAGGCTCCTTAGACAGAGCTTTCACACCCAAGACCACTACCATCTAGAAGGACAAGGGCAGCAGATAGATGGGAACACTACCACCTGGAAGTTCCTCTCCAAGCCACTCACCATCCTGACTTGGAAATACATCACTGGTCCTTCACTGTCGTTAGGTCAAAATCCTGGAATTCCCATGAATGAAAAAAATATCCAAATCCCTTCTGGTTAAAGTAGTTAAAAATCCCAACATGCACCAATAAGCAATTAATACAATGCCAGGCTTGAATCAGTGAGCTTTGAACAGCATTGCACTATACCCTGTTAAATGCAAATATTTATTTAAAATATACACTACTACATTTAAATGAAGTGCCAGGACTAAAAATAATTTGCAGTGTTTTGCACTACTATAGTGCTATAAAGCCTCACAGTCTGCCACCAAATCCTCTCATAACTACTGTCCTTTCTGGCCTACTTCTGAGAATGTTGGTGGGCCTCAATTAGGTTCAACTGAGAGCACTCAAATTCTGGTTCCAAGGCTCTGGGTTGAGTTCCATAGCAAGCTTTTAACTAACAATTAGGATTAACACTCCAAAATGGGACTGCTGCTTTGTTGATGATGAGATAATGAACCAAGGATTTATCTGATCATTCCACTGGAGCATATGGACATTAAGCTCCCACTGTAGTTCATTCATCACTGTTCCTTCCAATATCAGTGAGAAACAAAATTCTGGTGGATGTCACCTGTGCAGAATGTCTGTCCCGATCCCGCAAGGTAAGCACTGGACTTCAATAATAGTGAGCTGCAGTATTTTGGATGTGATAAATGAAAATATAAAATATTTCATGACCAAATACACAATTCTTTCAACTAAATACACAGTACATTGTAGAAATGCATTGCTATGAATTCAGTTAACTCTTTTGAGCATCCTCTTGTAGCTTAGAATGTGAAGATATTCTAAAAGTAACGTATGTACAATTATTCTATCTCATAACTATTCCAGTGGCTGCTATGGCTGTTTTAAGATATAGAACGAGCAACCTGATGGATTTTCTTCCTTCCTTCAGAATAATGTTCTCCTCTGCCCTTGCTAGGGCACAATTTCACCAGCACCCTTCCCAACTCCCTACCTGCAACTGTTGTTCATTTATTTTTTTTTTGCCAGTGCAAGTTTACAAAGCATTTAGCTGTAGGGGCATCACAATCAAACCTTATGCAATATTCAGCAAAATCCCACACGTACACTTTCAGCAAAGGTTATTGGATGGCAAGGAGGATGGAGCAGTTTCCACTGGCCTGGCAGAAATCAGCTAACTTAGCACATACTGGAACTGAAACCATATACCCCGAAACTTAAATAGTTAACAGCGGGAAGGAATTTACAATCTTAATTTTAATACTTGAATCTGACCCAAAGAAAATCAAGTAATAAAATCTATATTTCACAGTGAAAGTTGCTGTAGAATAAGTCACTGCAGAAGGAAAGAGCTGGGAGAAATGACAACAGATTTAAAAAATACCAAGAGATTTAGAAGCAAGCATGGTGTCACCAGAAAACACTTACCCATTAGAGAATGCGACACAAAGAAAATTCATTATACTTCAGCTTACGACACTACAGTTAATTAAACTCTCTCAATATGATAGCTTCATTAGATCTGGCCCAATATTAGACATCCTAAGGTATTAACTATCTATTTTGGTAGAAAGTGATCCCAAATCTGACAGACAGAAATGGATTCAAACATCAGGGTGAAAGGGTCGACTCAATAAAACAACTAACTGATGTTTGTAAGAGAGACACATCTATTCAATTAATGGCCTTTTCTCCTCTTGTAAAATTTGCAATGTAAAGATAACTAAAAAATTCTTTCTTAAACCCAAAACAATAATCAATTACAACAATAACCCAATCCAGATTTTATCTGGAATCCAAGTTACCACTGATCTGACAAAACATTGTGCTACTGCAGCTAAACCATTAACTGTGAACTTCATGCTCAACTAACAAATCAAGAGACCAAGAGTGGGGTGCCAGAACGTATGGATAATATTGGTTATCTTAGGTCACTAGTATCTCATTTACTATAGAGATTGTGTCCATGGTGTAACAGCATGCAGGCTCTTCTCATCCAGAGTTCCCCATCTCAGCTAAGGCACTCGGAGATGACCAGCATGAGGGGAAAAAGCAACTCATATCAGTCCCTCACTACTATGCAAGAAGTTCATGATCCAAGTACCTCTGAGGCCCCCAACAAAAGGTGACTCGTACCGCAACATTAAGAGTGGAAAGTAAAGGTGAAAGAAAAATTAAAACAAATAACTGTACAAATGCAGTTCCTTTTGTCACTGTCAATTCTATAAGTTGCCATTGGGTACCTTCACAGAGCTATGAATAAATCTTGTAACTGAGAAAACCAGGTGTCAGGGTTAAATTTTTGTGTATTGCATATCAAGGCTAACAGTACATTATCAAGACATAATTTCTTCATACCAGAGTCTCTAGCAACATAGCCTTATAAGGGCTAACTATACAAATTAAGAAGCCTTGTACTGAGGTTAGTGTGGCTGACTCACCATATATTAAGGCTGCAATATATTACAATTAAAAGAAGTTTCTGACGGGCTGCTTGTAACAGTGGCGTATTAATGAAACACTTGGATATTAAGCCTGTATGCATGTGTCACTTATTTTGAACAGATCCTGCTAATCATTTGCATGCAATGACTCTCCATATTTACAAAAATATAATAATTGGTCTTGAAGTGATCCAACCAGTCGTACTTTTCACCTTTACTTCAAGATGTTTTTCTGGTTTTTAATATAAACATGTTCAGGGTAGCTGAACGAAGAGAAAAGCTATTGTACCCTGCAGGCGATAGTTGAAAAACCTAGTCACCTAGGTGCATGTAAGCACTGCTAAAAGCAGGACAATTTGGAGTAGTAAAGGGAGAACAGAAAAAAAAAGACAGAAGTATAACTATCCTGAGGGAATGCCACTCAAGAAGTTCATCAATTGACTGGCATACCAAACTCATCCTGTCTACACATGGGCTGATCATCTATCTGAAACCCAAAACCCTGCACCGCTCCCCCTGCTAGACTCAAATACTTTTATTATCCATACTTCAGGATGGTGGAGCTAAGTGTCAGAATTGAGAGCTTTTGTCCTGTGACTTAATTCCACGAATGGATGAGCTTTTTTCAAAAAAAAACTATTTTCTGCCCTTTTCAAGGTGTTGACGCCCACTGTGGTGCAGCATCAAGGCAATAGCAAAGTGACCATTCTTTATTAATGTTGCATATTGGTATTCCAACATAATGATGAATGTTGGTATTCCAATCAAGTAAGAAAAGGCAGCTCAGCTAAGTCTCATTCCATCCAACTTGAACACTACAGCAGAAATCACTGCATTGCATAATGGAGCAGGAACCACAGTCAGGCTCTTACGCAGCCAACAGTACCACTCCATTGGTGCCAATCTGAGAGGCCAGCTAATTCCATGGAAATCATTTTCAAATCAGTCACATTCACTACAACATGATACTTTGCCAATTATGCAGGGAGAATGTGAACCAGATGGTTTTCATCAATCTCCAGAGATGGAACTTCGTCTGCTCTCTTTTAGCTAGGGTCAAAACCAGACCTTTCAGAAAGGAGTGTTCAAAAAGTTATATTACAATACATCAATCCCAAAATTAGGTTAAGTAACAAGTGGAATAAAGATGTTAACTACTGCAAATGTAATGGACCATTTTCGTGGCTTGACATGGATTTTCCACTTCAGCCAAACATTCTAATGGAGAGGGCAGATAAATTAATTCGGTCAAGCTACTGCCTAAAATAGCTCTCCAGCCTCCTAGGAATGGACAGAAGTTGGCCAGGATACCTCTTCAATGTTGCTCATCAACGCAAATTCACTTCCTTTCCTTGATAATGTGACTGAGATTGGCAATGATAATGTGACTGAGATTGGCAACACACTATATGAGAACTCAGCGGTACAAATTCATACTGTATCACTTAGTGGCAGTAGGTTTTAAAATGGGTCAATATCTCAAGATTTTATTTTTTTTAAAAAAGGTGACAGCAAAATGGATATTCTGCAATATATTGCAGCTTTATGTTGGTGTTAATCATTCACCAAATAGCAAACAAAAGGTTAGTGTTCAACCCAATCTAACCCTTAACTCAGTGTATTTTATCCTGCTTGCAGTCTTTAATGACACATTTTAAACTAAAAATAAAAGGCGATGACAAAGAAAAGTAGTGTGTCCCACCCTCAATATGTAGTTGGGGATTTGTAAAGTGGCTAAAAATGTTCTTCCTTCTCAAGGAAAAAGTTGCAGTTCAAACTTTGGTGCCCATTCCAGTGCAGTATTGACTACTGCATAGGCTGCTGCCCCCAGTGCCACAGTCAGCCCCATCACTGCCAGTTTTATCAACCTCCTGGTCCCTGTTATTGTCACAATCGCACTTGTTCTGGGTTCTTGCTGGAGCTGTTCTCTGAATCGCCTCCGGAGCACTGCATCAGGGCGCTGCTGAGCCGACACCAGTTCAAAATCCTTGAAGGTTGAGACTGCGGTGCTGTGGGGATGGACAGACAAAATGCCTCCATTAGGCAATTCAAGTGCAGTGCAAAAGAAAGTCTCAAACCAATACTAACTTATCCAGCAAAATGATAAAAATGAACATATATAACATTTTTTTTAAAATTACAATTTTCTCCTTGTTAAATAAGTGCCACTGATCCCTCATTGGCTCAGTGGGTTTATCTAGACTGCAGAGCTACAACAGATCAGGAAGGTCAGAGGCTGGATTCTTGGTTTGTGGTGCATTAGTTGATCACAGCTGCATCAGATTAGGGGGGCAGTGAAGAAGAGAAAAAACAGCATAAGTTCCTGGCCTGACATTATCCAGTAACTTGTGCTGAAAATGCCTGAATGTGGCTAAGATGAGGCTAAGCAAATAGCTCAACAACATTCACAGGCAAAGTTCATTAATAAACAAAAGCCATGGTTGAGGTTCTAGATGATAAACAACACTTGTGAAAACATGCCTTAGCAAGAAAACACTTTCAGGAGAGAAGAGAAAATTATCGAGAGAAAAAAAATCAAATTCTCAATCTGCATATTTTTTGTAAAATAGCAATGTTACTTCTTTCATTGTGCATATGCTGCTAGGCTAGATAATGCCACAAACTGTACAGAATAGAGTAAGGCCATAATTCAAAAAGTGACTTCAATGGAGTTCCATTAAAAATATATAGCAATTTCCTGAATTTAAAGAAATACAACATTTTAAATCTTTGAACATGATACATGTTTAACTGGGGATCCAGTATTTTTCAGAATTTATGATGAACATATGAATTAGGAGGAGTAGGCCACTTGGCCCCTTGAACATTCTTCACCATTCAATAAGATCATGGCTGATCTGATTTTAACCTGAACTTCACATTCCTGCCAGCCCTGATAACCTTTCACCCCCTTGCTTATTAAGAATCCATCTGCTTCTGCTTTAAAGATATTCAAGGACGCTCCCTCAACCACTTTTTGAGGAAGAGAATTCCAAAGACACTCAAGGCTGAGAAAAAAATTTCCTCATCTTTGTACTAAATGGGCGACCCCTTATTTTAAAACAGTGACCCCGGGTTCTAGATTCTCCAATAAGAAGAAACATCCTCTCTACATCCATCCTGTCAAGTCCCCTCAGGATCTTATATGTTTCAATCAAGTCACCTCTTACTCTTCTAAAGTCCAGCAGATACAAGCCGAGCCTGTCCAACCTTTCCTCATAAGGCAACACGCTGATTCCAGGCATTAACCTAATAAACCTTCTCTGAACTGCTTATAATGCATTTACATCTTTCTTTAAATAAGGAGACCAATGCCATACAAAGTATTCCAGATGTGATCTCACCAATGCCCTGTATAGCTGGAGCATAACCTCCCTACTCTTGTATTCAATTCCCCTCATAATAACAACATTCTAGTAACTTTGCTGATTACTTGCTGCAGCTGCATATTCATCTTTTGTGATTCATGCACTAGGACACCCAGATCCCTCTGAACCTCAGAGCTCTGCAATCTCTTACTGTTTAGATAATATTTATCACATCTTTCTTTTACTCGTTCATGGGATGTGGGCCTCGCTAGCCAGGCCAGCATTTATTACCCATCCTTGGTTGCCCTCTTTCAGAGGGCATTTAAGAGTCAACCACATTGCTGTGGGTCTGGAGTCACGTGTAGGCCAGGCCAGGTAAGGACAGCAGATTTCCTTCCCTAAAAGGACATTAGTGAACCAGATGGGTTTTTACAGCAACTGCCAATGGTCATCATTAAATTTTTTTAATTGCTGATTTTTATTGAATTCAAATTCCAACATCTGCCATTCAAACCTGGGTCCCCAGAGCATTACCTTGGGTCTCTGGATTACTATCGTTTAGTAGTATAGTTAGTAATTCAAGTTATGGATTTAATTTAACTCTGAAGCCTACAGTCACATTTCGGTATCATTCTAAAGAACAACACTTGGATTTATATAGCAATATCAAATTGCAGGAAATGTTACTTTCTGGAGTACAGTGGTCATTCTATAAGCAAATGCAGATGCCATGCTGCGCCATTTAAATAGACCAGTAGATCTGTTCAAGAGGCAGAGGACTCAGATTTAAAGTGATTGGCAAAAGAAGCAGCATGTATTTAGGATACGGAATGCTCTGCCTGAGTGTGTGAAGCAGGTACTTTTAATCAAGACCTTTGAAGAGAATTGGATAATTATCTGAAGCAAAAAAAATTGCAGGGCTATGGGGAAAAGGCAGGGAGTGGGACAAGGTCGGCTGCTCTTCCATATTCCGTATCCTAAATACATGCTGCTTCTTTTGCCAATCACTTTAAATCTGAGTCCTCTGCCTCTTGATCAGATCTACTGGTCTATTTAAATGGGCCACAAGGTTTCATCCTGTGCTGTAACCATTCTACAATTCTATGAAAAGGCAAGGTCTGTGCACATGCATTAATTCAATACCCCAATACAACCGTATGGTTTGGGGACATGAATCAATATTTTATCACTGTTCTCTAACTTTTGGACTTTCATTACCTACATCAGAGGGCGATCTGTTCCAGTACTGCTAGGATACATCTCAAAATAGCCCAGGAATGTCTATTTCCCAAGATTTTAATGCCCTCCCTCCACCTCCTCTCCACAAGATTTGCTTAATTGCACTTGGACGCACAGGCTCCACTTGTACTATGAGAATAGGAGTGTATCACACTATTAACCAAAGCACTGTGCCACATTTGATACTTATCTCACTACAGTATGCCCTGCTCCAAAGGGGACAGACCTGTGCCACAAGAGCAGCCTTACATCAACAAAATTGCTGAGAGTGGTGATTTAATTTTGGCTGTGGCACTCTGAAATAGAACCACTTCTATACATACATGAAATATTCAAAACAATGATCAATAGAGTCCAGGAGAAATATATTCTGCTGGGAGGCAATCAGCAGTACCTAGAAGAGCTATCCAATCCAGTCTGTGGCACAAAAGCAGTGTGGTCAGGTCCTGAGAACAGATAAATGGTGAATATTTTGCTCATTTATCTTCAAATCCTGTGTATTTTATTAGAAATTGTAATGTTTTATTATTTGTAAAGTTTACTATCAGTAGTAAGGGTAATTGGGAGCAGCAGTGTTTATTAATTATAAATTAACATAATAAAGATGGTAGGGCAGGTGATGTGTTGGAGCTGATGTGATCTAGGGCAAACAGATCTGCAGTAAGTGTCTGCGGCTTGAGGAGCTTCGGCTCAGAGTTATTGAGCTGGACGACGAGGTGCAGACACTGATGCATCAGGGAGGAAGAAAGTTTACCTGGACACTTTGTACTAGGAGGCAGCCTTAGAATAGACTCTTCTAATTTGGTCAGTGGTCAGAGAAGGAGGGTGTGACTGCGAGTGAAGCAGGTCTGGGGACCCAGAAGGTAGAAGTAGAGGTGCCTCAGCCTTTCTAATTGTCCAACAGGTTCAAGGGTCTTGCAACCTGTATGGATGAAAGTGGTGGTTGCAGGGTGGATAAGTAAACTGACCAAGGCACCATGGTACAGGAAGCCATTCAAGCAGGGCCAGTTAATGTGAATATATTGGTAGCAGGGGACAGTATAGTCAGGGGGCATAGTCACAGTTCTCTACAGCCAAGAGTGAGAGTCCAGCTGGCTGTCTTGCTTGCCCAGTGCCAGGGTTTGGGGCATCTGCTTTGGGTTGGAGAGGAACTTGTAGGAGGAGGGGTAGGATCCAGTGGTTGTGGTCCACTTAGGTACCAACAACATAGGTAGAACTAGGAAAAAGGTTCTGAGGGAGCATGAGAAGCTAGGGGCCTAATTAAAAAGCAGAACCTCAAAAGGTAATAATCTCTAGATTACTACCAAAGCCATGAGCAAATTGGTGTAGGGTAATAGGATTAAAGAGCTAAATGCATGGCTCAAAGATTAGCATGGGTTTCCATCCAAGGGGCACTGGCACAGTATTGGGGAAAGTGGGAGCTCTACTGTTGGGACAGTCTCCAACTGAACAGCGCTGGGATGAATGTTCTGGCGAGTCGTCTAACTAGAGCGGTAGAGAGGGCTTTAAACTAAATAGTGGGGGAGAGGGATCAAGTTTGGGAAGATGCAATAAATTAAATAGAAAAGAGCAAGAGAGGCAAAAAAGGCAAGAGAGCAGGGTTGGAATAAGGGAAAAGATAATCAGTGTGGTAGGAAGGAACAGAGTGTACAAATCTATGAGTGCACCAACAAATAAAGCTAGAGGTTCCAAAGATAGTAAAAAGACAGAACTAAAAACTCTGTGCCTGAATGTATGTAGCATTAATAGCAAAACAGATGAAATGACAGCAAATAGAAATAAATATGAATGATTTGATGGCCATTACAGAGGTATGGCTGCAGGATGACAGACTGGGACCTGAATATTCAAGGGTACATGACATTTAGAAAGGTGAGGAAATTAGGATAAGGTGGAGGGCTAGCTCTGTTAATTAAGGATGACACTGATACAATATAGAAAGAGATGACCTTAGTTCTGGAAATCAAGATGTAGAATCAGTTTGGGGAGAGATGAGAAATAGTCATAGGTAAATCACTTACGGGAGTGGTTTATAGGTCCATAACAGTAACCACACTGTAGAACGGGGTATAAGGGAGGAAATAATGAGGGCTTGTGAGAAAGTTACAGTGATAATCATGGGTGATTTTAATCTACATATAGAATGGGAGAATCAGGCTGTGAAGATAGCCTGAATGACGAGTTCATAAGAGTGTTTTTGGGACAATTTCTTGGAGCAGCACATTCTAGCACCAACCAAGAGCAGGCTATACTAGATCTTGTAATGTGTAATGAGACAGGATTAATTAATGACCTCATAATGAAGGCAGCTATTCCCAACTGAACCCAAAACTGCTGCTTGTTTAGTGTTTGTGTGAGTGGGGCCTGCCTCTCTGGACCCCTGTTGCTAGGCAACAGCACAACTTTTCTACTCTTGTGCTTGCTTAACTTCTCAAGAGTTGTGAAATTCATTGGAAATGCAGGCACCTTTTAAAGTGAAACTAAAACTCAACTTGACCTTTTCTTAACACACAAATACAGAATTACAAATCAAGCTTAAACTTTAAAGCTAGAACTGATTCCTAACACCCACACATACAAATATAAAACTTACTTAAACTGTCTCTATTTCCTAACAAAAGGGATAGGTCAGCAGAGTTGAAGTAGCAAACATTTAAGATGATATTTCAGAATACTCAGAAAAAATACATTCCAGTAAGAAAAAAAAGCTCTAAGGGAAGAATGCACCACCTGTGGCTAACTAAGAAGTTAAAGTTAATATTAAATTGAAAGAAAAAACATATAATTCCACAAAGATGAATGGCAGGTCAGAAGATTGGGCAGAATATAAAGAACAGCAAAGAATGGCTACAAGATTAGTAAGGAGGGAGAAATTAAAATAAGAGAGAAAGCTAGCCAGAAATACTTAAAACAACTACAATGACCATAATAAGAAAATTATTAGAACTAAAAGCTGACAAGGGCCCAGGCCCTGATAGTCTTCATCTTACAGTCTTAAAAGAAGTGGCTGCTGATATAGTTGATGCATTAGTTTTAATTTTCCAAAATTCCCCAGATCTGGAAATGATCCTTCAGATTGGAAAAAAGCAAACATGTCTCCTCTATTCAAGAAATTAAGGAGACAGAAATCAGGAAACTACTGGCCAGTTATTTTAATATCAATGCGACATTTTCAGATTGCAAGATATGACGAGTGCCACAGTGCTAGGGCCTCAACCATTTACAATTTATATCAGTGACTGGGACGAAGGGACTGAACGCTGATTACAAAAATAGGAGAGAAGTAAGCTGTGAAGAGGACATAAGGTGTCTGCAAAGGGATATAAATAAGTTAAGCGAGTGGGCAAAATTTTGGCAGATGGAGTCTCATGTGTGAAAAAGTGAACTTGTCCACTTTGGCGGGAAGAATTGAAAAATAACCTATTATTTAAATAGAGAGAGATTGCAGAACTCGAAGGTACAGATGGATCTGAGTGTCCTGGTACACGAATCACAAGAAGTTAGTATGGAGATAAAGCAAGTGATTAGGAAGGCAAATGGAATGTTGTAATTTATTACAAGGGGAATGGAATATAAAAGTAGGAAAATTTTGCTACATTTGTATAGAGTGTTGATGAGACCACATCTGGAGTGTTGTATACAGTTTGGTTTCCTTATTTAAAAAAAGATATAAATGTGTTAGAAGCAGTTCAGAGAAGGTTCACTCAACTGATACCTGAGACTATCTTATGAGGAAAGGTTGGACAGGCTAGGCCTGTATCTATTAGGCTGTAAAGAAAAACGAGAGATGATCTTAATGAAACATAAAAGATCCAGAGGGGACTTGGCAGGGTGGATGCTGAAAGGATGTATCCCCTTGTGAAAGAGACTAGAATTAAGGGGCACAGTTGAAAAATAAGAAATCTCCCATTTAAGACAGTTGAGAAGAACTTTTTTCCTCCCAGAGGGTCACTGGTCTTTGGAACTCTCTTCCCTGGAGAAAGGCAGGGTCATTGAATGTTTTTAAGGCAAAGCTAGATAGATTCTTGACTAACAAGGGAGTCAAAGGTTATCGGGGTATATGGAACGTGGAGATGAGGTCACAATCAGATCAGCCAGAACTTACTGAATGGCAGAGCAGGCTTGAGGTGCCAAATGACCTACACCTGCTCCTAATTTGCATGTTCAAATAATATGCTTTTACAATGCTGGAAACCTTCTCTAGAATGGCCCAAAGCACCTAAGTACTATTTCAGTTTCCTGATGGCATTCTTTATAGAAACTAAAAGACATATCTGCAGAATAGTCCTGCGACAGGTGGTGAGGGAACCAACCAGAGAAAAAAAAATAATAAACTAGACCTTGTCCTCACCAATCTACCTGTCACAGATGCACCAGTCCTGAATAATACAGGTAGGAGTGAGCACCACACAGTTCGCGTGAAGACAAAGGCCTATCTACATTTGAGCATACCCTCCGTCATGTTGTATAAGCATTAAATGGAATAGATCCAGAATTGATCTAGCAGCTCAAAAATGGGCATCCATGAGGCACTGTGAGTCATCAGCAGCAGAATTGTATTCAACCACAATCTATAACCACATGGCCCTGCATAATCCAAACTCTACCATTACCATTCAGCTGAGGGATCAATCCTGGTTTAAAGGAGTGTGCAGGAGGGTACCTAAAAATGAACTGTCAACCTGGTGAAGTTACAACACAGGATTACTTGCATGTCAAACAGTGGAACCAGCATGTGATATACAGAACCATGTGGTTCCACAATCAGATCAGATCAACGCTCTGTAGTCCTGCCACATCCAGTCACAAATAGTGGTGGACAATTAAACAAATAACAGGAGGAGGGGGTTCCACTAACATCCCCATCCTCAATGAAGGGGGAGTCCAGCACATCAGTGCAAAACACTAGGCTGAAGAATTTGCAACCATATTCAGCTAGAGGTGTTGAGTGGATGATTCATCTCAGCTTCCTCCCGAGGTCCCCAGCATCATGGATACCAATCTTCAGCCAACTCGATTCACTCCACATGATATCAAGGAATGGCTGAAAGTGCTGGATACTGCCAAGATAATATAACTGAAGGCTTGTGCTCCAGAACTAGACGCACCCCTAGCCAAAATGCAGCTACAACACCAAAATCTACCCGATGTGGAAAATTGCTCAGGTATGTCCTGTCCACAAAAAGGAAGACTGATCCAACCCAGCCAATTACCACCATCAGCCTCCTCTCAATCATCAGAAATGTGATGGAAGGTGTCGTTGACAGTGCTATCAAGCGTCAATTACACAGCAATAACCTGCTCACTGACGCTCAGCTTGGGTTCCGCCAGGGCTACTCGGCTCCTGACCTCATCACATTGTCGGTCTAAACATGGACAAAAGAGCTGAATTGCAGAGATGAGGTGAGAGTGACTGCCCTTGACATCAAGGCAGCATTTGTCTGTGGCATCAAGGAACCATGACAAAATTGAAGTGAACGGGAATGGGGGGGAGAACTCCCCACTGGGTGGAGCCATACCTAGCACAAAGGAAGATGGTTATGGTTGCTGACAGTCAATCATCTCAGTCCCAGGACATCACTGCAGGAGTTCCTCAGGGTAGAGTCCTAGGTCCAACCATCTTCAGCAATTTCATCATGGCCTTCCTTCCATCATAAGGTCAGGAGTGGGGATATTCACTGATGATTGCACAATGTTCAGTACTATTTGCGACTCCTCAGATACTGAAGCATTCCATGTCCTAATGCAGCAAGACCTGGACAATATTCAGGCCTGGGCTGACAAGTGGTAAGTGACATTCGTGCTACATGTGCTAGGCAATGACCATCTCCAACAAGAGAAATCTAACCATCCCCCTTGACATTACCATCCCTGAATCCCCACTATCAACATCCTGGGAATTAGTATTGACCAGAAACTGAACTGGACCAGCCATATAATTACTCTGGCTATAAGAGCAGGTCAGAGGCTGGGAATTCTGAGGCAAGCAACTCAGCTCCTGACTCTCCAAAGACTGTCCATCATCTACAAGGCACGAGTCAAGATTGTGATGGAATACCCTTCACATGCCTGGATGAATGAGGCTCCAACACCACTCAAGATGTTCGACATCACCCAGGACAAAGCAGCCCAAAAGATACATGACCAAGACTCCAAATAATAATCATCCAGGCCCTAAATTATATTATAGTCTTTAATAAGACCAACAAATGCAGTATATTAATTAAATACTGTGGAATTTGAGAGCATATTATTGAGTTTCAGCTTTAATTTTACCTTTGCTGCATTAATTTATAACTATCAAGGAAATAATAACCAGTATACAGAGTATAGTCTATGCACACAAATAAAACATCTAAGCAAGCTTCACAGATTATTTTTCCATTCTGAGCTACTCCATTATTAATTCTATTATCTAAATCATAATATAAGTTAGGATAAAAAGACTTCCAATTTGATTGCATCCTTCCAAAATACAAATCCTATTATCTTCCCATAATCTGGACATTTTTTGAATTAGTCCAATGTCCTGGTTTTAAATGTCCTTCCTGGCAACCCATTCCAGTTGTTCACTTCTGTGGAGAAAAGCTTCCTAATGTCTGGCCTGAATTTGTCCTGGAATCCATGCCTTCATATCTGACAGCAGCTTTGAATTTCTTCCTCCATCTTGCAACAATTACCTCTTTAAATGGCCTGCGAGTTTATCTTTGACGTTGAGAGAGCCTCGACTTGGTCAGCTGTTCTTGTAGTTTTGCCCTTTATTTAGTTAAGTATCTTAAACCAGTTCTGAAGAAGAGTCATACGGACTCAACGTTAAATCTATCCTTCTCTGCACAGATGCTGTCAGACCTGCTGAGTTTTTCCAGCAATTTTGGTTTTTGTTTCAGATTTCCAGCATCCGCAGTATTTTGCTTTTATTTATATTAAACCAGTAATTTACTCACATATTGCTAATTATAGAAAAGAGCAACGACCGACCTACTAATAATCAAAAGAATAAAATATTGGAACTAAAAGAGTATTGTTCGTTTGGGGCAGTCTATGAGCATACAACTTAGACGAAAAACCTCATGCGGAGGCATCATAGTTACAGAGTATGATCCAAAATAGCAGTGGGAGGTTACATTCATTCTCTTTTTTAGGCTGGATTGGACTAACTCTTCCCTCGGAGGAAATCAAGTGTTGAACATACTACTACATGGTTCCAAGCTAGGCTGCACAACTGCTGTCAAATTTACTTAAACGTGTTGTTTATTTTCAAGCACATTGGGAGGTTCATAGAATGACAACACAGAATGAGGCTATTCAGCCCATCTTGCCTTTGCTAACTCTTTGAAAGAGCTATCTAATTAGCTCACTCCCCTGTTTTTACCCCATTGCCCTGCAACGTTTTTCTTTTTTAAGTACTTACCAATTCTCTTTTGGGAGTTACTATTGAATCTGTTCCACCACCCTTTCAGGTATCAACTCACCAAGTAAAATAAATTCTCATCTCTCTCTGGTTCTTTTGCCAATTACCTTTAATGTGTTCCTTCTGGCTATTGATCCCCCTGCTACTGGGAAGTTTCCCCATATATTCTATCAAATCCCCTCAAAATTTTGAACACTTCTATTAAATCCCCTCTTAACTTGATCTGTGCTAAAGATAACATAGGAACTGTAGTAGGCCATTTCATCCCTTGAGCCTGTGCTGCCATTCATTGAGATTAAAGCTGCATTGTGATTCGACTCCACATACCTGCATATCCCTTAATGCCTTTGGTTAACAAGAATCTATCAATCTCAGATTTAAAATTAACAACTGATCTAGCATCAATTCCAAACTTCCACCACCCTTTGCACTTCCTCATTACACTCCTGAAAGGTCTGGCTCTAGTTTTTAAACAATGTCCCCTCGTCCTGACTCCTCAACCAAGGGAAATAATTTCTCCCAGTCTACCCTATCTGTTCCTGTTAATATCTAGGAAACTTTGATCAAATCACCTTACAACATTCTAAATTCCAGGGAATACAATAATGTGCAATCTTGCCTTGTAATTTAATTTTGGAGTCCAGATATAATTGTGCTCCAGGTATGGTCTAATCATGGCTTGAATATCTGTTGTTTGTTTGATGTCTTCATGCACGGTTTTTCCTTTTGGGGAATAGTGTGAAAGTGTTGCAAGGTTTAGCAGGCTGATTATCAATCTGTTGATCCTCATGAACCCTCCCTCTGTGGCCAAGAACTGGAGTGGGATTTGAATTTGCAGCTTCTGGCTCAGAGGCAGGGATGCTACCTACTGAGCCACAAGCCTCCTATTATATAGTTGAAGTATGGTTTCTACCCATCCCCCATCCCTCTTGGATCTTCTAGATTCAAAGGTCAGCATTCCATTAGCTTATTTGATTAAAATGTGATGAATTGGTACAGAAAATAACGATCTGTGTACCCGAAGCCCAAAGGTCTCATTGAGCCTCTACCGTTTCTAGATTTTCACCATTTAGAAACTACTCTGTTCTATCCTTTTTAGGTTCAAATAGACAATCTCACATTTGCCTACACTGAATTCCATTTGCTTTGTCCATTCACTTAATCTATTAATGATCCCTCTGCAATTTTATGCTTTCATCTACACTGCTTATAATGCTGGCCTTTGTGTCATCGGCAAACTTCGATATCGTCAGCCAAGTTGTTGATAATTACGGTGACTAACTGAAACCCAAAGCAGGTCCTTGCAAAGCACAACAAGTCACATCTTGTCAGAGTCTTTGACCATTATCCCAACTCTGTCTACTGCCACTAAACCAATTTTCTAACAAGACAATAATTTGCCTTCAATCTCATCCTCTCTAATCTCTCCACAAAGCTGAAGTCCCTCATACATGGTACCATTTTCGTAAATCTCCTATGCACCCTCTAGTAGAGAAGGCCTTTCCCTGCCCAACTTGCTTTTTCTCCCCCAGTAGATGGTTGCTTAGCAGTAGCTAAATTTAAAAGTGAAAATAAAAGAGCAGGAGGTGGTGGCATTAAGAAGAACAGTAGTAGTAGTTTATTTCTAGATTTAAAGAGATCAGGTTATGCTTTAATCTGTTTTGGCTCCCGCTCCACTGTTTCGTAATGTAAATTCAAATAGTAACTGACTGAAAAAGTTCATTAGTTAAAAATAAACGCTTACCTTTAGTTTTCCCTTTCTCAGTTTGCTGTTACAAAGTAAACACAGTTGTCTTTTCTGCCTGCCACTTAATTCGGTCACATAAAGCAGCAGGTAAATGGAAAAGCACTTCCTGTTCAGATTATAGCCCACAGCTCCTCACTCTATCTTTGCTGGAGGTGGGATCTAGGCAGCAAAGCTAGAGTTCAGAATCTAAATTGTGTCATCTAAATATGACAGAATGGTGAATGCATGGAGCTAAGGAGTCCAATTGCCCTGTTGTATTCCAACCCGCTAGCAGCTCTATTACAATACAATGCTAAGATACAACCCTCCCATCAGATACATTATTTTCCAAATGGAAAATCTCTGCTAGCTTATCTGATATAAGTGCAATAATATTTATTGGGGAATTTAGGACCATGCTACACTGGGGTGCTTTTTGCCTGTGAACAGAGCCTGTAAGGAAAAGAAGACATCAATAAAGCTCTTAGAGTTTAATCATATGTCTTTGCTGAAAAAAGACACGTTGTTGAAGCTTTTCATCTTTCACTCACTGAGTGCAAGGCAGAAAGCTTCAGCAACATGTTTTTTCAGCAATACTCAAGGTCATTACTCTATGTTAAAATAATAATTGGCTTTATATTCATACAAGTGTTGCAGACACCATTTAATAAGCTATTTCAGCAGATACTCAGTGGAATTTATTGGTTATACTGTCTCTCCTGTCCACAACGTAAATTACATTATCATTGAATAATGAGTTTATTTACATTAAATTAAGCTAGCAGCAACATTTTACACCTTTATGTTCTTTAAATTAGGGTTATGGGCAGTTACATTTTTGGATAGATGTAGATACCACATTGGCAGACAAAACTACTGTCATTTTGAATAAGCAGGAAAACAACACCAGAGGAACTGCAGTAAAAGCAGTATTAGAAAATGTTAGAATGCTGCTGCTAGCATGTAGAGTCTATAAACGGTGGAATTTCCACTGATGCACAATAAGCGATTGGCTCTCACAATTCGCCAACATAGTTCAATTCCTGGTCTCAGATGGAGCTGGGAAAGTGGAGAAAAGGTGTATGTTTATCAGTAGCAAACAAAATAAGATTAATGAAACTGGTAGCTTCACAACAATATAAGGGAAGTCTATGGACAATAAAAATCTCCTTTCATTGGCTAGATGGGTTACCTTAAACAACGGAAGGAGATGTGCAGAAGAAATGATTCAAATCAGAAAAAGGCAAGTACTGAATTGCAATGTGTTGCAATATTCAGTTTCTCCCTCAGTAAAGCAACATGTGGAAACTGAAGATTGCAACCTTTCTCAATCAGTGGAGTCACACAAAGTCTGAAGTCCATACATGTGACAACTTTAAGGAGGGGAACCTAACACAAGATTTGGCATTGTAATTACTGCATGGTCCTGAACCACGAAATCATAGATTCCTTTTCTCTTTGATCTGAAATAGGTTTCACCAAGGTTGAACGATCACGCATTGTAATAATTTAATAATAATATTGCATTTTATTGAGTTTACCTTAGCAAAGTTGCCTCCTGGACTAGGTAAATGGCAAAATACAGAAAACAAGTGTGGTAGTGGGTATGCTGCATATACTGATGTAGATAATTGTAGCATTCATCAGGACAAACATCAATGCTAATTTTAAATTTGAGAAAGGACAGTCAATCCTTTTCATTCTATATTATAGCGCCTTCTGACAAATACACAATTGGTCACATTTAGCTTTCAGATCAGTGCCACAATTTTATTTAAAACAAAAGTCTTGTGAGTCTGACATTCTAAGTGCTGTAACTTTATAAAAGATGATGTGTTTTAATAAATTATTTGAATCTGTAACCAAAGGGGGCGGCTGGATTGGATGCCACAAGACAGAGCCACTGGGTGTCACACATCAGGAGGGGATTGTAGCACAGAAAAAGCTCCCAATGTAGCAGTTCCTTATAACACAAGAAGCTTATAAATTTCTTGCTAGAGAGGAGAGTAATTTCAGAGTAACTGCTTGCGTATAACCTGATTAACTCTATACATATCTCACAATAGAAGGTTTGAGACAGGACGACTGATTTATAAATATTCCAGCTAAATTGATCCTCTAGAGGTCAGGACATATCGAATTTTATCTAAACCGCCTTTATAGTGCAGAGGACAATGAAGAATTGCACCAGCAGCACCAATCTTTATTAAAACCACTTTGAATCATTTTGTAATCTATAAGTGAAAGAGAAAGTAACAGACACAGTGATTTTTAAATCTTCTGTTCTTCCCAGAATGCTCTCAATCCAGTCAGATGGAGCTGGTTGTGCTGCACAGATGAACTGGGGCAGTATTCATTTTAACCCAGCGGTTTTTGCGACTTTTAATTGATGTTTTTTTTCTATGCCTGCTATAGAATTTTACTATTTTAGATTGATCTGCAATTTTGATTGTTTGTTCTCAATTTTTTTTATACAAAATGAAATTTAAGAATAATAGAACAAGTCTGCTGTTTGTGCAGTACTCATTAAGCATTTATCTCTTGAGCATTAAATAAAGTTACACCAATGTTCCCCCTCCCCACATAACTCTGAATAAATTCCCAAAGTGTACGGATCCAAAATAAAAATAAACCAATATCTTTATACATAAACAACACCACAGCAAGACCACAAAGAGAAATCCTTAGTTTTTTTATGGTGGATCTGGTTTAAAATTTAAGTGTACAATGATATGGATGTCTATGGAGAGTCCTTTATGTAGTGCTAGGAATCTACTCAAACTGCCCTGATTTTGAAATAAGCTGACAACAACCAAAACACATTCACATGTAAAAAACTCTAGATCAAGAGGCAGGGTAAGAGAAGGGGTGGGTGGGTGGGGTGGTGTTGGGGGCAGATATAAACTAAACTTTGATGTCATAAGAGCCTGTTCAGGCCCCCAAGCCTGTTCCAGGGCTGATTAAGATCATGGTTGATCTTCGAGCTGACTCCATATACCCACCTTTGCCCATCCCTTTATAAATTTGGATAACAAAAATCTATCAATCACAGTTTTATATTTAACAGTGGTGGCATAGCAGTATTGTCGCTGGACTAGTATTCCAGAGACCCATTGTAATGCTCTGGGGACCCGGGTTCCTATCCCACCAAGGCAGATAGTGAAATCTGAATTCAATAAAAACCATGAAACCATTGTTGATTGTTGTAAAAACCATCTGGTTCACTAAGGTCCTTAAGGGAAGGGAACCTGCTGTCCTTACCTGGCCTGGCCTACATGTGACTCCAGGCCCACAGCAATTTGGATGACTCTTAAATGCCCTCTGAACAACGGTAATCGGGGATGGGCAGTAAATGCTGGCCTAGCCAGCGATGCCCACATCTCATGACCAAATAAACAAAAACTGATCCAGCATCAACTGCTATTCATGGAAGAGGGTTCCAAACTTCTACCACCCTGTGTCAGGTTCTAATTTTTAGACTAGGCCTCCTAGTCCTTGACTACTAATTAGCAGGAATAGTTTCTCCTAAGCTGCCCCATCTGCTCTCTTTAATATCTCAAATACTTCAATCAAAACTTCCAGGGAATACAAACTCTAGCTTCTTTCATCTTTTCTTAAATCTTAACGCTTGGAGTTCAGGTATCATACTGGTAAATCCACGCTGCACTCCTTTCAAGGCCAATATATCTTTCCTAAGGCGTGTTACCCAGAACTACTTGCAGAACTCCAGGTGTGGCCTAACCTAGGCTTTTATGACTGAAACATAACTTCTGCTGAAACAATTCCTTAGAATAGTTTACTCACCCGACTCTTCTTTGGATTTAGGCATCATTTTCACTGTTTTCACTTTTTAAAATAATTTAAAACGTGTATGTTGATTTCAAAAAGGTCCAAGAACCCATTATCTACCCCTTTGCAAAAATATTCCCCCCGACCCCCCATTCTTATGAAAACATCAACAATAGCTACAATTTTCAACAATTCTCTCTGGGAATGAGTTTGACCAGGCCACACAACTCCTTTGGTAAAGGTGCTGAGTCACTAAGAGCCCTAAATGGCACAATTCTCTCAGCCATCCAGATTTCCATTACAACTTCATTTAGTTCAATAAACAAAGCTCAGGAATAGTATTATAGAAATAACAGTGAACAAAACCTTATGGTACCATAGGAAATACTATTATTCCAGTTGTGTAGTGCACAAGGTCACAGTAGTGTCTCTTAAGTAGAGCAGTAAAACATCATACAGACCAACATACAAGTAGTACATTAGCAGCTTATTAAAAATACACTTTCAAATGAGACTTATACATGGAACCACAGCTCAGTGCAGAAAGGAAAGTGGTAAATTAAAGAAATTATAATCACCTTAGGGTTTAGCACCCCTTTGCATGGTCTTGGGGGTAGTATATTAGCATTCCTTATTTGGATTGGCTAACTAATAGAAGACAGTGAGTTGGGATAAGGGGGGTATTACCAGGATGGCAACCTGTAATTAGTGGAGTGCCACAGGGATCACTGCTGGGGCCTCAATTATTTACAATATATATTAATGATTTAGATGATAGAAATGAATTTATTGCCAAATTTGCAGATGATACTAAAATAGGTGGGAAGGCAAGTGGTAAGGATGACACAAGGGAGTCTACAGAGGGATATAGACAGGTTAAGTGAGTGGGCAAAAAATGGCAGATGGAACATAACGTGGGAAAATGTGAGGTTATGCACTTTGGAAGAATAGAGAAGCTGAATTTTATTTAAATGGAGAAAGACTGCAGAAGGTTGTAGCACAGAGGGATTTGGGAGTCCTAGTGCATGAATCCCAAAAAGCTAACATACAAGTTCAGCAGGTAATAGGACAGGCAAATAGAATGTTGGCCTTTATTTCAAAGGGAATGGAGTATAAAAAATAGGAAAGTCTTGCTAAAACTATGCAAGGCACTAGCTACAGCACACCTAGAATATTGTGAACAGTTTTAGTCCCCTTATCTAAGGAAAGATAAACTGGCATTGGAGGCAGTCCAGAGAAAGATCACTAGGTTGATTCCGGGTATGGAGGGATTTTCTTATGAGGTGAGGTTAAGTAGGTTGGGCCTGTACTCACTGGAGTTTAGAAGAATGAGAGACGATCTTATTGAAACATAAGACTCTCAGGGGGCCTGACAGGGTAGATACTGAGAGGTTGTTTCCCCTCGTGGGAGAGTCTAGCACCGGAGAGCATAATCTCAGGGTAAGGGGTCGCCCATTTAAGACAGAGGTGAAGAGGAATTTCTTCTCCCAGAGGGTAGTTATTCTGTGGAATTCTTTACTGCAGAGGGCTGTAGAAGTTGGGTCGTTAAGTATATTCAAGGCTGAGATAGACAGACTTTTAATCAGCAAGGGAGTCAAGGGTTATGGGGAAAAGGCAAGAAAGTGGAGTTGAGGATCATCAGATCAGCCATGATCACATCAAATGGCGGAGCAGACTCGATGGGCTGAATGGCCTACCTGCTCCTACATCCTATGGAGTCTGTTAGAAGCATGAGCTTCAAGCTTGATTGGCACTTACCTCTCTTTCTGGGCAACCTCCCTGGAAAGTTCAGACGGAGGAAACTGAACAAAGAGGTCACCAGCACGGCTGATCAGGGTCTCGTATGGCAGGTCCTGTGGGATCTGGGAAAGCAGATGGTGGACAGCAGCCATATCACATTCACTCTCCAGGACCTCATGTCCCCGGTATAACACAATCTACAAAAATAAGGAAACAAACCCTAATGAGGGTGGTAGTATTTTAGACTCTTAATATATCAATTTGGTGATGAAAAATATGATGCTTTCTTTGCCATTGGTTGAATTGAATGGAAGGCAGAAGCGTGGTTGAGGGCGGACACTTTAAAAATGTAAACACACAAAATAAACAATATACCTACCACTGCAGCAAAATAGATGGGCATTAGCGGATGGCACGCGAGGAAGAAGTCATATAACCGAACCACATGCCGGAAATCTGAAAGCACGTGACCAAACCAAGTTATCAGCCAGCTCAAAGCGAAGATAGTACCAACGTCAGCTCTATAAATATAGAAGAGCAGGAGAGAAAACCAATGTTAATGCAAGTAAGCAAATTCATTAATGGATGCTCATTGCCAAGTTACGACCGTTAATGGCTAACTGGCCACTTCAGGCATGTTGCATCTCATTAACACTGGTATCATCCTGCTGTGGGCAGAATTGGCTGCCACATAATCCTACATCCGTCACTGTACTGCGAAGTAAAATCATTACATTTGAGTTGCAAAAAAGCACTAATATGTCTTCCTTAAATATGGAAGCCCAACTTAGAATGTCTACAACAAAAATAAAAATATCTGGAAAAACTCAGCAGGTGGCAGCATCTGCGGAGAGGAGCACAGTTAATGTTTCGAGTCCATATGACTCTTCAACAGAACTAAGTAAAAAATAAGGGGGGTGGGACAAGTCGAGCTGGATAGAGGGCCAGTGATAGGTGGAGATAACCAAAAGATGTCACAGACAAAAGGACAAAGAGGTGTTGAAGGTGGTGATATTATCTAAAGAATGTGCTAGTTAAGGGTAAAAAGCAGGACAAGCAAGGTACAGATAGCCCTAGTGGGGGTGGGGTGGGGGAAAGGGATCGAAATAGGCTAAAAGGTAGAGATAAAACAATGGATGGAAATACATTTAAAAATAATGGAAATAGGTGGGAAAAGAAAAATCTACATAAATTATTGGAAGTACTGTAAATTCATGTTTTTGTTATGAAAGATTGCTAGTATTTCAGAGTAGCTTATTAAAGAGATTTTTTCAAAAGTGCAGAAGGTATAGCATCGACAAAATATAACAAGGCACAAAAAGTGAAAAGCGTCCAAGTTACAGACGGGTTCTCTAGCATCATCGAGAAAACAAAACCATCAGTTCATTAAATAATGCTTTTGTTTTCTTTTTTTAAAAACAATTGTTCATTAGTTGGCTCTGAAGATGAGTCATACGGACTCGACACATTAACTCTGTTTCTCTCCACAGTTGTTGTTAGATCTGCTGAGTTTTTCCAACATTTTCTGTTTTTGTTCATTAATTCCAGTTGGGTGGTCCAGTAAACTAGATGCTTGATATTGGATCTACTGGTAAGGGGGTTTCCAAACAGTGGATTCGCAGTTCAAAACTTCCCACAACCAAATGCCTTTCATTTCTTGAACAACTGGCCTCTTTACACATGAGCTGCAGTCTAAATGGGTGCCCAAGCCACTAGGAAGCTTTGTTCAATTGAATGGCTATGGTCACAATAATTCCTAAACCAGGAATATAAGACATCAGCATTTCCCCGCCCTCAAAACTGGATCTTCAAATAAGGGCCAAAGAAAAAGGTTTCAAACTGCAGGTGCATCAGATTTCAGTAATCATTGGCTTGCCAACACCTATATGTCAGAAACAAAGTCCAGGAGTCCAAGGGAGCATGCTGATATTTGAAAAGGCTCCCCTAATCATAAAAAGTTTCAAAACCACTGCTGCAAAGAATTAAAACAAATTTGCATCCTCACCTTTGCATGAAGTCATGTACTTCTGGGTTAACTCTCTCTATTATTGGCATAAGGTAATTTAAAATGTGTTTTGTGTTGTCCATGGTTGGGTCCATAAAATCCCTGCAAGAAGTTTGAAATAAAACCAATATTTAATGCACAACATGGGTAACCAATGAAATAGCCAGAACATTTGAATCCATCTGTTAGTATAAAATGGCAAAAGCATTCAGTTGAACTATTTGCTTGAATATAAAATTCCTGTGCTAGATTTCAAGGAAGACACAGATGAAGGTAAGAAATTTGCTTAGTGTAATGCATTTTTAGGAATGATAAATGGCTGTGCAATCCAAACTCAATGGATTGAGGTTATTTATACATATGGCAGCACATAAACTGGAGAGCTCTGAAAGGCTAGAAACACATTAGTGACAAAACAAAAACTCACCCTGAACTCTCTCCAACCCATCTCACCCACAGAGGCAATGTCCTTGAAAAACACTTCTCCCTACAATTTATTTAATAGGTATGCATATCGTCCAAGCCGTTATGGCCAGTTCATTTCATTTTCAAAAGGGTTCCTTTGGTGGCTAGTCAATTTGGCAGGTCCCAAAGCGTGAACAGCAGATTCCTGCAGTCTGAGCTGAAACACTACTGTACTTCAGGATATCTTTACTTCATTGTGTAACACATTCCGCATGTGTTACGTAAACAGTACATTGGAAATGTGATTACCTGTACTCAAATTATCTTCCTGCTAAATCTGCAAGTCTATGTCTGTATTTAAATGTTGGTGAATATAAAACAGGGCATTTTCTTTATTCCCATTATTAAGAATTATAGCTGTGCCATATGTGCAGGACCAGAATGTACAAGGTCTAAATTACCAGCTACTTTCTATTATGTATCAAGTTGTAATGGATAGCTAATAGAGAGTATTCTGAGGGTTGAGACTACACCCATTAAAAAGCTTAAACATGTTTATACAAGTTATCAGAATCCTGAAATTGGATGACAGATGGTGAAAATTATTAGTCTGTGATGTAGATTTGAAAATAACCTGCATATAATTAATAGAGTTTTTAAAATCTGCTGTTACATCAGCAGGCTGTGCTAGCTGGTCAATTATCAACGATGCCTGGAGCACGCAGACATGCGTGGCCTAGATATCAAACTGCAGTCTACTACAGAGGGATAACATGGTCCCAAATTTTCAGAGAAACCCTATTTACCATCCTCCCACTCCAGCTCCCCTTCAAGAAGGGCAAACACTAAATGGTCATCAGATAACTGAGGAAACACAGATAAGAGATAGCAAGAGCTCCTCATGAACAGTGTGGTGAGCAGGACAATTGACCATAAACTATTTGTTGCAAACCAAAGCACAGATACACACCATACCTGATCAAACAGTATCATCAATTCTCTCTCTGCAATGCAGTCATGGTTGGCACTGAATCCTGCTTACATCAGCATGTGTTCTCATACCAAACCTCCAGGCAACATTTTCCAAGAACTGTTGAAGCAAGTCTAAATGTTTTCTCAGCTGAATGATAGACATCTACCTTCAGAGTAATGAAAGGAACTATGTAAGGAGGCTAGCTATGTGTCAGCCACCTTGATGTTCCAGGCATCCAAGTTCAGTGTTTATTCATCAAGTGCTTACTCCAGGTTCTCATGTTAAAGACATTGCATGAGGCCAACTTCTCACCATGATACTAAGTGGCAGACTCTGCACAGAGCCTCCCCCCTGCCCCTCAACCCTTCAATTGTTTCCCATTTTTGCCACATGTGCATCTCAGTTTGGTCCTGGATCTTACACGTGGGTTGCAGGAAGGCAGCCCTTCCAGTTGTGAACTAAGAAGAACTACTTGGACGCAAGCCACCCACCTGGTTGAAGGGCTGTCATATAAGTATATTACAGAGAGATGCTAACAACACTTGCAGTAGGGGATGGAATTTTAATTAGCGGTTCAATAGTCAGTATTGAGGTTAGGGTTTAAATTTACTATAGGATAAATCGCAGAGCATCAGGTGTAAAATCCATTTGAAGGAAATGGTCCTTCACATTTTGGACTTTATGTTCTACTTCCATTCAGGAATGCAGTTCAATTTTATACAGATCTGGTGGAAGACTGTTGACGCTCAGAGCGTGAAGCTTAAATCCAAATAAAGCCAGTAGTAAAGAATCAAATTTTCATTCAGACCACTCGAGTTTCAAATTCAAAAACAGAAGGGCAAGAAGAAGGGAAATTCACAAGATAATATATGCATAGTGAATTGCCAAAGCAAGAATAGAACAGCACAAATTGCCCAATTTCCATGACTTCCCAAATGGAGGTGGAACTACTAAATTAAGTATGCATGAAGACAAAGGAAGCCTTTCTCATCCTTTCAAGATAAACACAAGATTTCAGAATTAAAAGCATGGAAATTGCGTTTTTTATGGTGGGGGTGGAGCAAGAAACAACCATGAACACTGGCTATGTGATCAGGTACTGAATCACAGAATTCTACCCCTACATGAGTCAGCAACTTAAGATCAGGAGAGGAAAAAAATTGAGAGAGCAAGGAAGGAAAAAGAAAGGAAATGTACTAAAAATGGAAGGCTGGGAGCTAGAAGAAGATGGGGCAAGTATGTTCCGGGCAATCGAGCACTGTCTTCTCAGTTGAGTAGGGTAATATGTAAACAAGATTAACTTATTAAAACTTAAAGCATTTGTGTACCAAATACCTGAGATGATGTGTGGAAAGTTTTTCCACTAGGGCTGTTGCCATTCTCTCACCGACAACCAGAAGGAAGGTGACCACTATGTCATGGTAACCTTGGTAATAGTGAAGCTGAGGGTTTTTCTTCAGTACCTCCAGGATGCTGTCAATCAGTTCTTCTTGCAGTACTTCTCGTTCTGCATCCGGCATTCCTGTAGACATCATCAATCCATGACAAAGAAATATTTGCCAAAGAGCATACAAATCTAGAGTGTTTCATAATTCAGTCCTTGCACATTGACAGAGATAGATCAGCTTAATCAGAAACTATGGCAACTACCACTAAAGTCAGTTACATAATAGGGAAAAATAATTTCAAAATTCAGTAACATTCAGGATACGCTTTTCCTTCCCATCGCCCTTCAAAAGCAAGCTAGCCTATCCACACAGTCCCTCCTCATCAATGGACTTAATGAACGAATGGTTGTAGAACTGAATAACCTCTTGAGCCTTACATTATCTATTTCAATTGCCTTCCTTAGTAACTGGAGAATAATGGAGAGTTTTGGTCTCCATACTTAAGGAAGGATATTATTTGCCTATGGGAGAAGTGGTGTGCAATGGAGATTCAATGAATAGATTCCTGCAATGAGAGGATTGTCCAATGACAGATTGAGTAGAATGGGCCTATATTCTCTAAAGTTTAGAAGAATGAGAGGTGACCTCTTTGAAAACATAAAAGATTTAGATGATTTGACAGGGTATATGTTAATGGGCTGTTTCCCTGGCTAGAGTGTCTAGGATTAGGGGCATAGTCTCAGAATAAGGGGCCGGCCATTTAGGATCGAGATGAGGGTAAATTTGTTCACCCAGAGGATTGTGAATCTTTGAAATTCTCTATTACAAAGGCCTTTAAATATTAAATCATTGAATATATTCAAAGCTGAAATCGATAGATTTTTGGACACTAAGGGAATCAAGGGATATGGAGATCAGATGGGACGAAGTGGAGTTGAGATCAAGGATGGGTCATGATCTTACTAAATAGTGTAGCAGATTCAAGGGTATGGCCTATTCCTATTTCTTATGTTCTTATGCCATCTACTTTGTAACAATTAGCCTTTGGGTGAAAAACATCCATCCAACTTTTGTTCCTAGCTGTTGAAGCTTTTGCCATGAAGAACGTTACAGCAGACAAAGAAACCTCTGTATTGTCATTTTGTTGGATGCTGCAATGTTTTGAATGTCATATAATGCACCTTGCATTATTCTTCCAGTAAGGTGGACCATAAGCCCAAAAAAGTCTAAGTTAGCTAAACAGGATTGTGAGAAACAATATCACCGAGACGTTAAGTTAATGACCTGGCCTGACTTGTCAAGCACTAGAAGTAATCCACAGCATGCTTTTTTGTAAGTGCTATGAGCCAAGCTCAACAATTCTGTTACCAATTAATTCTGCAAATTACTATGAAATAAAGCATTTGGTAGGTTAGCTTAACATGGAAGTCTCTGTCAGCTTAACGTAACAGGAGCATGTAGTGGGAATGCTATATGTAATCCAGAAACAATAAATAAGTTTACTGTTAGCCCAGAGTAAGCATTTATGCACATTAAAAGGCAATTTTCATGACCAAAACAAAATCAAATTGAAGGTTTAGTCTTCTGTGATAGGTATGCAAAGTATGGTTTTTGACCATAAAGAACAATTGTAGATCCACAGGACTATGGTCACTCTCTCCAAAACATGTGATGAAAAGAGCAATAGAGGCTGCCAAGCAAAGCACAAGTACTGTTGGTTATTTAACATGACCATGAGCTCTCAGGGTCCCTGATTAGGCAGTCCCGAAACATGCAGCAGGTTGTGTTCGCTCAGTTCTTAACATCTGAAACCACAACTGACTTCTGGCAGAGTGGCGGGGGGTGGTTGGGGAGATAAAAAAAGAAACAAGATGGATCCTCCCATCTTGTGCTAGAGCCAAGCTGATCACAATTGTTACGTAAATAATCTCTCTTAAAATGCAATATTTCTTTTCTTTTAAAAACATTATTTTTCAGTCCTTTGAGTTCTTCGTCTATGTTGTTTATCATCTACATTCAGGAGTGCAGGTATGTTCCATGCCCCCAGGCCTCCATAAATGTTGTTCAAATGTCACAGGGAAATCACCAGAGCAGCAGTGCTTATTTATCTTCTCTCTGTTCCTCCAGGGAAATACTTGATCCTCATCCTCAGCACATCATAATAGCGACAACTCTAACTCAATCTGCAACGACAAGGATTTACAGGCACAAAACACTACTTCTGGCATACCAGATTAGTGCTTGAATCTACTACATCTCTAAAATCACACTCGTTAACACTGTTAAGGAGTCAGAGGAAATCATGACGTGCTTGTAAGCGGTTGTGAAAAACAAAATTAAAAGGAATAATTTCCTCTACTTTGTTGAGGTGCCAATATAACCATTGCTGCTTTCACTGTAAAAAAGATTTACTTAATATACAACTTACCAGAATCATTCAGAATCCCATCAAAGCAATTTAAATACAATGAATTACTCTGAAATGCAATAGCCATTATGTAGGCAACACAGGGATTCTTTTGTACCTAAGTCAGTGAGATTAATAACCAGTTGATCTGTTTAAACATCTTTCTCCCCTCCCTATTTCCCTGGATACATTATTAAAAACTGCTGACATTACTGTATTAATAGAAATAAGACTCCAGGCATAAGCCAGTTCCAAACAAGTGCATTTTGCATCAGCAGATTTTTGCACTAGGCTGACTTACCAGGTGGAAAGCGTCGCAACGACCTCTGGACATCTAGTAACACTTGTTGATAGTCTTTATTGTTCTGTCGGAGTTCTGGTCCTGTTGCAAAGGTTAATGTTTAATTTACATGTTGCACAATTAAAAAAGCAACCAGCTGGGAGGTCTATGGATACACAACAGTAATTAAATTACATTGTAAGACACAATCCAAAAGTCACTGAACAAATGCATTATGTGCTTTCCAACATCTTGAATTAAAATCACTGATATTTCTCATGTTCATCGCTCAGGCATTTAGCTAAAATTCCAGCAATTAACTTAAGATGTACAAGAAAACTCTCCTATTAACTCAGATGATAAATGCAATGTCCAGTATGGACTTTACATATTAAAAAAAACCTTCATTCATCATTGTTCTAGGTAGTTTGCTAAAATAAGCCAGGGACTCATTTCTGATCACTGCTCAATGCCAGTTTAGGTGCAATGGTAGTACTCTCATCTCAAAGTCATGAGCACAAGCACACAGCCTAAGCCGACAGCAATGCAGTACTGGGATTGCTGTATTGTTGCAAACAACGCCGCTCGGGTGAGATGTGAAACTGAGACCCCCAACCTCCAAAGCAGATGGATCGAAAGGATCCCATGGCATTATTCAAAGGGTAGTTAGGGAGCTTTGCGAGTGATCTGGCCAATATTTGTCCTTCAAATCACTGCCATAAAAATCAGATTAATTGATAATTTACCTCATTGCTGTTGATGGAAATTTGCTATGTGAAAATTCACTACACATTTGTTTACAAGGCAAGTACCTACACTTCAAAAGTAATTCATTGGTGGTAAAGCATTTAGAGGCACCCCGAGGACATGAAAGGCACCATATATCAACGTAATTCTTTCTTAACTGTATGATCCCAGCTGATGTTACTCCTGGATAAGTCAGATCCCTGATAAGATCGATCAAACCATGTTCCAAACTTTTATTTTTTGTTTAGAAACGTGGAGGGTGGTTACTGAACAGAGCCACAGAGTCTGCTGAAAGTACTTTTAACAAAGGATAAAACATTTATTTGATAAGAAAAAGATGAACGATATTACACTTCTCCTTCACCCATAACCATACCTTTACAGATATATACAGATTCATAAGAATAACATAAGTTACAAAATCTATCTTATACTCTAATTTTCACAGTAAGTATACAGTCCATGTAAACCAACAGGTGACCTGTGCTTGGACACACCACGCTCCAAGATCAAGTGACAGAGCCACCCAAAACAGATGCTATGGATCTCTCATCAGCTTGCCCCAGACGCTTGTCACACCATGAGCCAACCGGTCTCACGGAACTCCATCTTTCTCCTGAGGGTTTCCAATGTCAATGCTCGAAAAACTCGCTTTGGAATCTTCTCCCAAACAATGCTTTCACTTGGTCGTCTTCTACAAGGATCCACCTCCAGGGTTTCAACTTCTCCTTCTGAAGTTCTTTCCCCCTGGATCTCCACTTGCATTCAAGCTTCATCTTTCATGCACTCTCAGATATTCAGCCAAGCCAACAGAACACCACTGCTTCACAGGCCTGTAGTAAGGAGCCACCAACTTTTGGCTGTCTCCTTGGATCTTCCGGCTTCTCACAAGCCCACTTTGCCTTGAGTCTGCCTCCTGCAGCTTTCTCTCTAATTCTGAGCCGTTCCACTGCTCCTTGCTTTCACTTCCACTGAACAGGACCCCTTCCCAATTCCTGTTCTTGCTCTTTGACTTAACTGTATTCCTGGGCCTTTCTTTTGTCCCCACTCCCTAGTTTGTGGGATTTTTTTCTGTTCTTTGGGAAATCTGCTCTCTGCAATTCCCTCTCCTGTCCAGCTTCCTCACCCTGCGGTATTCACAGACCAACTGAACACAAACTGCTTTTCTGTTTCTCTCTGTAGGTCTCCTGTAGCTAGGCACAGTTTTTCCTACTTTATTTTTAACTTCCCTAAAACACTTCAAGCATTGTAAAACCTCATTAAAATTCAGGAATACAAACAAACCCACAGACTTGCTGACTCCACTCTCAACCAAAAATCCAGGCTTCACTTTTCTAAGACACAAATAAAAAATTAAACTTAAACCTACAGCTAAAACTTAAAGCTATTGCTAATTCCTAAAACACACAAATACACATATAACTTCCTTAAAACTATCTCGAGTTCCGAACACAACTCATGCTAGAAAGTGTAAATGTTGGTTGACAATAGGATACAGCCACCTTAGCTTTGCAAAAAAATAGTCCTTGTGAACAGCTCTTCGAGGGAGGCTGGTGTGGTATCAAAGGCTCCAGAAAGGTCAAGAAGGGGGAAGAGGGATAGTTTCTCACAGTCATGGGGACTGCCATTTCTGTTTCTCTATTAAAGTAGGATTGGAGCTGTGGAAATATGGGAATGGATTTGGGAGACAGAGATACATTCCAAGGATTTTGGGGAGGAAAATGAGGTTGGGGATGGAGCACAGTGGTTTGCAAGGACAAAGTGCCCTCTGTAAATGTTTAATAAAGATGCATATTTCATTTAAACCAATTCACAATAAGTATTGCTACCCTAAGCTTGTGACCATGGCAACTAATTGGCCTGTAGCCTTAATTTCAAGTCCATGTCAGCTCTAATCTTTAGAGATCTTACTGTTGCAACAATAGCTCAAGATAACAAAGTATCTCATATACTAGATTCTGATCAAATACACAGGACGCAAGTAGTACCTGGTTTGGGAGCTAGATCATGTGTGTTTATGTTAAGCAGCTTTGGCCACACTTTGCAACGAATTTCATCTGTCAGAAGACCACCTTCACTGATTGCCATTCTCCTCAATGCAGCCACATCCACTGGAGAGCTGTTTAAGGCCTGGACGATTTCTGCTACCTTTCGTTTTCTTTTTGATTCATTATCTGATGGGAAATACAAAGTACAATGTCACTTCATAATTAATTTGAATTTATTTGTCTCTTCTCCATTCTGTCTATCTTCTCCAAATTCTGATTTCTATCCAATTCCCCCTGTAGAGAAATAATTGTATCTACCCTAGCATTTGAGAGGTCATAATTTCACCATGTTCTACAATGCTGCAATTTAGCAATGCATTCTGACCGCCTCCAGATCAATTGTTTCAATATTTTTCTTGTACATACCTACATCGGTTTTGAGACCTGTCGAAAAGTCCAACCCAATGAAATGAATAGATCTACTCAAGGATGTGAAGGACCACTCCCCACAACTAACATCAGTGGAACAGCAGAGAAAATACCACCAAAACGGCAGCTTTCATTGAGGTCACAAAGTTAATGTTTTCTTGTTTGTAAACAGTAAGTTAAATTCCCTTCCTCCTACCCCACAATAAAGAAGAGCACTTTGAATAAAAAGCAACCTCTTTAGACTTTCCTTACTCTTTACGGTAAAAAAGAATCCTATCTAATAGATTAAAACAACCCCTGCTAGACACTGTTTCTTTCCAAGTATGAGCTATTTCAGGATTGGAAAATGTAACTAGCAGAGTGCCAGCTGGAAAAATTCACAAATCGGTGTCAGGTTACCTTTGCCAGGTAAGATACCACAGCACAAAATTTAGGATAAAACTGCTTCTACTGTGTATCCTAATTTCTAATTTAAGGACAACGTATTTTGACATTGCCATTTCCCCAATTGTGTCTAAAGACATTTCATCTTTGGCCCAATAAGAATACTGCACAACTTTCTCAGTGCAACTGACAGACCACTTAATACCATTTCATGTTTTGAGAAACAAACTGCAGATTTGCACACATTACAAGATTTGCACACATTACAAATTGAGTGAGATCAATACTATAAACTTTACTTTAAATCTTTAGTGTTGATAAAAATGCAAGTTTTCATTAGATTTAATCTAAGGCCAGTTTAAAATCAGAGGAGTTATTTTACAAATTTGCTTCACTGACCTAGCCAGCACATCTCTTGTAATGGCTTCGCTTCACATGGTCTAACTATGGCCTCCTCCTATTCATCTACATGATGCCCCTCCGCAACATCAACAGTAGAGACGGATTAAATGTATGCACGCTCCTGACAAACTGCTGCTCACCCTCAATTCCACAAACACATTAAGAGGTGACAGCACGACTGACATGAAACCGTTGAAGACAGAGCTTGCTAGAAGACCAAAACATTATGTTTGACTCCCGACAAGACCGAATATTTTCACCTCTCAATATCACCTAATCCATCATTACACCACCCTTAACCACAATTTCCAAACTTTCATGATTAGCTTCGCCAAAGCTTTTCTTGCCAAACCCCCAAGTTCCAACACCAATCTCTGCTGCCTTCAGCCTATCCCACAACACAATCTGCTCCCATGTCCCTGACAAACTTCATTGTTCCTCCAATCCCTCATAGATCAAATTCAAAATTCTTGCTTATAAATCTCTCCATGATCGAGCCCCTACCTTTCTCTGCAATTTGCTTCAGCCTTACACACTAACTACTCTTCCAACCTCCTCAGTAGAACCCTCCTTTTCTGCTCTGCCCTCAGTAATAGAATCTTCAATCAACTTTGCTGCACACTCAGGAACGCTCTCCGTAAACCTCTTGTTGGTCATGCTTTCAAACACTTCCCCAATCTGTTCTACAGCTCAGCATCTAGTTTTGCCTATGAAACTTGTGGGACGTTTGATTACAATACAGATAATACTATATCACTCTGGTCCATGGTGATTTAAATTTAAAAAGCATTCTGGTAGTGTACTGAGTAATCACAAGGCAACATTCACACCTAAAAAAAAATGTGCTGACAGACACAAATATTAGGATGTTATCAGGGATGTGGGGTTAGTTATAAAATACACAGAATTAGGGTGTTTTTTCACGACAGAGAAATATATTGAGAAGTTCTGATGAGGTAAGTACACTAAACAGCCACATTTAGGGGAGATAGTGGTATAGTGGTAATGTCACCGGACTAGTAATCAAGAGGTCAGGCTAATGCTCAGGGGATGCGAGTTCAAATCCCACTGCGGCAGCTGGTGGAATTCAAATTCAATCAATAAATATGGAATTGAAAGTTAATCTCAGTAATGGTGACCGTGAAACTATCATCGCTTGTTGTAAAAATACATCTGGTTCCCGAATATCCTTCAGGGAAGGAAATCTGCCATCCTTACCTGGTCTGGCCTGCATATGACTCCAGGCCCAGAGCAATGCGGGTGGCTCTTAACTGCCCTCTGAAATAGCCTAGTAAGCCGGGTCAAGGGCAATTAGGGATGGGCAACAAATGCCGGTGACATCCACTTCCCATGAAAGAATAAAGAAAAAAACCAAAATGCAAGAAATTTAAGGCAACCACAAAATGACTCTTATTACCTATTCAAGGCAATTGACAAAAGAAGCAATGGAGAGATGAAAAACTATTTTACGCAACGAGTCGTTAGGATCCTGCATGTTTGAGGGTGGAATTTTCCGCACCCGCCCACTGCCAGGATTGTCCGGTCCTGCCGCAAATCTGTGGGCTTCTAGATGGGGCGCTGCCTCGCCCGTGGTGGGGTCAGGAAATCCCGGCCCAAGAGCGTCGTAGAGGTAAATTCAATATTGGCCTTCAAAAGGAATTAGATACTTATCTGAAGAGAAAATTTGTGCAGGGATACAGGAAAAAGGCAGGGGAGTGGACAGGGACAGAAAGCTGGCATGGACACGATTGGCTGAATGGCCTCCTTCTGTGCAGTAAACATTCAATAATTATGTACGAAGCGGAGTCAAAAAATTAATTTAAAAAGGTATTAGATAGCTATTTGAAAAAGGAATATTAACGCATACAGGAAATGTGCAGTACAACGGGATTGGGCAGGATGGCTCAATAGAAAAACACCTGCACAGATGTTATGGACCAAAACGGTCCACTTCCATGTTTTAACATTCTATGATTCTATGTAAATGACATGCCAAGATAAAATCAAGTAAAACACAATCAATTGATTATTTGTTGCACCATGTCAGAAATGCAAAATCTTTCTAGTTTAGCCTTTTCTTTATAGATTTTCAAACACAAGGGCCTTGAGGTTCTGAGAGGTGTGCTGAAATTCACCCAAAATTGATCAAACCAGCACATAAGATCATGGAATTTCAGGCGCAACTTAAGTCTAGCAAAATTTGTGTTTCCAATATCTTTCCAATTGGTTCAAAACACTGGAAACCAGACCAATCTGCACAATAGGCCAAGCCCTCAAGAGAGAATTAAGTCACAGAGTCATAGGTCGTTACATCATAGGTGGTCATTCAGCCCATCAAGTCCATGCTGCCTCCAATCAGTCCCATTCCCCACTCCCCAGTAGCCCTGCAAGTTATTTCCCTCATTCAATTCAATTTGCTTCTGAAATCATTGAGCGTCTCCACCTCCACTACTCCCATTGGCAGCAAGTTCCAGGTCATTACCACTCACTGTGTAAAAAAGTTCTCCTCACATCCCCTCTGAATCTCTTGCCCAAAACCTTAAATCTGTGTCCCTTGGTCCATGTACTATCAAATGTTGGGTTCATTTTTACTTCATATAACCCAAAGGCATAATCTTGTATATCTTTATCATGTCTCCCTTCAACCTCCTTTGCTCTAAGGAGAGTAACCCCAACTCCCGCCAACCTAACATTGTAGCCAAATTCCCTCGCCCCTGGAACGATTCTGGTAAATCTCCTCTGCACCCTCTCAAGAACCCTCACATTTTTCCCCAAAGTGTGGTAACCAAAACTGGATGCAATACTTTAGTTGTGATCTAACCAAAGCTTTATAAAATGGTTAGCATCTTTTGTGCTCAATGTCTCTATTTATGAAGCCTAAGATCCCAGATGCTTTGATAACTATTCTCTTAATATGTCATGCCCCTTCATAGATTATGCACATGAAGACCCTGGTCGCTCTATCCCTGCTCACTCTTTAGAACTGTGCCAAGAAGTACGTATTACCTCTCCTTATCCCTTTTGGCAAAATGCATCACCCCTCAATTCTCTATTCAATTCCATCTGTCACTTTAATAAAAGCAAAATACTGGATGCTGGAAATCGGAAATAAAACAAAGTGCTGGAAATGCTCAGCGCGTATGGCAGCATCTTTGAAGAGAGAAACAGAGTTAATGTCATGGGTCGAATATGACGCTTCTTCAATTCTGAGGGTTCAGTCAGTGAGGGAGAGACTTTGGAAGTTCAAACAGTGAGGGAAAGGCTGCGAAGTTCCAGACAGTGAGGGAGGGACTTCAGGAGTTCGAACAGTGAGGGAGAGACTGCGAAGGTCAGGTCAGTGAGGGAGGGCCTTCGGTCATCCCTGAGCATGGCTGCTATCCGTGAACAAGTTAGGTGGCTGGCAGCTGACATCCAGACAACATAGTTCACATTGTGCAGAGGTACAACAGTGCAGCTTTTATTTCCCCTGTTGATGGTACATACTTTATCACCATATATTAAAATTTTTAAGTCATATATTTAACAATAACATACCATAACTTAATAAAGTTTCTTCTGCTTTTTAAGTGTATTCAACAAAATTTTATTTGAAAGATTCAGCCTCTCCTAAAGCTTGTTCATTTCAGTTAGGATTAACAAATTAATTCAAAAACTTAAAGCAATGCTCAAATAAAAACCTCAATGGCCCTGCATTTCTCTGAGCAAATTCTGCAGATGAAGAGACTCCCAAGTTCAACTTATGGGCTCAATTCAACTATATGATGACAGCTGGGGGTCAGCACCCTCGAGCTTGAATAGGCAGAGTTCCCAGTCTTGATCATTATCCACTGTCAACTTTTAGATCGAGCTTGCCCTGGACAAACAGTTTTTTCTCTCCCCAATAACCCCAGGCTCCCTGAAGGCAATGACTGGCAAGAACCCCTTTCAGGCTGTTGTGCACCCTTGGCCTGAAGGCCTCTCTCAGACCAATTTGTGTGAGTTTAAGGGTGGTGCGAGAGGTCAGTTTTGCTGAACTTGTGTGTGCCAAACTAACTTTCTTGGTTATAAACCATTGGGTAGTAAAGCCTTTCCCCTACTTGTGCCCTAACCTCTGAATTGTGTAAAGCTGCTTAGCTTTATTGACCAGGAAGGAAAGTTGAAAATGGCTGCATCACTGAAAATTAGCATCAACAATTGCACTGACAGAAGACAGTGTTCAATTTGTAATTTTGTTTCAGTAGACCTTGCAAAACGAAACAAATGTAGCTTAAACTAAAATTAGCTGCCAACATATGTTTGTAGAAATCAGTTACAGTGATTCAAATTTCTCATGTACGTAACAGCAATTTGTATTTATAAAAGGGCATTAATGTAATAAAATGTCCTAAATTGCTTCCTGTCCTGTCCTGCTTGGAGCGACTCATAACTGGAGAAATGCTGTCATAAGGGGAGGTGATGGCATAGAGGTATTGTCGCTGGACTAATAATCCAGACACCCAGGGTAAAGCTCTGGGAACCAGGGTTCAAATCAGCCACGGCTGATGGTGGAATTTGAATTCAATAAAAATCTGGAATTAAAAGGTCTAATGATGTCAATTGTTGTAAAAACCCATCTGGTTTTCTGGTTTTTTAGGGAAGGAATTCTTACCTGGCCTGCGGTTGACTATTAATTAAGGATGGGCAATAAATGCTGGCATAGCCAGAGAAGCCCACATCCCATGAATGAATTAAAAAAATGTGGAGGCATTGCTTAACCAGGAGCCAATGTAGATCAGTGAGCATGGAGATGATAGATAGTAGTTACTGAGAGTCACATTCACTGATCAGTGTTTTGGCGAGTCGTATAACTTGGTGGGGTGGGGGGGGGGGGTGGTGGGGCAGGTGGAGATTTGGGTGTTGGCAACCAGATTGCAGCAGGAAGGGACAGGGAGTACAAACTTAAGAATACACCAGCAGATAAGGCAGGAGATTGTAAAAAGGCAGAGATAAAGGCCCTGTATCTGAATGCATGTGCAGCATTTGTGACAAAATGGATGAATTGTTAGCACAGATAGAAATAAATATGTATGACCTGATAGCCATTACAGTGATATGGTTGCATGGCAACCAAGGTTGAGACCTAAATATTCAAGAGTACATGACATTTCAGAAGGACAGGAAGTTAGGAAAAGTTGGGTTTGTTAATTAAGGATGACATTAATACAATAGAGAGGAATGACTTGAGCTGGAAACAGCAAGATATAGAATCAAAAATAAAAACAAAGAGATAAAAACAAAAAAACTGCGGATGCTGGAAATCCAAAACAAAAACAAAATTACCTGGAAAAACTCAGCAGGTCTGGCAGCATCGGCGGAGAAGAAAAGAGTTGACGTTTCGAGTCCTCATGACCCTTCGACAGAACTTGAGTTCGAGTCCAAGAAAGAGTTGAAATATAAGCTGGTTTAAGGTGTGTGTGGGGGGGGGGGGGGCGGAGAGAGAGCGAGAGAGAGAGAGAGAGAAGTGGAGGGGGGGTGTGGTTGTAGGGACAAACAAGCAGTGATAGAAGCAGATCATCAAAAGATGTCAACAACAATAGAACAAAAGAACACATAGGTGTTAAAGTTGGTGATATTATCTAAACGAATGTGCTAATTAAGAATGGATGGTAGGGCACTCAAGGTATAGCTCTAGTGGGGGTGGGGAGAGCATAAAAGATTTTAAAATATTTAAAAATAATGGAAATAAGCGGGAAAAGAAAAATCTATATAATTTATTGGAAAAAAAAGGAAGGGGGAAACAGAAAGGGGGTGGGGATGGGGGAATTCAATATTCAGTCCGGAAGGCTATAAAGTGCCTAGTTGGAAGATGAGGTGTTGTTCCTCCAGTTTGCGTTGGGCTTCACTGGAACAATGCAGCAAGCCAAGGACAGACATGTGGGCAAGAGAGCAGGGTGGAGTGTTAAAATGGCAAGCAACAGGGAGGTTTGGGTCATTCTTGCGGATAGACCGCAGGTGTTCTGCAAAGCGGTCGCCCAGTTTACGTTTGGTCTCTCCAATGCAGAGGAGACCACATTGGGAGCAACGAATGCAGTAGACTAAGTTGGGGGAAATGCAAGTGAAATGCTGCTTCAACACTTGAAAGGAGTGTTTGGGCCTTTGGATGGTGAGGAGAGAGGAAGTGAAGGGGCAGGTGTTGCATCTTTTGCGTGGGCATGGGGTGGTGCCATAGGAGGGGGTCGTTGACAGGGCCCTCAGCCGTGTCCGGCCCATCTCCCGCACATCTGCCCTCCACCTTCTCCTCCCTCCCAGAAACATGATAGGGACCCCTTGTCATCACTTATCACCCCACCAGCCTCCGCATTCAAAGGATCATCCTCCGCCATTTCCGCCAACTCCAGCATGATGCCACCACCAAACACATCTTCCCCTCACCCCCCTGGCGGCATTCCGTAAGGATCGTTCCCTCCGGGACACCCTGGTCCACTCCTCCATCACCCCTACTCCTCAACCCCTCCCCATGCCCACGCAAAAGATGCAACACCTGCCCCTTCACTTCCTCTCTCCTCACCGTCCAAGGGCCCAAACACTCCTTTCAAGTGTTGAAGCAGCATTTCACTTGCATTTCCCCCAACTTAGTCTACTGCATTCGTTGCTCCCAATGTGGTCTCCTCTACATTGGAGAGACCAAACGTAAACTGGGCGACCGCTTTGCAGAACACCTGCGGTCTGTCCGCAAGAATGACCCAAACATCCCTGTTGCTTGCCATTTTAACACTCCACCCTGCTCTCTTGCCCACATGTCTGTCCTTGGCTTGCTGCATTGTTCCAGTGAAGCCCAACGCAAACTGGAGGAACAACACCTCATCTTCCGACTAGGCACTTTACAGCCTTCCGGACTGAATATTGAATTCAACAACTTTAGGTCGTGAGCTCCCTCCCCCATCCCCATCCCCTTTCTGTTTCCTCTTTCTTTTTTTTCCAATAAATTATATAGATTTTTCTTTTCCCACCTATTTCCATTATTTTTAAATATCTTAAAATCTTTTATGTTCTCCCCACCCCCACCAGAGCTATACCTTGAGTGCCCTACCATCCATTCTTAATTAGCACATTCGTTTAGATAATATCACCAACTTTAACACCAATGTGTTCTTTTGTTCTATTGTTGTTGACATCTTTTGATGATCTGCTTCTATCACTGCTTGTTTGTCCCTACAACCCACCCCCCCTCCACTTCTCTCTCTCTCTCTCTCTCTCCTCCCCCCACCACCCCCCACACACCTTAAACCAGCTTATATTTCAACTCTTTCTTGGACTCGAACTCAAGTTCTGTCGAAGGGTCATGAGGACTCGAAACGTCAACTCCTTTCTTCTCCACCGATGCTGCCAGACCTGCTGAGTTTTTCCAGGTAATTCTGTTTTTGTTTAAGATATAGAATCAGTTTGAGTAGAGATAAGAAATAGGATAGGTGAAAGGTCACATGTGGGAGTAGTTGATATGCCCCTAACAGTGGTTACACTGTAGAAGAGTATATAGGAAGAAATAATTAGGATATGCAAGAAAAGTACTGCAATAATCATGGGTGATTTCATCTACATACAGATTGGACGAATCAGATTGGCAAAGTTAGCCTGGAAAGTGAGTTCATTGATTGTATTCAGGACAATTTCTTAGAGCAGTACATTCTGGAGCCAACCAGGGAGCAGGCTGTTCTAGGCCTGGTGTTGTGCAATGAGACAAGGTTAATTAACAACCTCATGGAAAAAAGGAGCTTCTAGGCAACAGTGATCATAACATGATAGAACTTCACATTCAGTTTGAAGGGGAGAAGTGTGGGTCTAAGGCTAGTGTTTTAAAGCAAAATAAAGGTAACTATAAGAGTATGGTGGCGGAGCTGGCTAAAGTGAACTGGAAAACTAGTTTAAAAGGTAGGATCATTGAGATGCAATGGCAGACTTTTAAGGAGCTATTTATTAACTCTCAGTGAGGAAGAAAGTTCTTTGAAAGGATGCAACATCTGTGGCTAAATATGGAAGTTAAGGATAGTATCAAATTGAAAGAAAAACTACAAATCTACAAAGGTTAGGAATAGATCAGAAGATTGGACAGATTCTAAGAACCAGCAAAGAATGACTAAAAAAACGAGAAAGTAGAGTATGAGGGAAAGCTAGCTAGTAATATAAAAAAGATAATAGGAGTTTCTACAGGTACTTAAATAGGATCAGAGTAACTAAAACTACTGTTGTCCTCAAGAGAGGGTGTCTGGGGAATTGATGATAGAAAACAAGGAAATGGCAGAGGCATTTTGTGTCTGTCTTCACAGTAGAAGACTTAGAAAACTTCCCAAAGATACTTCAAAATCAAGCGGTGAAGGGGAAGGAGAAACTTAAAACAATCACCATCACCAGAAAAAAGTTGCTGGGAAAACTATTAGACCTAAAGGCTGACAAGTCCTCAGGGCCAGATGACCTGCATCCTAGCATCTTAAAAGAAGTGGCTGCAGGGACAGTAGCAGCTCCAATATAATCTTCCAAAATTCCTTAGATTCTGGAAGGGTGCCAGCAAATTGCAAAGTAGCAAATGTATTAGCTTTATTCAAGAAAGGAGGGAGACAGAAAGCAGGAAACTATAGGCCAGCTAGAGAAATTGCTAGAATCCATTATTAAGAAGGTTATAGCAGAATACTTAGAAAATCATAATGTGATCAGGCAGAGTCAGTATGGTTTTGTGAAATTGTGTTTAACTAATTTATTAGAGTTTTTTTGAGGAAGCAACAAGCAAGGTGGGTAAGGAGAACATCTAGATGTGGTGCACTTAGATTTCCAAAAGGCATTGATTAAGGTGCCACAAAGGTTACCATACAAGAGCACATGGTGTGAGGGGTAATGTATTAGCATGGAAAAGGATTGGTTAGCTAACAGGTAGCAGAGAGTAGGGATAAATGGTGGGTCTTCTTCAGGTTAGTAAGCTGCAACTAATGGAGTGCCACAGGGATCAGTGCTGGGGTCTTAGCTATTTACAATCTATATCAATGACTTGGATGAAGGGACCGAATGTATAACATAATTTGCCAATGACATGAAGATAGGTAGAAAAATAAATTGTCAAGAGGAGTTGGAGAGTCTGCAAAGGGATAGAGGTAGGTTAAGTGAATGGGCAAAAATTTGGCATGTAATGGAGGAAAATGTAAACTTGTCCACTTTAGCAGAAAGAATAAAAAAGCAGTATACTGTTTAAATGGAGAGAGCTTGCAGAACTTGGTGGTACAGAGGGATCTGGGTGTCTTGGTACATGAATCACAAAAAGTTAGTATGCAAGTACAGCAAGTGATTAGGAAGGCAAATGGAATGTCGGTATTTATTGCAAGGAGAATGGAATTTAAAAGTAGGGAGGTTTTACTGCAGCTGTATAGGATCTTGGTGAGGCCACATCTGGAGTACTGTGTACAGTTTTGGTCTCCTTATTTAAAAAAGGATACAATTGCATTAGAAGCAGTTCAGGAGGACGTTCACTCGACTCATCTCAGGGAAGAAGGGCTTATCTTATGAAGAAAGGTTGAACAGGTTGGGCAAATACGCACTGGAGTTTAAAAGAATGAGAGGAGATCTTGTTGAAACGTATAAGATCCTGAGGGGACATGATAGGGTAGATACTGGGAAGATGTTTCCTTTTGTGGGGTAGACTAGAACTAGGGAACACAGTTTAAGAATAAAAGCAAAACACTGCGGATGCTGGAAATCCAAAACAGAAACAAAAATACCTGGAAAAACTCAGCAGGTCTGGGAGCATCTGTGGAGAGGAACACAGTTAACGTTTAGAGTCCGAATGACCCTTCAACAGAACTAAGTAAAAATAGAAGAGGTGAAATATAAGTTGGTTTAAGCGGGTGGGGGGGGCTGTGGGGGGGAAACAAGTAGAGCTGGATAGAGGGCCAGTGATAGGTGGAGATAACTTAAATATGTCACAGACAAAAGGACAAAGAGGTGTTGAAGGTGGTGGGTGTGGTGAAGGAATTAAAAAAGTCTAAAAAGGTAGAGATAAAACAATGGATGGAAATACATTTTAAAATAATGGAAATAAGTGGGAAAAGAAAAATCTATATAAATTATTGGAAAAAAAGGGGAGGAAAATCGGAAAGGGGGTGGGGATGGAGAAGAGAGTTCAAGAGCTAAAATTGTTGAACTCAATATTGAGTCCGGAATGCTGTAAAGTGCCGAGTTGGAAGATGAGGTGCTGTTCCTCCAGTTTGCGTTGAGCTTCACTGGAACAATGCAGCAAGCCAAGGATGGACACGTGGGCATGACAGCAGGGTAGAGTGTTGAAATGGTAAGCGACAGGGAGGTCTGGGTAATGCTTGCGGACAGACCGAAGGTGTTCTGCAAAGCGGTCACCCAGTCTGCGTTTGGTCTCTCCAATGTAGAGGAAACTGCATTGGGAGCAACGAATGCAGTAGACTAAATTGAGGAAAGTGCAAGTGAAATGCTGCTTCACTTGAATGGAGTGTTTGGGCCCTTGGACGGTGAAAAGAGGGAAAGTAAAGGGGCAGGTGTTACACCTTCTGTGGGTGCATGGGAAGGTGCCGTGGGAGGCGGTTGAGGTGTAGGGGGTGATGGAGGAGTGGACCAGGGTGTCCAGGAGGGAACGATCTCTGCGGAATGCCGCCGGGGGTGTGGGGGGGGGGGGGGGGAGGTGAAGGGAAGATGTGTTTGGTGGTGGCCTCATGCTGGAGTTGGCAGAAATGGTAGAGGATAATCCTTTGAATGCGGAGGCTGGTGGGGTGATAAGTGAGGACAAGGGGGACCCTTTCACGTTTCTGGGAGAGAGGGGAAGGAGTGAGGGCGGATGCGTGGGAGATGGGCCGGACACGGTTGAGGGCCCTGTCAACCACCATGGGTGGAAAACCTCGGTTAAGGAAGAAGGAAGATATGTCAGAGGAACTGTTTTTGAAAGTGGCATCAGAACAGATGCGACGGAGGCGAAGGAACTGAGAGAATGGGATGGAGTCCTTACAGGAAGCAGGGTGTGAGGATCCGTAGTCGAGGTAGCTGTGGGAGTCGTTAGGCTTGTAATGGATATTAGTGGACAGTCTATCATCAGAAATTGAGACAGAGAGGTCAAGGAAGGGAAGGGAAGGGTCATGTGAAAATGATGGAGGGGTGGAAATTGGAAGCAAAAATGAAATTTTTCCAGGTCCAGATGAGAGCATGAAGCAGCACCGAAGTAATCATCGATGTACCGGACAAAGAGTTGTGGGAGGGGGCCGGAGTAGGACTGGAACAAGGAATGTTCCACATACCCCATAAAGAGACAGGCATAGGTGGGGCCCATGTGGGTACCCATAACAACACTTTTTATTTGGAGGAAGTGAGAAGAGTTTAAGGAGAAATTGTTCAGTGTGAGAACAAGTTCAGCCAGACGGAGGAGAGTAGTGGTGGATGGGGATTGTTCGGGCCTCTGTTCGAGGAAGAAGCAGAGAGCCATCAGACCATTCCGGTGGGGGATGGAGGTGTAGAGGGATTGGACGTCCATGGTGAAGAGGAGGCGGTTGGGGCCAGGGAACTGGAAATTGTTGATATGATGTAGGGTGTTAGAGGAATCTTTGGCTTGCTGCATTGTTCCAGTGAAGCTCAATGCAAACCGGAGGAACAGCGCCTCATCTTCCGACTAGGCACTTTACAGCCTTCCAGACTGAATACTGAGTTCAACAATTTTAGATCATGAACTCTCTCCTCCATCCCCACCCCTTTTCCAATTTCTCCCCTCCCTTTTATTCCAATAATTTATATAGATTTTTCTTCTCCCACCTATTTCCATTATTTTTAAATATATTTCCATCCATTGTTTTATTTCTACCTTTTAGCCTTTTTTGATTCCTTCACCCCACCCACCTCCACCAGGGCTATCTGTACCTTGCTTGTCCTGCTTTCTACCCTTAATTAGCACATTCCTTAGATAATATCACCATCTTCAACACCTCTTCGTCCTTTTGTCTGTGACATCTTTTGGTTATCTCCACTATCACTAGCCCTCTATCTAGTTCTACTTGTCCCACCCCCCCTTAAACCAGCTTATATTTCACCTCTCTTCTATTTTTACTTATGTAGTTCTGTTGAAGGGTCATTCGGACTTGAAACGTTAACTGTGTTCCTCTCCGCAGTTGCTGCCAGACCTGCTGAGTTTTTCCAGGTATTACAGTTTAAGAATAAGTGGTCTCCCTTTTAAGACGAAGATTAGTTTTTTTTCTCTGTCAGAGGGTCGTTAGTCTGTGGAATTCTCTTGCCCAGACAGCAGTATTCAAAGCAGAGTTAGACTGATTTTTGACTGACAAGAGACTCAAGGGTTACTTGTGTGTGGGTGGGGGGGCTGACAGACAGAAAAGTGGAGCTGAGACCACAACCAGATCAGCCATGATCTTAGTGATGGCAGAGCAGGCTCATAGGGCCGAATAACCTACACCTGCTCCTAAGTCCAATGCTCCTATAGAGGATAGAATGTGGGAGGTCAGCTAGGAGTATATTAGAATAGTCAAATCTAGAAGTAACAAGGACATAGATAAAGGGTGGAGCAGCAAATGAGCGGAGGCAAGGGTGGAGATGGGAAATGTTACAGAGATGGGGGATAGGAAAGCCTAGTGATGGCAGATATGTGGTTGGAAGCTCATCTTGGGGTCAGCCTCAGGAATTAAATCAGTGGCTAGGGAATGGAGTTTGTCACGGGGACTGAAGACAATGGCTTCAGCCCTTCCAATATTTAACTGGAGGAAATTTCTACTCATCTAGAACTGGGTGTCAAATAAGCGGAGACACTGGAGGGAATGAGGCGATGGTAAGGTAGAGCTGGGTGTTTTCAGTGTAAATGTGGAAACTGGCATGTTTTTTATACATTACAATTGATGTAAAACCTCAATTAAGTTTGTGATTTACAACATCTGCCTTTGTCACTGCAATTTGTTCAACTGTCTAAGCTGAGCTACAAAATAAATTAAATTCAGCATGGAAGATCATGGCCTGCAGTTTCCCTCCATGGACACAATTGGGAAGTTAGATCCAAAAATGCCCCCATTGCTGACACCCATTTTGTCAATGTCAAGTTACTCCCAAGTATCTTACCAATCTGATTAGGCTAGATCAAAATTTAAAATAAACATAAATCAGGTAAAAGAACCAGAGCCTAAGGAAAGCACCAAGTCTACACCATAAATTTTCATAATTAAAGAAGAAATACAAGTTTCAACTCCTTTAACCATCATTCATTCGGCTATTAACAATCTATATTAATGACTTAGGTGAAGAGACAGAGAGTAATGTATCCACGTTTGCTGATGGTACCAAGTTAGTTGGAAAGGTAAGCTGTGGGGAGAGACAACAAAGAGATATAGACAGGTTAGGTGAGTGGGCAGCAAGATGGTAGCTGGGGTATAACATAAGGAAATTTGAAGTTATTCACTTGGGTCGTAAGAATAATAAAGCAGAAATTTTTTTTAAAGGCAAGAAACTTGTAATTGCCGATATTCAAAGGAACTTGGGTGTGCTGGTACAAGGAACGCAAAAAGTTAGCATGCAGGTGCAGCAAGCAATTAGAAAGGCAAGGTTTGCCTTTACTGCAAGGGGATTGGAGTACAATAATAAAGAAGTCCTCCTACTATTGTACAGATTTTGATGAGACCGTATCTGGAGTTCTGTGTGCAGTTTTGGTCTCCACATTTAAGAAAGGATATTCTTGCATTGGAGGCAGTGCAGCAGAGGTTCACTAGATTAGTCCCTGGGAAGAGAGGGTTGTCCTGTGCTGAGAGGCTGAGTAAATTGGGCCTACTTTCTCAGAAGTTTAGAAGAATGAGAGGCGATCTCACTGAAACCTACAAAATTCTGAAGGAGCTTGCTAAGGTGGATACTGAGAGATTGTTTCCATTGGTATGGGGATCTAAAACATGGGGTGGGGGAGCACAATCTCAGAAAAGGGGCCGATTATTTGAGACTGAGACGAGGAGAAATTACTTCACTCAAAGGGTTGCGAATCTTTGGAATTCTCCATCCAGAGGGTTGTGGATGCTCCATTATTGAATAAATTTAAGGCTTGGATAGAGAGATTTTTGGAGATTAAGGGATATGGGGAGTGGGTGGGAAAATGGATTTGAAGCCCAAGATCAGCCATAATCGTATAGAATGGCGCAGCAGGCTTGATAGGCTGTGTGGTCTACTACTGCTCCTATTTCTTATGCTCTTAAGATGGACAAATAAAAATAGGTCATGTTCTGGCGTAAGTATTTACCTCATCCTGTTACATTAACTGCATTAAATACTGAAATGTTGAAATGCTGAGGTCACTTTAGTGATTTGATACAAATGCATTGGTCCACAGTCTTGATGGTAATAGAAGGTAAACAAAGGAAAAACCAATGTTTCTGCCCACTTGAGGTCTAATAATTCCACCCATTTGAAGTAGCCTAGAAGCATTTGCATTCATTACAGATAATAAAAAATGCTATAATTACATGATTCCTTGTCACTAAAAAAATTTCCGTACTTTTTGTCTTCAGCCGCGCTCACCCCTAGGTGACCCCAAGTTTACATAGGGTAGAATGTGGGAGACCAGTCAGGAGTGCATTGGAGTGGTTCAGTCTAGAGGTAATAAAAGCATGAATGAGGGTTTCAGCAGCAGATGAGCAGAGACGGGGCGAAGTCGGGTGATGTTATGGAGGTGGAAATGGGCGGTCTTGAGGGCACGGTTGAGGTTGGAATGCTTATCCTGGGATGAAATGTGACACCAGAGTTGTGAAGAGACTAGCTTAATCTGACACTGTTGCAAGGGAGGAGGATGGAGTTGGTAGCTAAAGAATGGAGTTTGGAGCAGGGACTGAAGACAGTGGCTTCAGTTTTCCCAATATTTAATTGGAGGAAATTTCTGGTCATCCAGTACTGGATCTAAAAGCTCTTAAAATTAAGCTTTTTTTTTTAAAAAAAGGCACAAGGAACGAAGATGCAGCTTTTAAATTCGTAAGAAATTGACTACTGTACATTAGTAAATGGCCCTGTACATTATTTCTAAAGTCATTTTTAAAAAATCTGTGGACTAAACAGTGTGATTAAAATGATTTTTTTGGTGATAAACCCATTACAGTTGTACAAAGAAAATGGCACCAGGCTACCACTCAAATGAAATAAGGATATTTTTTGCAATGCAAAACTTCTTTTAAAATTACGTTCTAAAAAGCTGCTCAATTGTGCAGCTCTCCAAAGGCACCAAGTTCCCAATTCTAGTCACAATGCACTATGAAGAGACACTTCACATGGGAAGCGATTGCTGCCCTCCTAGCAGTTTAAGGAGAAGGGCAGAAAACTGACGCCCACCTACCAATCATCTTGGCCAGGGTACATCACAGTAACTGCAGAACCAAACAGGAACTTCAAACAACAAAAGGCTAGGGGCAACCAGAAAAATGAAATTTCATACTCCAGAATGAAATGTTCATTTGATTACAATGTAATGACTGAAAACCAGATCTAAATTTTCTATTTCTAAGTATACAAATAAATTCATACGCTGAAGAGATGCTAAATTTTCTGCAATGTCCCTTGAGGCATTGTACTGCGCTGTATCTAACAAATGCAGACAGTATATGCCAAAGAAATTTAGAAGTTATCTGCAATTTAGAATGTAATCCTTTGCGGAACATCATGTCACAGTACAGCGTAGAACTGAACAATGACTTATGTTGTTCAGAGAGAACGACTTTTCACATCCAAGCTCTCAGTTACTAAAGTCGTGCATACAACTTGCAATTGTGGATCACTATTTCACACTGCTTTTGCTTACTAATCCTGCAATGGTGCTTTAACCACTACATAAGGGAACTGAAGTCTAAAGCAAAATACTGTGGATGCTGGGAATTCTGAAGGAAAAACAGTTGTTGGCAATACTCAGGTCAGGCAGAATCTGTGGGGAGAGAAGATTAACATCGCAGACTGGTGGCCTTTCTTCAAAACAGGTTGGAACAAAAAGGTCATCAACTGGAATGTTAATTCTTGAGTCTCACCACAAATGCAGCATAGCCTGACCTGCTGAGCATTTTCAGCGTTTTCTGAATTCCAGCGTTATTCTGGGGCACAATGAATCGCCAGCCCAAATCCATCCTGAATCAAGTAAACCACCAATTCCTATAAATATCATATTAGCGAATCTCAGAGCTCTTTCCCCCCTCCCCCTCCCCCCTGATTCACGGATATAACAACCCCACACTGAAAAGTGCATGGTAGGGCAGGTCAGTTCAGTAAGGCTGGCATATTGCAAGTGTCTTACTTTAGAGAACTGCTTTAGAGGATCTGCCTCAGCTGGATGCCAGGGGCAGTAACACAGAAGGGTGGGGGTGTGTGTGTGTGTGTGTGTGGAGGGGGGGGGGGGGTGTAATTCCAGTGGGGTGGGGCAGCTATCTGTGGGGTTATTTTTGTTTGCAATTCCACTCAGCTAAACCAAAATTTGTGAACAGGCAGCCGCCAATTTGGGGCACATTGCCTGCCTGCCCCCTCCCCTTCCCCCTCAAAATAAAATAATAAAATTCTTACAAACGTTTTAAAAAAAAATCAGCGAGGTGCCTGCCATCAGCTGATCGCCCTCACCCAGATGTAAATAGACTGGACTCGACCTAACCCGATAGCTCTCAAGCCCCGCCCCCCTCGCAGGGCGACTGGCTGCTCGGGCGCCCGCCTTCCTGAACGGAGCTTCCTGATTGGCGGACCAGCCCCCATCAATCACTCAAAACCGGAATCAAGCTTGCTTGACGCGGCCTCTCTCTCTCCCTCCACCAACAAGCCGAAAAAAAAATGCGGACTAAAAACAAACATGAGTTCTCTGGGAAAAAAAAATATACACATACATACATACATACATACATACACACACAAACACACGCAGCTACAAATTGAAAGACGTGTATTTATTTTCATCTGGAGTGCTTTACCGGGTGTTAAATCCTCCTTAAAAGAGGGAATTTTGTTTTAATTTACCTTGCTTTCCGATCCCGTTTATCGAACTGCTTCGACTTTTCTTCAAATACATTAGCGCAGGGGACTGCTGAGCAGGAGGCGCATTTTAAACCCGGGCTTCGCTGTGTGGGACTCCTTGTAATGGCAGAGTCAGCCTCATGCTGGGCTGGGCTAGGCGAGCCGGGCTGGGCCGCCGCCACCGCCGTCGTCGTCTCTCTGAGGATGAGAGAGAAAAAAAAAAATTCCGGGGGTGGTTTTTTTTTTCGGTTGGAAATTTTTTCTTTTCAAATCACAGGGGGGGAGGGGAGCGCTCGCGCAGCTGTGTGCGTATGACGTCACCCCAGGCCTCCTCCTTGGCAACCCTCACGTCCGCTCGTTGTGACGTCGCGCCGTTCAAGGCAGCCACGCGCGCGCCGCGTCGGGCTGGGCTGGTGCGCATGCGCCACCTGTGCCTCCCTTGCTGGGCAGTCAGTCTGGCATGTTTTGTTGAGCCTGAAGGTTCACGTTCCACCTGGTTTGTGTGTTACACCATATAACTTTTAGTTGTGCATAAAGAAAATTAAAAGTTTCAACCGTACAAAATGGGGGAACTGCAATGAAAACATTAGTTAGCATCCATTTCTGGGTGCTGCACTTTAGAAGGAGGTGAAGGCTTGGCCTAAATAGCCAAGTGGTTATGGTACTGGGCTTGTAACCCCAAGATCAAGACTTCAAATCTCACAATGGCAAAACTAGGAAACAATGTAACTTCATCTGAATAGGAACCGATGGAAACGTGTTTGTACTTGAAAGAGTTAGAAGGAGATGAAGGCATTTAAGAGGGTGCAGAAAAGATTCATGAGACTGGGTTCCAGGGATGAGGAACTTCCATTACAAAGATAGATTGGAGAAGTTAGAACCGTTTTCCTTGAAGAAGAGAAGGTCGAGGGGAGAATTGAGAGAGGTATTTGACATCACGAGGTGCCTGGATAGAGTAGATGGGGAGAAACCGCTCCCACTCAAGAGGGGACCAAGAAACTTGAGGGCACAGATTTAAAGTAATTGGTAAAAGAAGCAAAAGTGACACGAGAATAAACTTTTTCACACAGCGAGTAGTTAAGGTCTGGAATGCACTGCCTGAGGGTGGCACAGGCAGGTTCAATTGAGGCATTCAAAAGGGAGTTAGACTGTTATTAGAAAAGGAACAACATGCAGGGTTACGGGGAGAAGGCAGGAAATTGACATTAAATGAATTGCTCATTCGGAGAGCTGATGCAGGCATGATGGGCGGAATGGCCGCCATTTGCATTATAACAATTCTGTGAATCTGAAAGCAAGCTTGAATCTATTACACTTATAATGTTGGGGCCATGGTGACTTAAGAGGTTAACAGCTAGAAAGGTAAGATAAAACAGCAGGTGGAGAAACTTAAACAATGCATGACTATAATTGGGCCTTTGGTGGATACATGATGAACATATAAATTAGGAGCAGGAATAGACCACTTGGCCCCTTGAACCTTCTTCGCCATTCAATAAGATCATGGCTGATCTGATTTTAACCTGAACTTCACATTCCTGCCAGCCCTGATAACCTTTCACCCCCTTGCTTATTAAGAATCCATCTGCTCCTGATTTAAGATATTCAAGGACTCTCCCTCAACCACTTTTTGAGGAAGACAATTCCAAAGACTCTCAACGCTCTGAGAAAAAAAAATTCCTTGTCTCTGTCCTAAATGGGCGACCCCTTATTTTTAAATAGTGACCCCGGGTTCTAGATTCTCCCATAAGAAGAAACATCCTCTCTACATCCATCCTGTCAAGTCCCCTCAGGATCTTATATGTTTCAATCAAGTCACCTCTTACTCTTCTAAAGTCCAGCAAATACAAGCCTAGCCTGTCTAGCCTTTTCTCATGAAACAACCTGCCCATTCCAGGCATTAACCTAATAAACCTTCCCTGAACTGCTTATAATGCATTTACATCTTTCCTTAAATAAGGAGACCAATACTGTACACTGTATTCCAGATGTGATCTCACCAATGCCCTGTATAACTGAAGCATAACCTCCCTACTCTTGTATTCAATTCCCCTCACAATAAACAATAACATTCTAGTAGCTTTGCTGATTACTTGCTGCAGCTGCATATTCATCTTTTGTGATTCATGCACGAGGACACCCAGATCCCTCTAAACCTCAGAGCTCTGCAATCTCTTACTGTTTAGATAATATGCCTCTTTTTTATTCTTCATTCCAAAACATTCAACCTTACATTTTCCCACATTATACTCCATTTGCTAGATCTTTGCCGACTTATTTGACCTATCTATATCCTTTTGTAATGTCCTTACATTACAACTTACTTTCATCCCTATCTTTGTATTATCAGCAAATTTAGTAACCATATCACTGGTCCCTTCATCCAAATCATTTATATAAATTGTAGAGTTGAAGCACCAGCACTGATCCCCACTCATCACCAGTGCCAATCAGGAAATGAGACATTTATGTCTACTTTGTTTCCTGTTAGCAAGCCAATCTTCTATCCATGCCAGTATGTTACCCCTTATACCATGAGCTTTTATTTCCCACAATAACCTTTGATGAAGCACCTTATCAAATGTCTTTTGAAAATCTAAGTACAGTACACCCACCAGTTCCCCTTTATCCACAGCACTTTTTACTTCTTCAAAGAACTCCAATATATTGGTTAAACATGATTTCCTTTTCACAAAACCATATTGACTCTGCCTGATTACCTTGAATTTTTCTAAGTGCCCTGTTATAACGTCTTTAATAATGGCTTCTAACATCTTCCCTATGACAGATGTTAAGCTAACTATCCTATAGTTTCCTCCTTTCTGTTTCCCTCCCTTTTTGAATAAAGGTGTTACATTAGCTATTTTCCAATTTAATGGAACCTTCCTCGAATCTAGTGAATTTTGAAAAATTAAAACCAATGCATCTACTAAATCACTAACCACTTCTTTTAAGACCTAGGATGAGTCTGTTGCTGCAGACTCGATGGGCCGAAGGGCCTCTTCTGCACTGTGTGATTCTGTGAAATCCATCAGGATCCAGGGACTTGTCAACCCACAGTTCCATCAATTTGCTAAGTGCTACTTCCCTGGTGATTGTAATTTTCTTGAGCTTCTCCCTCCCTTCCAATCCTTGATTTACAGCTATTTCTGGGATGTTACATGTATCCTCAATCGTGAAGACCAATACAAAATACCTATTCAATTCATCTGCCATCTCTTTATTTTCCATAATTAACTGCCCAGATTGACTTTCTATTGGACCAACACTCACTCTGTTAACCCTTTTCTTTTTAAAATACCCATAGAAACTCTTACTATCTGTCTTTATATTTCTAGTTGGCTTTCTCCCTTACTCCAATTTTTCCATCTTTATTAATCTTTTAGTCATTCTTTGTTGTTTTTATATTCCGTCCAATCTTCTGACTTGCCACCCATCTTTGCGGAATTATATGCTTTTTCTTTAAGTTTGATACTATCTTTAACTTTATCAGTTAACAACGGACGATGGACTCTCCCCTTGGAATTTTTCTTTCTCGTTAGAATGTGTGGTGCCTGCAATCATTTCAGCAAGGGCAGCTTAGCGAGGTTTTTAAGAGCTAAATTAATTTAAAAGCATTCAGTAAACCTTGAAAGGTTGTAAAGCCTATTTACTTTGCCATTTTAGAGAAGAACCCATAAATGAGGGATAATTAACCCAAAAGTCTGTTTGGGTGCATCCTAGGGCATGTCATGTCTTCATGTCTGTTTGCTGATAGTTTTATTTGCTTGTTTTAAGTATTTTATATACAATAAAGTTTGTTTTTGTTTAAAAACGTGAAATCTTGTGGCATAGCTCTATTGGTTAAAAAGAGGTGTACAGACTTCTCATTAAATGTTAACAGTCCCCAACAGCACCATAACACCCACATGATTTTGAACACCTCTAACAAATCTATTAATTTTCTCTTCTCTAAGGAGAGCAACCCATTTCACTGATCAATTCCCATAATGGAAATTCCTCATCCCTGGAACCATTCTTGTGAATCTTTCCTGCACTCTCCAATAGGTTTCCACATCCCTCCTGAAATGCTGTGCCCAGAATTGGATACGCTACCCAGTTGAGACCAAACCCATATTTTATTGAGGTTCATCACAACTTCCCTGTTTTTGTACTCTGTGCCTCTGTGAAGCCCTTTGAAAAGTTAGGACATTTTAGGACCTTCCTCAAGTGGGGTTGAGGTTACACTCAGATCAGCCATAATTTTATTGAATGGCAGAGCAGGCTCGAGGGGCAGAATGGCCAACTCCTGCTCCTAATTTATATGTTTGCATGTAAGCTATGACTAAAGATTGGTCTAATAAGTTTGCTTCACCTGTTGTTGTGATGGTTAATGTGCAGCTAAACTGGGAAGCATGTCCCTTTAAAAGAAAGGCTTGCATTTATATAGCACCTTCACAACCATTGAACATTCTGAAATTCTTTACTGCCAATAAAGTACTCTTTGAAGTGAAGCCACTTTGTACACTAGAAAGTTCCCACAATGACAATGTGTTTTTTGATGTTGGTTGAGGGGTAAATATTGGCCAGGGAACTGGGGAGAACTCCCCTGCTCTTTTTCAAAATAGTATAATGGCAGCCTCTCAATTCCCAAGGAGACAGGATTTCCCTCTTTTTATCCCATCTGAACACATTGCAGAACTCCCTCAATATTACATGAAATTTACAACACGGGGTTCTATGCCAGTGTTTATCCTCTACTTGAGCCTCCTTCCACCTTACTTCATCTCACCCTATCAGCGTATCCTTCTATTCCTTTCTCTCTCATGTACTTATTTAGCTTCTCGTTAAATGCATCAATGCGATCCATGTAGTAGCAAGTTCCACATTCTTAACACTGTTGGTAAAGAAAATTCTCCTGAATTCAAGATTGGGCTTGTTAAGGTCTTTGTTATATTTATGGCCTCTGGTTTTGATCTGCCCCACAAGCAGAGGCGTCTTCTGCTGGTCTATTCTGTAAGGTTGTCAACATCTTTCCAATGTCTAAGATGATGGGTACATAGCAATTCGGATCTGTTGGAATGGGGTAACTTCATGCGGTGTACTTTTGCTGATGGTTGTAGAGACCAATCTGAGCGAGGCAGGTAATTATCAAGTGTCATTGTGGGTTGTTGCTTTTGGTGTGGACGCTTGTTGCCAAGCTTCTGTAGCCACTGATCATCATGGTGACGCACACCATGTCCTAGGTCATGTTGACGTTTTCCTCTGTTGTCAGCTGGTCTCCCCCAGCTACAAAAATCAATGTTTAGGGCTTTCATGTGTCATGCTTGTGTGAATCCTTGAAGCAGAGCCTTGAGCACTTCTGGCTCCAGCTACCTTGCCGTACAGAAAATCCTTGTGTATACGTCAGTCATGCATCCTGCAAAAGGTCCGAGTCAGGACGAATTAGCAGTAGGCCACTCGGCCTCTTGAGCCTGCTCCGCCATTCAATAAGACCATGGCCGATCTGCTTGTAACCTCAACTCCACATTCCCACCTACCCCAGAATGCACTGCGTACAGTGAAGATGAAAGTTGTTGAGCTTCCTTTCTTGCACATTGTCCATGTTTCACAGCCATACAAGAAGTTGGAGAACACGGGCCTTTAAAAATGAGCATCTTGGTCCCAAAAGTTAGCTTGATGCTATTCCAGCACGTTTCATGAGTCAGCCAAAGGAGGTAGCTACTTTCCCTCTATGTGCATCAAGAGACAGATTGTCTGTCACCATGGACCCATACATAAAATAAAACTCTTTCCTAATTTTATAAACCTCTATCAGGTCACCCCAGCTTCTCTTTTCCAGAAAGAAATCGCAAACCGTTCACTCTTTCCTGCCAGTTATAATGTCTCAGTTCTGGTCTCATATTTCTTAAGGTTTCTCAAAAGCAGCAGCAACAGCAAGGAACAGGTCCACGTCTATAGGTTTCTACTGAGTGTGTGAACAGGGATTAAATTATTTGTCCTACGTCACTAATAGTAACACTATGCAATTTGTTGTGTTTTGGTACTATACATTGGTGTGAATATCTGACAGTTGGCTCATGCTTGGCATTGTTTATGCATAAAAGCTGATAGTTCACTCTCATTTCACACTGAATGATACAACAACAGCTTGCATTTATATAACACTGTCAACATGGAAAAACATCCCAAGGCACCCCATAGGTATGTGTGTTGACCGATATTTTGTGCTCAAGACTCTGGTATGGGGCATTTGACTGAGACAGGAGTGCTGCTAACTTAGCCACAGCTGTCACTTCCTTAAAGCAGTCCTTAATTTAATTTCACCAGTTTCGACATGCGCCACCATAGTTCTATTGCAGTAGTCTCCTTGATTAATTCTGTTAGTGTTTTTCTATGCTCTTATTAAACTTACACACCAAAAAGATTTCCCTCTCCAATGTCTCATCTCTTAGCTGAAAAGACCAAGTCCCTTTATTCTTTCCTCACAGCTCAAATGTTCCCAACAAAAAGAATAAGTCTTTGTAGATCTTCTCAGCCTCGAACCCTTATTTCTTAATGACCAAAATGGAACACAGCATAAAAACTTTGACTAGGACCAGCAACCACCAAACTAGCCCATCCCTTTTTTGATCATAACTCAACATATTTATTGCCTCACTATAGCTACAAATCTCTATTCTCACTTTAGGAATTCCTCATTTCTACACATCCTTTTCTTGCTTGCTTGAACTCACTGAACTGCTCACCAAATTTTCATCCAGGCCCATTTTGAAATAACGCTAAAGACTAGTGCCAAAATTGGGAGGGCTGTCTCGCAGGCTAGTCAAGCAACAGCCTGACATAGTCATCCTCACGGAATCATACCTTACAGATAATGTCCCAGACACCACAACCACCATCTCTGGGTATGTCTTGTTCCATCGGCAGGACAGGCCCTGCAGAGGTGGCGGCACAGTGGTATTCAGCCGAGAGGGAGTTGCCCTGGAAGTCCTCAACATCGACTCTGGACCCCATGAAGTCTCATGGCTTCAGGTCAAACATGGGCAAAGAAACCTCCTGCTGATTACCACATACTGCCCTCCCTCAGCTGATGAATCAGAGCTCCTCCATGTTGAACACAACTTGGAGGAAGCACTGAGGGTAGCAAGGGCACAGAATGTACTCTGGGTGGAGGGCTTCAATGTCCACCACCAAGTGTGGCTCAGTAGCACCACGACTAACCGAGCTGGCTGAGTCCTAAATGACTTGGCTGCTAGACTGGGTCTGTGCAGCTAGTGAGGGAATCAACAAGAGGGAAAAACATACTTGACCTCATCCTCACCAACCTGACTGCTACCGATACATCTGTCCATGACAGTATTGGTAGGAGTGAGCACCGCGCAGTCACTGTGGAGACCAAGTCTCGCCTTCACATTGAGGATACCCTCCATCGTGTTGTGTGGCACTACCACGCTAAATGGGATAGATTTCGAACAGATCTAGCAACTCAAGACTGGGCATCCATGAGGCGCTGTGGGCCATCAGCAGCAGAATTGTATACAACCACAATCTGTAACCTCATGACCTGGCATATCCCCCACTCTACCATTACCATCAAGCCAGGGGATCAACCCTGGTTCAATGAAGAGTGCAGGAAGGCATGCCAGGAGCGGCACCAGACATACCTAAAAATGAGGCGTCAACCTGGTGAGGCTATAACACAGGACTACTTGCATGCCAAACAGCAAAAGCAGCAAGTGATGGACAGGGCTAAGTGATCTCACAACCAATGGATCAGATCTAAGCTCTGCAGTCCTGCCACATCCAGTCATGAATGGCAGTGGACAATTAAACGACTCACGGGAGGAGGCGGCACCGCAAATATCCCCATCCTCAAGGATGGAGCAACCCAGCACATCAGTGCAAAAGATAAGACAGAAGCATTTGCTACAACCTTCAGCCAGAAGTGCCAAATGAATGATCTATCTCAGCCTCCTCCAGAGGTCCCCAACATCAGATGCCAGTCATCAGCCAATTCGATTCACTCTACATGATATCAAGAAACAGCTGAAGGCACTGGATACTGCAAAGGCTCTGGGCCCTGACAATATTCCTGCAATAGTACTGAAGACTTGTGCTCCAGAACTTGCCGCGCCTCTAGCCAAGCTGTTCCAGTACAACTACAACTCTGGCATCTACCCAGCTATGTGTAAAATTGCCCAGATATGTTCTGTACACAAAAAGCAGGACAAATCCAACCTGGCCAATTACTGCCCCATCAGTCTACTCTCCATCATCAGTAAAGTAATGGAGGGGGTCATCAACAGTGCTATCAAGTGATACTTGTTTAGTAATAACCTGCTCACTGACACCCAGCTTGGGTTCTGCCAGGGCCACTCAGTTTCTGACCTCATTACAGCCCTGGTTCAAATATGGACAAAAGAGCTAAACACCTGAGGTGAGGTGCGAGTGACTGTCCTTGACATTAAGGCCACATTTGACAGTGTGGGGCATCAAGGAGCCCTGGCAAAACTGGAGTCAATCGGAGTCAGGCAGAAAACTCTCTGCTGGTTGAAGTCATACCACGCACAAAGGAAGATGATTGTGGTTGGTCGAGGTCAGTCATCTCAGCTCCAGGACATTACCGCAGGAGTTCCTCAGATCATCTTCAGCTGCTTCATCAATGACCTTCCTTCCATCATAAGGTCAAAAGTTGGGATGTTCACTGATGATTGTACGATGTTCAGCACCTTTCGTGATTCCTCAGATACTGAAGCAGTCCATGTCCAGCAAGACCTGGACAGTATCCAGGGTCGGGCTGATAAGTGGCAAGTAACATTTGCGCCACAGAAGCGTCAGGCAATGACCATCTCCAACAAGAGAGAATCCAACTATCACCCCTTGTGGTTCAATAGCATTACATCACTGAATCCCCCATTATCAACATCTTGGGGGCTACCATTGACCAGAAACTGAACTGGACTAGCCATGTAAATACTGTGGCTACGAGAGCAGGTCGGAGGCTAAGAATTGTGCAATGAGTAACCCATCTCCTGACTCCCAAAACCTGTCCACCATCTACAAGGCACAAGTCAGGAGTGTGATGGAATACTCCCCACTTGCCTGGATGAATGCAGCACCCACAACACTTGGAGAAGCTGGAAACAGTCCAGGACAAAGCAGGCCACTTGATTGCACATCCACAAACATTCACTCCCTCCACCACTGGCACACAGTAATAGCAGTGTGTGTACCATCTACAAGATGCATTGCAGGAATTCACGAAGGCTCTTTTGACAGCACCTTCCAAACCCATGACCACTACCATCTAGAAGGACAAGGGCAGCAGAAAGATGGGAACACCACCACCTGCAAGTTCCCCTCCAAGTCACTCACCATCCTGACTTGAAATATATGGCTGTTCCTTTGCTGTCGCTGGGTCAAAATCCTGGAACTCCCTTCCCAACAGCACTGTGGGTGTATCTACACCACAGGGACTGCAGCAGTTCAAGAAGGCAGCTCACCACCATCTCAAGGGCAACTAGGGATGGGCAATAAATGATGGCCCAGCCAGTGACGCCCACATCCCATGAATGAATTAAAAAAAATACATGGAGTTTTCTGTAATTTGCCTTGAAATATTTGTTTGCCTAATATGGACTGCATATTCTATCTTTAGAGATACACCCTAAGTGAGAGAAGTTAGGTGCAGGTTGCCAACCATCAAGTCTTAGGAACCATCAAGTTTACATAGGGAAGCTGCCAAAATTTAACTGGTTAAAACCAAATAGGATACAGTGTAAGTTTCAGCAGCTAGAACCATTCCATAAATTAGGTCATATGGTTAAAGCCAGCTCCTGATGTGGTATGCTCCCTCTAGCAGCATGAATGTTGCACTGTCTCAGGTGCAGTCTTTCACATTCAGCATGGAACAGAGGCCTTAGCTGCCCGCAAGAGGATGTAAAAGAACCCATGCGCTATTCTGAAGCAATGATGGAGTTAGCTCCACTGTTGTGGCCCGTATTTATGACTCATCCAATATCTAAAAACAGATTATTTGGTCATTATCATGCTGTTTGAGAGCGGCATAATATGGCTGCCGTGTTTTCCACATTACAATGGCGGCTGCACTTCATTGGGTGTAAAGCACAATGGGATATCCTAAAGTTGCAAAAGTCACTATAGAAATGAAAATCTTTGTTTTCTTTTTTTGATCAGCTGCACAGAAATGCAAGAATGACAACAGGGACAAGCAATCCTTATTTTTGACCCTGCCTTTAACCCTTCTGTTGAGGGCAAAGGGCAACATAAGAAAATAACTATTCCCGAAGAAACAACAGATGTATGTAAGATGTGCTATCCAGAGCACCACCCACCCCCTTCCTTTTCTGTGGCCATTTTTCTCTTTCCACATCTTGTTACAGAGCAAATAAGCAAAACACTAAATTCCTGCTTTTAAGTTGGCATTTCGAGAATTTCAAGAATGGCTCAGCAAAGCAAGCACTAAGAGTAAGATCAATTATTAGGATGGATGCTGGGCTTTGCTGGGGGAGATGTCAGTTGGAAAAGTGTTGGAACAATCTCCTGGTCTGCAATTTCTATAATCCTCTTGGGGTACAGTATTTTCCCTTTGGCCCATTGCATGTGTTTCAACTCTGCAACTGGAGCCACCTACTCTAATTTCCTTTTCTAATACTCCATTATCGTCTCCAATGGTCACTTATGATAAAATACTGCACATTCTAATAACTGAAAAATAACTCTTCCCTGTACCCTTTCCATGGCTCCAAAATCCATCATGAATTCCCGTACCCAGAACCACACACAATACTCCCAATAATTGGCTAGGTGTGTTATACAAATTCAACATCACTTCTTTGCTTTTGAATTTGATATTTTTCATATAAAGCCCCAAATCTCATTTGCTTTTTCTTCCTGAACTGTCACCTTTAAAAGTCTGTGCATCTGAACTCCTAGTTCTATTCAACACTTATAACTTGAATATTGCTGAAAAGAGAGACGTGTTGCTGAAGATTTTCATCATACACTCATCGGGACAAATGCAAGAATGCCAAATTTCAAACAATCACAACAATCTGTACTACAGGAGAAAAAGGTGCTGACTGGTTATTGATTATAACTCGCTCTGTTACTTCATCTCAAAATATATGACTACAAAATTTCTCTTGGTACCTATGCAGGACTATGGACAGAGCAGGAAAGTAGAACTATTTGGATAGTTCTTTCAAAGGCATATACAGATGAAACTTATGGCCTCCTTCAGAGTGTCATATGATTTATCATCTATCTGTCCACTCAGCAGACTCATTTTTCCTGTTTTCTGAAGTTTTCTGTGGCCATTAATATCAGCAAACATCAATTTCATATCTATTGAAACATGAAAATATTTATATATTAAGAAGGACCTCACAAAGATAGTGAATCCCTATCACCAATTAATCTCTAATTTGTTACCTGTGCCATCTTTCCCTATGTAGCTGCATTCCTTTTAATAGTGTGTCTTGAGTCTCAAAACCAGTCTCCCATGTGGCTCATTACCAAATACTTTGAAAATGTATCCATACTACCCAATTTCCAACACATTTCCTTTACTTATAAAGATATTTCCTTTGAGTGTCACACCCTTTTGAAAGGCCAGATAATTTCAGTACCTATCAGAGGGTTGGAATCTTAAGTCCGCTTCCAGGTTTCTCTGGCAAACAAAGGAAAAGTAAAAACATGACAAGGTTTATAGGGAGACAGAGAAGACAAAGGAGGAAAGTATGTGAAAGGCATATAGAACAAGAGAATTGGAAAATGTGTGAAAGACATATTGGATAAAGTATGGGGAAAGGGAGCTAGAGTGGAAAATTAGCAGAAAAGGGAAAGAATTAAAGAGTGTGAAATAAGCAGAGATAGTCAAAAATTAAATTTTATTTTGGCCATGAGCAATACCAAAGATCATCAACTGGTTAAAAAAGATGAGACTTGTCTTTTGCTGAGGGAAAATAAAACTTTAAAAATGCATTGAAGTACAACCTTTAAAAAAAATCCTGGCTGGCAGTTTACTTCTGTCCAGGTGCTCTAAATTATTAAGCATCAAAAAACATCGCACATGATAAGCTCTCTCCCTCCAATACTTCAGCAGGTTAACGTTGCTGCATTATACAAAACTGAACCAAACAGATTGGGGAAGCATCAGGTTCCATTTTTGGTTTTTGTCAAGCTAAGCAATCTTCACTAGTGCAGCAGTTCGGGTGCTGAAAATGACCTCCATTTTCCCAGGCTAAGACAAGGAACAGAAGCAATTCAGCCACAGTTCCTGATTGCTATTTACTAATGCCTGGTGGAAGCGTAGTTACCAAGTGAAAACTGGATCAGGCAAAAATCTAATGCCCCACCCCCACTCTCCTCCCAAATAGTCAAAAAACCCTGATGACTCACTATCCAGCTGACGTTGGAAGAACAATTTATTGGGCACTGTGACCGACCTTTGCTGCCTCCTGTTGGAATGTCTCCCAGCCCAAGTTACTGAATTCAAATAACAAAGGAAATAATAAATACTTGCATTTACGTAACATCTCATCATGTAGTTGAAGTATCAATGACATATATGTGTAAACAATGCGTAAATGAAACACCAAAGCTTCTCACCTACAAACCTTAATTCTAAAACAATGTGACCCAAATCAATAACTACATTCGTATTTTAGAAGTCAGAAACTGGAAATCTTCAATTACAGCGGTAGAGGTGTTAGGAGGATGTACAATACTTCATGTTCACAGAGGTGGATATAAAAATCAAATTAGCACAAAAATGATTTTGAGAGTTAGTTGAACTGTTTCCCTCAGAAATATAAAAATATGATCAACTAGTAAATTACCCAAGACATTGCTCAAGGTCAGTTAATTAATAGCTTCTTTTTATGTATGCAAGTTGGGACAGACTTCAGTCAGGTCAATCTAGTGGCTGGAGCCTTCAACTACATTGTGACAGATAACATAGCAAAACTTAATGGAAATGTTGACATAGCAATATCTAATTATAAATGTTGATACAAAGAGCATGACCAAAAATCGTGACAACTGTAAGATTTATGGACATGAAGTGTGTACCCCTATACAAGATCTTCAATATATTGTGTCTTCCTAATTTAACATACAAGGGCTCTGGCATATGATAACAACTTCTACTTACAAGAGTACCACAGTGTACTTAGCATCTAAGGCACTTGGTTAGAAGTGCGCAATTTTATTTTGAATTTTGGTGCTCATCCATTGAAGGGCATCAGCCCAGGCTAGGAATTGGAAAGCCAAATTCCAAAATGTTGGCACCCAGTAAGAATATCTCAAACACTTCAGTGAGAACCCTTACAAGCAGGCAAATACCTGAAATTTCCATTCATTTTGGTAACAGCTGGAAACAAACACTGCTAACCTACTGCACCATCCAGTAAGCTTCATCCATCCATAAATATTTATCTGCTCTCACTGCCTGGCACAATATATCCTCTCCACATAATTCAAACTGTAACCTGAATCCATACCCATACAAACATTTATGAAGGAAAATCTGCATAAAAGGAGCTGTCCTGCCAAGATCACATAGTAAAATTAAGACAATTACATTACTGTATTATCTATCAACACCTTGCAAACATCAAATTGGGAGCTGCTTGTTCCTGTATCAGACTGAGCAACCAACTGAGTAATGGGAAACACAGCTGCACAGTCCCTCTTTTGCTCCAAATTTTGCACTGGAAGAGGGCAGGAAATGACTGCAGCAGCATTCAAGGGCAAACCACCATAACAAAAATGATTAGAGTAACTAATTTTTTTTAAAGTACCCGTATCTAGGAAAGCCAGCTCCTTTTCAAATTAAATAAATTATTGATTAGACACTGTTGAAAAATGGTATTATGACGTGGTAGAATATTTATTGGTGTTTGGGTACAGTAGCACCAGTACTTCTGTATAGTCTTTAATGGCATACCATATTTTGTCACAAAAAGGGGAATAAAACGAAAAATAGGAATAGGGGTGACTGACACAAAGTCAGGCCCCTCATTAAAAATAAGCACTGCAATACTGGATGACCCTCTTAATCATATCTTACAAACACACAATCCAAGTTCATTTAAAAATGAAATGTTAATGTGGCTTTCCATAGGCGCACATTCTGCACTGAATCTCCTAGATTGTTAAAAAGGAAATTCTCTGCTATAAAATGCACCATAATTTTCAAAAGTGTATGGTTGCCAGTTGTTTACATAAAATTGATCTACATATCATTTAAGTGCTTCCCCCACCCATCCCTCCATTCAACTTCAGATAATGCCACACAAAGGAAGACAGGTTTCAGTGGATAGAGAAATATCTGTTCCAGGCACTGATAGGGCAGGCTAGCTGTCACGATTCTTGCATTTCATTTAACTGAACATTTGCAACTAAAGTATTAGGACAAAAAAAAATCCTCACCACATTGGCACAATTTTCATGTTTTCCCTCTAGCACAGATTTATCAAGTTCAGTTTAACAAGAATAAAACTACAACCTGCAGTTTTTTTTTAAAACTCCCAACATTAAAAACAGGTAATTTCAGACTCGTGATTTTTCTTGTGTGCATTTTTAAACAGATTAAAAGTTGTATTCAGCAGCACTGTAAAATATTGGCTTTTAACCTTTAAAATTGAAAGTGATGCAAAAGTGCTGAAGCACAATTGTTTTCAAATACATGAGGTAATTTACAGATGCAGTTAATATTGCAATTCTGCAACGAATGGCAGAAGTCCCAACTTAAGATCCACTATCATTGCAAATTTGTCTTCTGTCTGCTCAGTTGCTTGTTTTTTTTTCCGCAGGAAAGCGCAAGTCAATGAGAAAGTATGTCTTCAAGCTGATTTCTTTTGCTATCTACACAATGCTTAAACGATATATGTGTAAAAACAAATCTACAAATAAATTTAAACCTTACATCCGGTAAGCGGGATGCTGCAATATTCTGTAATGCTAATATAGAGGGTTGCACCACCAGATGAGAATTCTCATCATAATGTAGCAAAGTTCTATGACATGATCTCTGCTTCCCACTTCGGTGGGTTTTACACAGGCAAGGGTGTGTTGACTTGCCCTCAACATACCATCAAGCAAGTCTACACACCGCATCCTAAGTAAATCTGCAGGTGACTCACAACCCAGGTCCTTGCAGAACACTAGAGGTGCTCTGGTGCACACACAGCCCGTCCACCTGATCATAAAAGCACCATAAATTCAGAAGCCCCAAACCAAGCTCTATTTTTATCCAGTTAATTTTACTTGGAATTAATGGTTACCAATCTTGACCCAGCAATTTAACAGCAATCTTCCTTCTCCACCCCCTTCCGTTTTTGAAACGGTGTGTGCAAAACCTGAGCTGAGTGACCGGGAGAGCCACAGCAGTGCCTTGGTATCCCATAATCCCAAGGAAATGATTCACTGTTGCATTGCTAAGGTTTTATACGACAGAGCTACCATGGAATGCTTCCTGTTCGCCTTGGCTTGAGGTAACTGCCACCTATTTCAGAAAGCTACCTTTGGGCAAAGGGATCGAGGAGAGTGTGGTACGGGGAAAAGGGACCATTGGAATAGATGGCTGTAATACAGCACCACAGTATCTGTACAGCGCAGGAGGCGGCTATTTTGCCCATTGGGTCTGCACTGGCGCTCTGAAAGAGCATTCTACCTAGTCCCAATGTCCTGCCTTAGCCCCGTAATCTCTCTCTTTTCAGGCAGCAATCAAATTCTCTTTCGAATACCTTGATTGAACCTGCCTCCACGGCCCTTTCAGGAAGTTTGTTCCAGACTCCAACCACCCTTTGGGTGAAAAAATTTTCCTCATCATCTTCATTTCTTTTGCCAATTGTTTTGAATCTGTGCCCTCTAGTTCTTAATGTTTTCTTGAGTGGGAAGTTTCTCACTATTCACCCTGTCCATACCCCTCAGGATCTTGAATACCTCTTATCAAATCTCCTCTCAGCCTCCTTTTCTCCAACCTATCCTCATGACTACAGTTCTTCATTCCAGGAATCATTCTTGTGAATCCCTCTGTAGCCTCTCCATTGCCTTCACATCCTTCAAGTATGGTGCCCAGAACTGGTTGCAGTTCTCCAGATGAGGCCTAATTAGTGTCTTATACAAGTTCAACATGATCTCCTTACTCTTGTACTCAATGCCCCTATAAAGAAATTCTAAGATACTATATGCTTTATTAACTGCTCTCTCAACATGCTCTGCCATCTTCAATGACCTATGTACATATACACTGAGGGCCCTCTGTTCCTGCACCTCCTTTCGAGGCTCTCCCTTTATTTTGTACTGTCTCACCATTTTTTCCTGCCAAAATGAATCACCTCACACCCCTCTGCATTGAACTTCATCTGCCACTTGTCTGTCCAATCCACCAACATGTCTATGTCCTTTTGAAGTTCAAGACTATCCCATCACAGTTGACATTTCCAATCTTCGTATCATCTGCAAATTTTGAAATCATGCCCTATGCACCACAGTCTAGGTAATTAATATATATCAGGAAGAGCAAGGGTCCCAAAACTAACCCCTGGGGAACTCCACTACAAACCTTCCTCCAATCTGAAAAGCAACCATATATCACTACTCTGTTTCCTGTCACTCAGCTAATTTCTTATCCAAGTGCTTACTTTCCTTTTTAATCCATGACTTAGAATTTTTCACAAGTCTGTTGTGTGGCACTGTATCAACTGCCTTTTGAAAATCCATACACACATCAACAGCATTTGCTTTATCAACCTTCTCTGTTACCTCCTCAAAAAACTCCAGCAAGTTAATTAAACATGATTTTCCCTCGATGAACCCATGCTGGCTTTCCTTAATTATCCTGCACTTGTCTAAGTGATTATTGATTTTATCCCATACAATAGTTTCTAGAAGTTTTCCTACTACTGAGGTCAAACTGACTGGCCTGTAGTTGCCAGCTTTATCCTTGCACCTCTTTTTGAACAAGGGTGTAACATTTGCAGTTCTCCAGCCCTCTGGCAGCTCCCCTGTGTCTAAGGAAGACTGGAAGATTATCACTAGTACCTCTGCAATTTCCACTCAGTACCCTTGGATGCATCTCATCTGGTCCTGGTACCTTATCAATTACAAGACTCTTACAAGAGTAACATCAGTTAAGGGAAGGTTTAAATAATTATGAGATAGTAATCACAATCATGAAATCTTGGGTCAAGATCAGCACCATCCACTCCCTCTATCAGTGAAGCAATGAAAAACTCCCTGGAACATAATGAACGAATCATCTGGCATTCAATTGGAGGGGAAAAATTCTGGAACAATTTGGGGATATGGTGGACAATGGGGAGGAAAGAAAGAGGGGACAAGAACAGATATCTCCAATCTGCTTGAGCATATCATGCTGTGCTTAAAAATCCAGAAGAAAAGCACATAATCTATAAACTCAACAATGGACTTCAACATTACAGTTCAGCTTTTTTTTGAAAGAAAATAACCAATGTTTCCCACAACTCAATTAAGAAAGCAATGTTTTCAAAGGCTTCATAGGGTACAAATCAATACAAAAAGCTAGAGTCAAAATGATACAGAGCCCAAGAAATGTGATATCTGTGTCCTAATAACTCTTTTTAGGGTAACAGGCACATTTCTGTAAAGCACCGGGCTTACCAAGTGATTAGATAGTTCAAGTTTAACCATAACAAAACTGTAGGTGTTTTGACATGATGGTTCGAAAGAAATTTACTGTAAAACTGACTTCAAATACTTCTCCCATTAACTTTAAAACAAAGCAGAGACTTGTAATTTTAGCAATTTATTTTCTGACAGATCACCCGTTAAATCTAAATGCATTTCACAACTAAATTAGTTATTCCTAAAACTGCAGGATAACAATCAGCTCCATTTAATTGTGTAAATAGGTGTACATGGCCCTGGTTTTTTTTATAAAAGGAGGCAATGTCTGATGTGTTGAAGCTTAGAAACTTAAAACACATTGTGGTTTCGGTAGGAAATTCAAAACAATAGATACATTCTATACGCTGTTTAATGATGACTATTTTAATCATCACTTCTCCAGGGACTGAGATTGTTGGATCAATATATACATACATCTAGGTGGACCCAAGAGTTTCAAAAGTTATGTGCTGCTGATTCTCTACAACTAGATGGTGCTAGTAAGCACAGCAATATTGAACAGTGGAACCAGCGTACTGCAGTGCTACAATATGGACTAGATACCCAAGTGCTGTAAATAAGGCTGTAATTCAATCCAACTGTTTTAAGAACACTATAAGCTTTTAAGATTGGACAACGATCAGTATTGTAAAGTTAAACAAAACCCTCCCTTCATACAGGCTGAATTCCAACCCTCAACCCAATTCTTTGTATCCTGATATTTCATGATGAATAGGTTAGCAAATGTTGACATCCACTTCCTTACAGTTGCACGGTAGCATGACAATAGATACAAGGTTTGTATATGTGAACCGAGACACAGCCATAAAACTATACAAGTCATATGATGTGCACTTTATCACAAAGAATTTTTCTTTGGGCATTTTACTGTGCTTTTTTTTTGAGTATTCTCAATCTTTGTACAGGTGTTGAATTCAGACAAATGATTTCTGTTTGTGGTTCAAATTTAAAAAGCAGATCTTGGGCTCACTGCTAGTGGAGCTTTAAATTCTCCTGCCCAGAAATATTAGAAAATTAAAAAGGGGAAGGGGGCTTAAAGCATTTATTGTGAAACAGCAACATATATGACACATCGCTGCACCATTCTGCTAGTGGACCACCTGCACCAAATGGAATGTGAATTCAGAGAGAAAACAGGTGCAAAAGTGCGCATTGTCTATTGAAACCAGTTTGGACACTAACTCAAATTAGGGATCTCATTAGAGTTTGTGACCTGCTTCAGAACAAAATGAATGAACAATACAAATAAAACATGATTCAGCATCTGACCTAAGTATCCAAAATGGCCGTTAATTTACTGTTCTAAAATATTTTAACAGCCATTTCAGAATACACATCACCACAAACACTGAGCCATAATACTATTCTCTAATGGGTCACATTTCTTGGCCAAAACAATGATTAAGTTAGGAAAAAATACTCTGCAATAAATCAGCTAGATATCACAGTGCTTTCTATTGCTTTCATTTTGCTTTTCTTTGAAATTTAAGTCTTATAAGACAGCTAGCTCAATGATGATCTCCTTATTTGGAGTGGGGAGTGGGGCAAAGGACAGACAAAGATCAGGATCACAGGGTTTGGCATAATAAGACTGAGTCACTTTCTGTTCACCTCTCCACACTGAAGCTGTTTACCCACAAATGCATTCTACGGTGACCCCTAAGTAAGGGTTACAAGAGTCACAGAAAAAACACCAAGTGACGAGAGATCTCCTGTCAGCTTTTGTGTCAATGCGCACGAGTGGCATCTTATTGTGCAGCAGCACCGCACCAATTTTCCATTTCCAAACAAGGTAGCTCCCAGGTAAACAGTTTAATGGGTGGTTTAAATGTTGACTTTTACTGCTTCCCAAAACAAAAAAATCTTTTCCTTTTCTTGATTAACTGCCATCTCGAACTTTTTTAGGTCACTTATATTCACTCTGATCTTTTCAAGAGTTGATCTGGAACTACATCCAGCTAGGTTGGGACTGAAGCAAATAATGCACATTAATGTAGGGGAATATCACCACTCCAAGGGTAAGGAATGGCATTGCAATGTATTCCCATTAAACAAACATCAGGAGGTTTCAGCACCCAGAAGTTCACAACTCTATCAAGCCCTGGACATGTCTCAGATGCAGAACTGTCCCATCTCTCTAACCCGCTCCTGTCCAAATCGAGTTGCAGGTGCATGAGTCTACACGTTGACCTGATCCTGAACCACAGGCCTGAGAAAGCAGGTAACCGCAGCACAATGATAAAATGCAGAGTGGAAAGAACAAATAATGCACCTAACTGGATGACAAATGTATAACCAGGGGCTGTTTAATAAAATGTAGTCCAACACAGTATTAACTCAACTGCCTTCTCACTAAACAGCAGTTTTGTTTCCAAATGTTTTTCTTTAAAACAAAAATAAATTCCCTTCCCACACTCCATGAAAAACAGCCCCATTTCCTAACTCATCCCCCCCCCCCCGCCCCAACCCAAGCCCTGCTTAACTGCTTTAAATAAAAGGCAACTGAAAGATACAGTAGACACCGAGAAATGAGCATATAAACTACATGGCGCTAATGGTAACAGTGCTGCTTTTTCTCGTTCCAACTTTCTCAAAACGATTAAAAACCTTCAGTCCAAGAGTTTGAAAATAAATCCACCATAGTTCGAACTCCGATAACAGTTGCATGATATGGTGTGGTGTGCTCAGGCCAAAAACAGGAGGAGAAAAAATGTCATGACTTGCTTGGATTTTCCAAGTAAATAATTTTTTTTTAAGGTCAGAGGAACAGATTAGCTTTTAAACATACTCTTAATTAACAACAGTTTTAACAGAGTACTTTAAAAAGCACAATACAAATTTAATGCCGTGCTTCCAGTATTTCATATTCCTAACAGGTTTCATGTCAGAGACAGTATCCCTTTTAGCACAAGCCCACAGGCTATTTGGTTTTTGGATAATAAAAATGCAACTCACACTTACTCCCTTTCCTCTAATTGTATGGGAATAAGACTTTAATGAAAAAAAATCATTTGAAGGTTCCAAAGTAAATTATTTCCGAACCACTAAATTATTACAGCAGACAATTCTTGCAATATTGACATCATCTGCTCAAACTCCACTCAAAACCCAGGGGAAAAATGTGGTAACACTGAACAAGTGCATGAGAACAGTGTGTAGGCAACAATTTCTGACAGAGAGGCATTACATATGGCCTAGTTAGGACTAAGAGAGGTATACTGTCTCTAAGTCTGGTGACATACAAAACACAAAAAAAAAAAAAATCTCAAGTAAAAATCAGCCTTTTTATCCTTTTCAGAATGATTGAACTGAAGAGAATCCATAAGCAACTGCTCAGACATGACATGCCCAGCTGGTTCCCCGTGCTTCCAAGGAGGAGTGAGGTGGAGGGGAGGAGGGGTTGACCAGGCTGTTGCCAGGGTTACAAGTGGTCAGGAGGGCGATGTCAAGGCTGGGCCCCGGCAGTGGCTGGAACCGGCGTCCCAAGAGTGTTGGTAGCAGAGATGACTGGTGAGCCAGCAAGGGGTCCCAGTGGTGATGAGGTTGGCATTGCAGATATCCCTGCAAAGAAACAATAAGTAACATGAGTCTTCTAAAGGAACAAAATGCATTTTCATCAGAGTTAAATCTAGTGGACTTTGACCAACCCATCTGCCCACACACTGCTATTAGAGAGACTTGGTTACTATGTTTGGCATGTTCTTGCTAATTGACAGCGTTACTGACCTGACATCATACTGGCCGAGCTGATTGGAGTGCTACCAGTTGGCATGTTAGCACAAGAGCCCATTCGGGACTGGTCTTTCACAATTGGGTCTGTGGGACAAAACAAAATCAAAACAATGGTATAAGCATCCATGATCTTTGCCGAATTCTCCCTTCTGAGCCTGCACACTCAGCATCAGTTTTGAGGGCATGCCTAACACAGAACCCTACTCTCGTTCCACAACAGACAGATAAACACGGCAGCTCTTGGTGTATTGTCTTTTCAAATGGTTGAAAGAAAAATGTAAAGAGACACGCAGACCAATTTCCCTACAACAGTCCTTCTTGCCTTCCACAGCTGGGTTTCCAAACAGTGCCTGTCTGGCAAGTAATTGGCTTTCGGGTGGGTGGGGTAGTAGGAACAGGTTTTCAGATCTCCGGTGGGAAGGACCATAAGACTAAGTCCTAACAAGCAGCATAGGAACACTTACAAAAATAAGGATGCTCCATAGCTTCTCGTGCTGTTAGACGTGTTTGATGATCATATCGTAGAAGCTTATCCAAGAAATCCAGTGCTTCTGAACTAACCAGGTGCTGATTCTCGCTGTGGACAAAGCGTTCCCATCTTTTACGGGAATGTCTGAAACAGGGAAACAAGAATCTTTTAGGTAAATGATAATAAAATCACCCCATTTTAACACCAAAAGTGCTGCTTACTGACCTGCCCAGGATGTCATTAAACCGAGGGTCCAGCTCAATGTTGTACTTGTCAATGTAGTCGTACAAATCTTCTGTGCCTAGCACTTTGGCTATTCGGACCAGCTTCAAAGACAGAGAGGAAGCAAGTTAACGTCACGTGGGGAAAAGAGGTTAACCAGGAATCTCACCACAATTGGAATTTAAAGAGTCATTAAATTAAATTTGATCTTGTTTAAATGATAAACACTGGAAACACTGGCACCGAAGAAACTTGCTTGGGTTGTATTGGGTTTGATAACACCATAGTACTGAATTAATGTCTTATACTTAAAAATACAGATGTATCCTTTATTTATTCAAATTCATCACAAGGTTGCACAACTTTTTCCAATTCTGCACCACACCCCCCCACCTCAATTCTTATCAACATACTTTTTTTAAACAAACAAATAACAAGTCTTTAGGAAAAAAGTTAGTTAGGAAAGAAAATTGGATTTGGAAAATAATTTTTTGCTTCTCAGAGTTGAACACTTCCCAATTGTTGCAACGAGCTGCAGCAACCACACCACCATGTCCCCACCCTCAAGTCAGATGAGATGTAAAGCTCACTTTACTCTGTTGCAACAACAGAGTACACTATATCTACATTTTAATTGCTTCACAATCTGTGACTGTGCCTTCAGCTACATGGGCCTTAAGCCCGTTCTTAAACCTTTCTGCCTCTCCACCCCTTATTTCTTCTATAAACCCCTCTTTAAATATATCTTTCACCAAGGTTTTGGTCATCTGTCCTCATATCTCCTTATGTAGGCAGTGTCAAATTTTGATTGAAAACTTTCCTGTGAAGCTCCTTGGGAATATTCACTATGTTATAATGGCGCTTTATAAATGAAAGTTGCTGTTTAACCTCAGAAGAGCATCTCCTACATTTCCACACAAAGAATCCCTGTCGTATCTTACAGTATATTTACATAGCCGGATTGTCACTGATGCCAATTGGTCAAGTAAATGGCCAGGAGTTGGTGCCTACTGCAGACAGTAGAGGCTTTGGCCTGCACTTCAAAACATTAAAATTAATCTTTGCTCCAGTTATTTTAGGCTGCCAGGTTGGGTGAGGTACTTGAACTCACCCAACACGGTCTAGTGTTGCAGCTTTGGTGACCAACCCCAACCTGAGAGAAAGCAACATGAGACGAGGACAAAAAGGGACCCATTTTTGCACTGTAATGAAATGCAGTAAAGACAAGTTGCTTTTCAACGTCTCAGTTATTGAATCCATGGGCCCAGCTTCCATAAAACTTTGCATCTGTCTTTCTCAAGGAAGGAGATACTGCCAAAGTTATAGTGATTAAGGAAGTAATTGAGATACTGGGTGGGTTTAGAATTGATAAAGAGGAGATATTAGAAAGGCTCAACAGGTCAGGCAGCATCTGCGGAGAGAGAAACAGAGTTAATGTTTCAGGTTTGTGACCTTTCATCAGAACTGATGAAAGGTTGTTGACCTGAAATATTAACAGAAAAATAAAGTCTGCATGGGAATTAAACAGCAGTGGGCAATTAGTTGTATTTTGTACCTCCACTAATTGCTGCACTAGTTATGGCAGTGCTCTCTCATGCACTTAATGCCAGTCATTCTTAGTCAAACAGCAACTTGGGCCAAATCTGTCACTCACCAGTTTCAAGCAACCAATCTTTTGCAATATTGCAATTTGACAGATGTGCTCAGTTTCACTATGTGCTTTGTGTTGGGACACAGTTCTATCATGAGATAGAACATTAATTTAATTGGGAATTTATAGAATGCATTGGATGCAAGTTGCATCCTAGTATATGCTGATTTGGTTTCAATGATTTTGTTAAAACAATCTTGCCACTTGCCAAAACAAATCTGTAACCCCACTGGAACAGGCTGATTTCCTGAAGTGATGGGAAGTTCAGAACTGATTGTCAAAAGCTCTTCATACAAGGAGCGAAAAGCATTTGGAATGGACTTCTCAGAATGACAGCTCAGACTTCTCGCATATGACATCTTGCAGCTTTACAAGTCCAAGTTCAAGTCTCAGCACTGAGTTTATAAAAACAAAAAGTGCTGGAAAAACTCAGCAGGTCTGGCCACACCTGTGGGGAGAGAAACAGAGCTAACGCTTCAAGTCCGTATGCCTTTTCTTCAGAGCTAAAGTAAAAATGTAATGAATTTTATATTGTTTAAAGGGGGGTGGGGCAGGTGAAGCAAGATAGGAGGTCAGGGATAGGTGAGGTGAGGTATCCCTGGCTTTCTATCTCGTTTCACTTGCTCCATCCCCTCTTAAACAGTATAAAATCCATCACATTTCTACTTCTCTATAGCTCTGAAGAAGTCATACAGACCTGAAATGCTGACTCCGTTTCTCTCACCACAGATGCTGCCAGACCTGCGGAGTTTTTCCAGTATTTTTTGTTTATAATTCAGGTTTCCAGCATCTGTAGTATTTTGCTTTCATCACAGCAGTGTGTGTTAATTGGGTTGCCCTGATTATGCAGCAAATTTCCAAAGGTCACCTTCATTCACAATGTGGTGAACAGTTCAATCCGTGTGACCGCAGCTCAAGACAAAAACCATAAAATCACTTAACAATCAGATTAAGTGAGGGAAACATATAGCTTGATAAGCTAGGATGGTAAAATGCCTTACTCATTCACATCTACCCAGTGCCTTCCGCATCTTACAGAAGTGATGTTTTTTAAAAACCACCAATGTAGTATCTTTTTTCTACCAGCAGGTGGGGATGTTTTTCTACACCTGACAGGATTTTTGAAACCTCCAACACAGCGTATTATTCTAGCAGCGCTGTGAGTGGGTCGTACCACCCACTTGCATCAGCACCATATTGGAGAAAATGAGGGCTCTGTGCAGGCTTATTCCAATAGCTGCACTCCTATGCAGAGGAGCAGACAGGACTTGTGTCAACAGAAGAAAGGTGGGGTGCAAAGATTGAAGGGAGGCATAGCGGAGGGTGTCCAGTCTTTGTAAGCTCAACAGCAGTAGTGCGGTCCCAATCCTAGAGGTGTTCTTTTAACCACATCTAAATGGTATTATACTGGTTACACTTTTCAAATAAAGCCATACGTTATATGTATGTGTAATTGCTTTTCCTATGACAATGTATTCATAATGCTCGGACTGTAATCAAATGTACTAAATTTCTGTTCAAAATTTAAAGTAACTTAAAATTATGTCAGTTACAGGACTTGTAAGATGCTAGACCTTAGGTTAACAGCCCTGCCAAAGCAGCTATTGCTCTTCAACAGGGAATCTTAAGAGTTTTTACATTCTGGATACACTCTCCAACACGATGCAGATTTAAACATGTATGATGACCGTGTTGCGACATAACTAAGCAGCGGGATGTGGGTCACGAAACTGCTATTCCCACATTGCAAACCCAGAACTTTGCTTTGCCTTGGGGCAGAAACAGAGCAATGCCAAAAGGGAGAGGAGAATTCAACAGTATTGGGGTTTCTGAATCAAGGCAGGAAGATGGGAGTCGAGAAACACATCAGGCACGATCTAACTGAATGGAGGAACAAATGAGAAGGACCGAATGGCCAACTCCCCGGTTTCTGTTTAAAGCAACGGCAAGTCTCGAGACTTGTAGGAATCTGCTGCACAGGGACAAAAACCTCTTGTCTGATTAGGCTTTACTGCGGCGAAAGATAAACAACATTCTGGAAAAGGCACAGTGGAGGCCTTCTGAGGTTGGATATTATGACTATAAAGTGTAATAACTCCTATTGCGGAGCCTGGAGTTTGCACTATGGCCATATTTGAGATTCGCACTACCATTTCACTGATGCATGTTTGGCAATCTTGACTAGGCAGGAAGGAAGACATGACATGATGGTCAACACACAAGGTACAGTGCACATGGGCTAGTCCTAATGTCATGCCCAATGGTGAAGTATCTGCCACTCTGTGGCAATGAATGTATCTTAAAAACAGGCCTTTATATAAAGCCAAGCTCTTACCTGGTCATAATTGTCATGACCATGGAAGAAAGGTTCTTTTCTGAAGATCATGCTGGCCAGCATGCATCCTAAACTCCACATGTCTAGACTATAATCGTACATCTGCAACAAACCAAAAGTTTTTTTAAGGAGTTGCAATTTAAACTGACAAAGGAGAACATTAAAAAACACTTTAACTCAGTCACTTTCAGAAGAATTTCAAAACACTAAAGGCACAGGGTACAACAGCAATGTAAAAGACTTTATGAATTTGAGGGACTTTCAGTTGCAAGAGGCCTGATAGATATGTCCACTATTGTTAAGCTACCCACCCATTTTAAGAACGCTGGTTGGTTAATAAATGCAATGCTTGAACCAAATCAAAGTTCAAGTGCTGAAACCACTCCTATAGCAAACTGGTTGCAAAAAAAATTCCAAATCATTAATAAATATCCAATCCATACAACTCTACTGCTGTATTTTCTTCTCAATTTCCTCTTTTTTCAATAGTGGCTATTCACACATGTCTACAGCAAGATAAGCAGACTGATACATAGGGTATCACAACCAAACTGCACGCTCATTCACGCTTTCCAATAGGGCCACTGTAATGGTTCTGAGTAGCAATCCAGAATGGTATTCTGCCTATCTTCAATGGTAATGAAACCAACTGAAATGCACCACTTTTAAATCACTGGTGATTGAACTTGGGATCACTTTTTTCTCTATGGCTCAGCTAGCCACTGAGTAAGCTCACTGGGAAATTAGTGATATAGAAAGAATAACTTTTATTTATATAGTGCCTTTCATGACCTCAGGATGCTCCAGGACGCTCTACGGCAAATCAAATGCTTCTGAAGTGTTTTCACTTATCACTGTTGCGCTACAGGGAAATGTGGGAGTCAATATGCACATAGCATGGTTGCATAAACAGTAATGAAATAAATGACGACTAAATGTTTAGTAGTGCTAGCTAAGGTGGCCTGTATAATTATTGGCTGGGATACCATAAGAATAACCTGCACTTGTATGTGCACTAGAGGGGTGATATAGGACCTTGGTTTAATGCCTCTTTTGAAAAACTGCATATCCAACCATGCTGCATTCCCTCAAGTAGCGCTCTAAGATGAAGAAGTGGTTCTAGAATGCCAGCATAGATTATGTACTCAATCAAGGAACTCGAATTGAGCCCATAAACGTTCTGACTCAGGTAAGAGTGCTACCATTGAGTGAAGGGCAACACTTACCTACATTTTCTTCTAATCCAATTTTAGTAACGCTTTACAGTAAGATCTATTCTTGTTCTAACAAATTTTGGGCAGAAATCCTAATCATAGGACACCTTTACCCAATGAAGAGTGCATTGAACTGATTAACCATAAAGATCGTAAAGGGAAGCAGATATACTGAGTTGTAGTTTGTATTTTGTACTTAGAAAATGCAGCCCAAGAGCTGATCTGTGTCGTATTAGAAACCGCAGAACCTTAGAGAAGTTATGGCACAGAAAGAGGCCATTCAACCCATCATGTCTGCTCTGGCCAAAAACAAAATTTAAAAAAACTAGCCCCCCATTTTAATCCCACCTTCCAGCAGCTAGTCTGTAGCCTTGCAGGTTACAGCACTTCAGGTGCTGATTCAGGTAGTTTTTAAATGAATTAAAGGTTTCAGCCTCCACTACCAAACCAGGCAGCGAATTTCAGATGTCCACCACCCTCTGGGTGAAGAAGTTTTACCTCATGTCCCCTCTAATCCTTCTACCAATCACCTTAAATCTGTGCCCCCAAGTAACTGACCCCTCAATTAGGGGAAACAGATCCTTCTTATCTACTCTACCTAGGCCTCTCATAATCTTGCACATCTCAATCTGGTCACCAGCCTCCTCTGTTCCAAGGAAAACAACCCCAGCCTATCCAATCTTTCTTCATAGCTGCAATGTTCAAGCCCTGGAAATATTCTCGTAAATCTCCCCTGTACTCTCTCCAGAGTAATCATGTCCTTCCTGTAATGTGGCAGCCAGAACTGTACTCAAAACTCCAGCTGTGGCCTAATCAACATTTTATATAGTTCCAACATTACATCCCTGCTTTTGTATTCTATACCTCATACAATAAAGGAAAGTATTCCATATGCTTTCTGAAGTTTTTTGTCACTTAACAATTAAGAATATACACAAACACACAGCTATCCGCTTCTGAACCCCAGCTTCCTGTTTAAAACTGGAAGTACCTTTATCCTTATTCTACACCAGAGAGCAATATCCAGGACTTAGCACACCCTACTGTCAGGTTTTTTATATAACATTTCTTTTTAATTAAAATGTCCTTTTACAAAAAAATATCAATGTTAAACACAAACATCACACTTTCTTTAACACCTTATCCACGTGTCCTGCCACCTTCAGGGACCTGTGGACATGCACACCAAGGTCTCTCATTTCCTCTACCCCCTCTCAATATCCTTCCATTTATTGTGTATTCCGTTGCTTTGTTTGCCTTCCCCAGATGCATTGGAATTGTGATGGTAATTAGAGGCAGAATTGCAGCTTTGTGAATTCCGTGGAACACAGTCTCAGGAGAAGACGGAACCATTGGAAAGCGAGCAGTGGTTGACGCAGTCCATGTCAGAGTGGCTTTTGAGGTGAGACCTTTGAAGTGAAGAGTCGAAATCTCTCCCAAGGGAGACAGAGTTTTACTGAGATTTTGTGACTCTCAGTGGTCACTGACATCTGGGTGGCTTGCTGAGAAATCCGTGGAATCTGCCTTTGTCGCATTTGCCATTTAATATGTAATATGATGTGTTCAACCACAGTTTGACAGTTAATTCATATTTATCTCCTGCTAATTCTGAATGTTAGAGTAGGAAATAGATATTATAAATTGTTTCACTTTTCTAACATTGTAAAATTTACCTTGTTTAAAACTGTGGAATCTTATGGCTTTATTCTCCTAGTGGACAATTGGGATTTGAAACTTTGTCTACTTTAAACAAAAAGTTACTGGTCCCTAACAGGATCGTAACAGATCAGAGATAATATAAGTAGGATTTATTGAAATAATACAAAGCAATTTTTCTCCACCATCTCATATCTAAAAGCACATTTTCAAACTGCACTCGCTAGAGGTCAGATATTTGTCCATCTGTCACATTTTTGCCCACTGACCGCCTTGCACATTTTAAGCACTGTGCACAATACCCAATCTTGATTGGGCTTCTGGCACCATCACCTTAAAAGAATTCATGCTGTCAAAAGTGTCTCAATATTTGCACTAGGTCAGCCTCAAAAAGCAACATCTTAAAAGATATTCACCCCGCACCCTCTAAAAGTACTGAAGCTCATTCTGCGCCTGCCTCACACCCCTACACTATTTATTTCCCGTGCCAATCTGGCTCCAGATCTTTTGAACCAGGTGCTCCCTGCAGTGTGAAAGCACATCGTTGTGAGTTACCTGCTGTTTCCCATCTCTCCAATGAGCCATAGCCTCAGCATAGCAGGGCACTTTGCTTTACAGCAGTAAGGGATTTGCAAAGCAGAAAATCCATGCAGGACTGGAGGAGGCGTTTTACAATTAAAACACAACGCTTCCCGTTCTTTCTGCTCAACATTGTTAGCATCTCAAGATTACAGAAAGGTCACATTCAGGAAAGCTAAATTATTATTATTTTGTTTTTACTTTTCCTAGCACTTCATGTTACAGCGTGGTAACCAAGGTGCCACTGCCATCAGTGATGCAGGAGCTGTTGATGGCAGCATCTCAGGATGTTAAGTCTTTAGATTTAGATTTCCTATATCCATCACAATAGTGCACAGAATTAAACAATGGCTCAATGGTCTTCTGGAAACCAAAAAGATGAATAAGTTTTCTCTTAAGGAAGGGAAAAATCCTCTGAAATGATTTCACTCACATTCACATTGATGAGATTTTAGAAGGCTGCCTAGGAACAGAATCTGTGCCTTAAGGGGAGTAACTCCATAGGACAGGGTGGGAGGAAGCGTTTTAACGCGTGTAAGACTTTTTTACCCCATGAAAGAAGCTTTGACAAACTTTTATTTTATACGGTTGTTAGAAAAACATAAAGTAGCTTTTGGTTTATAAATAGAAGCATTGAGTATTATGAGGAAATTATGCTAGACCTTTCAGATTGGTTAGGCCTCAGTTGTAGTATTGTGCTCAATTCTGGGTACCACACTTTAGAAAGGATGTCAAGGCCCTGGAGAGGGTGTAGAGGAGTTTACGAGAATAGTACAAGGGGTGAGGGAGTTTACTTATGTGCTAAGAATAGAGAAGTTGGAATTGTACTCCTTGGAGCAGGGAAGGTTAAGAGTAGATTTATTGAAGTGCTCAAAACTTGATATTTGTAAATAGGGAAAAACTGATTATACTCAGGCAGATCAGTAACCAGAGGACACAGATTCAAGATAATTGGCAAAAGAACCAGAGGGGAGTTGAGGGGAATTTTATTTTTAAATGTAGCAAGTTACGATGATCTGAAATGTACGCTCTGAAATGGTGCTGGAAGCAGATACAATGGTAAATGGTAAAAGGGAACTGGGTACACACTTGAAAAGGAAAAAGTGGCAAGACTTTAGGAAAAGAGCAAGACTAATTAACCCTTTCAAAGAAGGGCTGAACACCCTCCCCACGTGCTGTATGATTTTATCTAGGATAGATGAAAACTTTATCCATTCCAAGCAAGTTCAAATCTTATAAATTAATTTCAGCTTCTGGAAAACCACTTTTCAATTATTAAATCCAAACTCCAATTTAGATGCTCAGCTACTGTGTTGCTCAGATAAAAGGTAAAAAGGTGTGACTGATCTGCTGTGCACAAGAAATATTGCAGTTGGTGAATTTGCAGTAAAGGATTTGTTTTGCTGACAATTAAAGAATCTGAGCATTTGATATGCTGGTTTCTGCTCCTGGGGGATACTGGCTGGAATGCAACTGAGCGAAAAAAAAACACTGTGGGTAGACAGCTTGTCAGTCTGGTAAAAGGTAAGTTTACCCAAAGTAAGCTGCCTTTCTCTCTCCAAATGCTTAAAAAATTGCTTTGTATTTCTAACATCTTCCACTTTATTTTTGAATGCTAGAAACACATAGTGCGTCCTGAAGTGTCTGGAAATCGAGGGGAAAGAACAGATTAACAATTTGAATGTACATCCTGTCAGACAGAGAAACAGTCTACACTAAAACACTTTAAACTCAACTGACTGAAAAGCACTTCATTCACTTCCATGTAACCCAAAAGAGTACAGAAACAAGCAAATCAAATCCTCAACCATAAAATAACCTGTGGCAAATTCACCAATTCCAATAATTTTCATTCCAGACAGATTAGCAAGAAAACTAAGTTTTCTTGACACCATTTTCTCCAAAGTATTCAACCTTTTTTCCAAATTGAGAAACTGAGGTGAAGGCCAAGCTGTGAGTGAGAGAGAGAGAGTATGAAAAAGAGAGAGAGAGAGAGTGTGTGTGAGAGAGGGAATGAGTGTGGATGGTAATCAGGAAGTGGCAATTGGGTCACAGCAAGATTGGATTTTAAAAGCATTCATATGTAAGGAAGATTGGTAAGGAAGGTTGATTGGGGGGTGGGGGGTGCGGGGGGCAACAAGGGACTTCTCTTCCTAGCAAAAAAGGCGAGTTGGAGTAAAAGACTGTGCTGAGTCCTGATTTTAATAGCTGAGCAGAACAAGGTCACAGAAGTACTGTTAACTTTCAGAAAACAGTGGTCATGATAAAAAAGGCCTGCTTAATTCCATCCAGAATTAGGAAAGAGGTGTTAGAACTGGTTAAGCTGGTTATGATAACTCATTTTGCTTAGGAATTCTTAACTGAAAGCAAGTAGTACTTGGATCCCATTAGACAGAGCTGGATTTGAACCCAGCTTTGAGATGAAGACTGTTTTCCAACCTACTATTCCAGTCACTATCTGATGACTGCTCTTATATACTACACGTACTGTAAAATTAAAAAAGTTAAGCATGCAGTGCTTTAAAATTAAGCTTTTAGAATCACAAAAGAAGTATTTCACAAATATTTTAAGACCACAGCGAAGTTTGTAATTGTTTGAATCAACTGTATAATATTGTTGATTTTTCAGTTTATTGTTCAATAAATCTGACTAACATTTTAATTATTTAAGCCATTGTTTCATGACCTTTACTTTCCTGCTGCTGGTGAAACCTCATGGTAGCATGTGACATATCCTGTAGGCAGAAAACAATGCCAAGGGTTCTAAGTTTGACCCGGTTGACACTTACCAAGATATTGGTTGTAGAGAGCAAATGGGGTTTGCACACTGGAAGACTTATGACACTGAACCCAAGGAAAATGTCTAGTGTTAAAATGTGAATATGTAACAACGAATTCATTAAACTACATTCCAAAACTGCAACAGATCAGTTAAAATTAACAGTAGTCATCAAAATAATTCACTTCTGTATTAAATGGAACATTGATTAAACTGAAAGGGGCATGGTTGCAATCCAAGGATGCTATAGTATGGCTAGTGCAAATTAATTCAGTACACACACGAGCTTACAAACTAAAAAGGTTTCCTTTTCTCACCTGATAATCTACAAGTAGTTCGGGTCCCTTGAAGTACCTGGAAGCCACTCGGACATTATATTCCTGCCCAGGATGGTAGAACTCTGCCAGGCCCCAATCTATCAGCCGCAACTGATTACAGATAAAACAGAAATCAAAAACAGATTGTGAATATGGAGTGAGAAAGAGATAGCTGCAAATAATTCAGGTAATTAAAATTGGAAGAACAACAGTATATTTCTCATCTTTTCTAAAGACAGCGATTCTTGCTGTGATACAGCTCCGCAGGTGCTGGCAGTTTCCTGATACATCATCGAAGTGCCCAGTGCTTCGTATCAAAACTTAGGCATGCAGCATCTGAGTTACTGGACCACAGAAAACACCACAGGTGATCCAATCCTGTACTTAACTGTCATTAACATGAATGCACTTTCCAACAGAGCTCATGGGACAGTGATCAGGGGCACTGGATCAAGAGTAGGCCATTTAGATTCTTCAGCCCTAGCATCATGGCTGATTTCCGACCTAACTCCATATCCCTTAATGTGGTTAATTTTTAAAAAATCTATCAATCTTAATTTTAAAATTAACAATCGATCTAACATCATTTGTCATTTGTGGAAGAGTTCCAAACTTCTACTTTATGTGGAGAAATATGTTTCCTAATATCACTCCTGAAAGGGCTAGCTCTAACTTTTTTTTTTAAAACTTTGCCCTCCTAGTCCTAGACTTCCCAACTAATGGAAATACTTTCTCCCAATCAACCCTATCCGGTCCCTTAATATCTTGAAAATTTAGATTAACTAACCCTTTAATATTGTTGAAAAAAAGAGAAATGCTGTTCCAGCTTTTCGTCATACGCTCATCAGGACAGTTATGCAAGAATACCAATTGTAAAGGGAACAATAATTTATACTGCATGAGCAGAGAATGCTGAATTTTAGCAAGAGGACTCTGCCATGCAGAATGCACCAGCGAACAGTTAACTGCCAAGCTTTTGATTAAATTCAAACCATGCACATCGACTCTGGTTGGTCAAGGGAATTCCATGAGGAATGAACAAGGGGATGGCTGTCCCCCAAGCTTTAGTTTAGTTAAAAAAGGCACAACACATGGACATGCTCCTTGTGTCTGCAAGGCACAGGGCCATACGTGTGAATATAAGTAGCTTCTAGCATGCGTAAGTGAGCCACATTGCGAGCCTGACTGATAATCTTACATTGGTCATCAGTGTAATCCTTAACACAATCAGGATTGTTTAGCAAGTGCTGTCTAATCGCGAAATCACATCTAATGTTGGACAATATGTTTGGAGTTTAGCAAGTACTGGCTGGTTAGATATGGTGAGTGCTTTGCCTGTTATGAACAGCCAAAGGGACATGCTGTTTGATACAATCCACCAATCATTAGGATGTATGGCCTACATACCTTGGATCACAGCAGCAATGAAATTCATACACCACATTACTCATATATGTGATACGCAGAACGCCTTTTTGGCTTGATGGCAGCACCTGTTAGTGGAGAATAACATTTGTGTTGCTGCTGCATAGTAGCAGCATGAAACAGCTAACTTAATCAGTTGCTCAAATTTTTGAATCACCTTACCTTTCCAGGTTAATCTGAGGTCAACTGGGCACTTTTCAGGGCCGAATGTGGCGGCCTTCAGCCCACTCATGAGCTTGCGCAATATACAGCAAGCAACGATCTGATCAGGGTAGCTATTATCCCGCAGGGTGGCTCTGATGTGCTCTATTTCAGCATCAAGCTTGCACAGTGAGCAAATAGCTCGAGCCCTATTTATGAGGTTGCGATAAGGCTAAGCTTACAGCTTGTGGAATTGAAGGAATCCCAGCGCGCAGAATTACCAGTGAAGAAGGTAGACATTAGCAGAGAACCCACTGGCACAATTCTCAACTAGAATGTCGAGGAAAGGGAGCACATTTGGCTGCTCCATTTCAAAGGTGAATTTGAGCACAGGAAGGAGCCCATTAAGCTGTGTAAGGAAATTCTTACAAACATACCCTCTTTGTATCGGAAATATGCAAGGGGTAGGGGGGTTAGGTGTCATTCCATCGAAAATGTGTTTTGTCGCAGAAAGATGTTTGTGAGGCTGGGCCTAGAGGGGAACCATTTGGGCATACATGGTGTCATTAAAACTGAACTCAAATGCGCAAGCTGCTGAGATCATAAGTCCAAAGAATACAGATTCAGAGAATGGCGGTGCATCTAGATTGCCATGAGGTAGTGACGTGGTGCAAATGTCTATGGCTTCCTTGAGTGGTACATTAGCGAATAGGCTAGCAATATCGAACAAGCACATGGACACGACATTGCTATCAATATGCAAGTCCCGTATAGTTTTCACAAAGGTAAAGGAATCCTTCGTCGTGTATGTGGAAAACTTGCTCAAAACTGGTTGTAGCAACTCGTCGGACCGTTTGGCCAATTCATGTTGTGCAGAACCAGTCACAAGTAAGATAGAGCGTTAAGGGACATCACTTGTGTGTGCCTTGGGTAGTCCATACATACCCAGATGCAGTGACTTGTGAGGATGACTCCTATCATATATACCATCCAGAAGCTCGTTATTCTTACACAAGTCCAACAAGCATTTTTGTAACTCTCTTTCAGGCAGGCCCAATGGACACGAATTTGGACCTATCATTAAGAATGATGTGCATTTAGTTGATACAGTCACATTGTTAACGATGACTAATCCAGTTCCTTTGCTGGGTTTCCAGATATGTTTGGCTGGGTTGACCTTGAGACCTCACATGGTACCAGACATTTGCATTGCATATGAAAATCAGCCAAGTAGTTCAGAATTCCGCAACATGCGTGCGCTTTCAAGGATTCAACGTCTTCAGTGAACGCTGGTTTGTGGCGGGATAGCTGGGAGTAGAGGATGAGTAATGTGGTATATCAATTTCAGTGCTGGTATGATGCCAGGAATGAAGGCCGTACATCCTGACTGGCGGATCGTATCAAACAGCACATCCCTTTGGTTGCGTGCAACAGGCAAAGTACTCACCGTACCCAACCAACCTATGCTCGCAAAACTCAAAACATAATGCCCAACATTAGTGCTGATTCCACAATTGGACAGCACTTGCTAAACAATCCTGATTGTGCTAAGGATTACACAGAGCCAATTTAAGATTATCAGTCGGGCTCACAGTGTGGCTCATCTGCATATGCTAGAAGCTACTTATATGTCCTTTGTAGACAAAAGGTGCAAGTCCATGCATTGCCCTTTTAACTAAGCAAAAATCTGGGAGACAGTCATTCCTTGGTTCATTCCCCATGGCAATGTCTTGAACAGAGTCAACCTGCCTGATCTGAGTGTAATCAAAAGCTTGGCAGTTAACTGTTTCCTGGTGCATTCTGCATGGCAACACCTATCCCAATCAAGAGTCCACTTGCCAACCAATCAACACTCTCTGCTCATGCAGTATAAATTGTTGTTCACTTTACAATTGGTATTCTTGCGTATCTGTTCTGATAGGTACAAAATGAACAGCTTCAACAGCATCTCACTTTTTTCAGCAACGCTCAAGTTCTGTACTACCAAATGATTAACCCTTTAATCTTCTAAATTCTAGGGAATATAACCCCAGTTTGTTTAATTTCTCTTTTTAGCTTATCCTTTGGAGCCCAGTTATCACTCTAGTAAATCCATGCTGCACTCTCTCCAAGGCCAAGTCATATTAATGCTGAGATGGAACGTTGGCAGAATCCTCTTCCCGTACCACTCCCCTCAGAGCCCTGGAGTGCGAAAGCCATTTGTACCATCCCTGCTGTTTTCCAGCTTCAATGGCAATTTACTCAAAAGAAAGATTTTACATGCACAATTACAGAAAAGACCAAAATGGCAACAGGTTACACAGCACATCAAAATTTAGAATGATGCTGGAATGGTCCACAATCAGTAATGCAACTGAATCACTATTCATTAAACCCGACTTGGCAGTTTCATTTTCATACTGGTTTAAACATGCATCAAGTGGACCTACCAGAATGGAGATAACTGCACTCATCCACTCACTCAATTTCTTTGTGTGGAAGCGGAAGAATAGCTCGCAATACAGCAAAAGTATTATGGGTAGATGTTCAAAGTCATTTTAATGCTGAGGTGGTTTGTGAACAGAATCCTTACAGAAATTTAGTGAACTAGCTGTAAGTAACAATTTTATTTTGCATTTTATTACAGCTATTAATTTGCATTTAGTTCAATTTCGATTCAAGGGGTTCAACTAAGCCTTGAGAAAAGGAATTTCATAACACTACCTTTTACTGGGGGAAAAAAAAACAAATTCTTCAATTTGTTATTTCACAGTTATTTTTAATCCTAATAAAAACACATCTCAAGAACACAGTGAGCAAAAAAATGAAGGCAACAGCTCCTTCATCCCCTAGAAATTACAGGAAAATAGTATTCTGACCAAATGTTGCTTTGGCAATTGCACTGTCACTATGTTGAAATGCTAGAGATAGGAAACACAAAAAACTATTGGCTGCCATCAATGGCAGAGTATTCATTTTCATGTAAAGACCTAATACCCGTTAATGTCAAATACTGTTTGGCAATGCTCCTCTGAAGCACCTTGCGATATAAAGCACAATATAAACACAAGTTGTTGTGACTTGCTGTGTTTAAGTTCTGGTTCATTGGACTAATCAATTATATTTTGGGATCCTGTGTTTAACCACAGCATCTGTAGGGCTGTCAGCAAACACAATGAGCAAGAGCAAAATACTGAAAGCGTCAACCAAAACACCTAAGATGCAGGAACAAAAAGGCAGGTGGTTCAAACTGGAGCTAGAAAGGGCTTGAAGCTGAGCAGGCGTCCAGGTGGGCCATTTTAAAATATATACATATATTAGTGGATTTCCTGTAGCATAACTGGGGCTGCATCTGGTGGCCAGGAAGCCTGCAGCAAGACTGTAGAAGGGAGCTTCCAAACCAAACTCAAGCCTCGTGACTCAGCCAGAGGCTAGACTTCAGAATGCAAAACTTAAAAGATACATTTTCAATAGGAGTGGGACAAATAATATATTTTATAACTTGGTATTTGTTAACTGTGTACAGTTAACTGGGTGAGGAAACAGGATAATATGGAATATATTTTGACAATTACATTAGTGCCCTTTCTGCCCTTTGCTTTATCGGTAACTGTTAGCTGACTTGACGGCTCTCGCTTACAGCCAGTTCGTCAGTAGGGTTGTTGACATGGCCTAATTCCTAATCTTTTTTGTTTGTGCCAAAGACACAAGATCCCTTTATGAATTAGAACGTGACCTTGTGCACAAAGTTATGGGATTGGGAGCTGCAGGATGAACAATGAACACTCTTTTCTCTGCTGGGATATGTGCTAGTAATGGAAGAGGCTACATAATGTACCTGCGACCTCTTCCAAATCAGCAAAAATTACCACACTGACAGATCGTATGTCTCAAACTGAAAACTACCAATGAAGTTTATTAACAGAGTATAAAAGTACCAAATTTATATGATTAAAAATTTTTAATTAACTTCATGGAATCATACAGCACAGAAGGAGGTCATTCATTGTGCCTGTGCCGACTCTTTGAAAAAGTTATCAATTTAGTCCCGCTTCTGGCTTTTTCCACGTGGTCCTTCAAAGTTTTTTCAAGTATATATCCAATTCCCTATCAACATTACTATAGAATTTAATTCAGGTAATGGCTATTAATTCTTCAATTGGAGTATTGTGTCCAGTTCTGGGCACCATGCTTTAGGAAAGGTATGAAGGAATTAAAGAGGGTGCAATAAAGATTCATGAGAATGGTTCCAGGGACAAGGAACATCAGTTATGTAAGTAGACTGGAAAGGTTGTGGCTGTTCTCCTTGGAGGAGAAAAGATTAAGAGGAGATTTGATAACAGGTGTTCAAACTCGTGAGGGGACTGGTCATAGTAAAATCATAAGAAAAAGCAGGAGTAGGCCATTCAGCCCATCGAGCCTGCTCTGCTATTCAATACGATCATGGCTGATCTGATTGTGGCTTTAACTCCACTTTCCTGCCTGTCCCCATAACCCCCAATTCCCTTTTTGATCAATGGCTCAGCCTCCATTGCTCTCTATGGAAGAGAATTCCAAAGACCAACAACCCTCAGAGAAGAAATTCCTCCTCAATTCCATCTTAAATGGGGGGCTCTTTATTTTTAAACAATGCCCCCATGAAGGGAAACATCCTCTCAGCCACATTCTCTCAGCATTTACACTGTCATGTCCCCTCTTAATCCTATCTGTTTCAATAAGATCCCACTTTAGCCAACTTTGCCTGCATAAATTTAAACAAAGGCAACTACAAGTGTAAAGCACTAGTTTTAGATCCACATTTCTCACCCACAAACGGAATGTGAAATTCTGTCATGCTTTGATCATTCATACCTAGAGAACCTTTTACTACGCAACCATCTGTAATGGCTATCATAATATACTATTTATTTCTATTTGTGCTATCAATTCATCAATCTTTATCTGAATGCACACAGCATTCATAAAAAGAAACTTTAATTCTGTCTTTTTACCATTTTCCTTATTCTGACCTTACTTGCTTATGTTTGTGCGCTCTGTCCTTTCCTGTCATACTCTGGTTATCATTACCTGTAAAGTTACCCTGCACTACTGCCTTGCCCTTTCTCTTTAACTTTTCAAATCCCCCCTCATGTGAACCCAACAACCCCCCCCACCACCCCAACTATTTAGTTAAATCCATTTCTTCTGCATCAATCTTCGAGCCATGCATTCAACTCTTTTATTTACCTTACACCAATTCACTCATGGCTCAGGTAGTAATCCAGAGATTATTACCTTTGTGTTTCTGCTTTTTAAATTTAGTCCCTAGCTGCTCATACTCCCTCAGCTAGTCCTCCCTATGTCATTGGTACCCACATGGACCAGGACAACTGGATCCTTCCCCTTCCACTCTAAGTTCCTCTCCAGCCCCAAAGTGATGGCCTTAACCTTGGTACTGGGCAGGCAACACAGCCTTCAGTTTTCTCCATCTTGGCTGAAGAGAACAATATTTAGTACAGGCTTGTCCAACCCGCGGCCCATATTGTGGCCCTCAAAGCCATTCTATGTGGCCCCCAGAGCCACTTTTCAAAATGCTGGTAAAACAGGCAAGTGAAGTTGAAGATTCTGCAAGGGGCTGCTCCTGAAAGAGCAGAGAACACCAGTGGTTGTGAGTATGTGGAGAGAATATGAGAGGATATCAAAGAGGGGGAGAGATGGAGAGACACTGCTGGGGGCCATTGGGGAGAGGGTGGCTATGTGGGGTTAGTGGGGGGCAGAGCGACCTGTTGCGGGGCCCAGGTTGGGGGGTGAAGAGACTCACCACCGGAGAGAGAGAGAGAGGGGGGGGGGGTGCTGTGCTTGAGAGTGTATGTGCGGATGCGCGCATGTGTGTGTCTGGCTCACTCACAATCTCAGGATTCTCATTCACCCTCACTCCCCCACACCAACACATACCCCCATCCACTCGCAAAGGAAATGAGGGTGACTGAATGAGTACCCTGAGACTGGGAGTGAACCAGACACAAACATTCTCACAGTCTAATGGTCATCCTTATTGACTACGCTTCTTTAAATGATCAATTTATTGCTTTGACATTGCCTTATTTTTGCTCAGCAAATTGTTTATTTTGTTCATACCTCAATTTTAAAAAGATTCATCTTTAATATTGCGCCAAACATTATCTTTCTGAAATTTGGTCATCAGCCCCTTAAACAAGGAAAAAATGGAAATGTGTCCCCCTCCTCCCCTCCGTCCACAAGCAAAAAAAGTTGGACAAGCCTGGTCCAGTTGTAAGTTTCTGATAGCTGAAGGAGCGAGAACCAGAGGACACTGATTTAAGGTGATAGGCAAAAGCAACAGCAACATGAGGAAAATGTTTTTTTCACACAGCATATGGTTAGCATCTGGAATGCACTGCCTTAGAATGTGGTGGAGACATATCCATTTGGGGTCTTCAAAAGACAATTAGATAATTATTTGAAGTGAAAACGTTTTCAGGGCTCCAGGAAAAAAGCAGGGGAGTGGGACTAAGTGAGTTGTTCTTACAGAAAGCCAGCACAGACACGGTGAGCTTTCTTTTGTGCTGTAACCACTCTGTGATTGTATGCATCCCAGGTCATAACAGCTTGGTGATTAGAGTAACGTTTCAAAACAATGCAAGTCCCACAGTTAAAGCTATAATTTGTTATGAAAGGTTTTACATGAGATATCGTGAAAAAGTGAAACCGGAAATCACTAAAAATAAATCTCGGCTATAGCCTTTATGGTTCCTTTTCATTGACATCAAGATGGAGGGATGAAAGGGAGATTTTCTTTAAGTACCTGTATGATCAAATAAAACTGGTTAAATATTTCAAAGACTAATGGGCCACCAGAGAAATCGGTTTGCCTATCCTAGGAGATTTCCTGATGGAATAATCAGGAAAATAACTTACACTCTTCAATACCTGCGTTTGATAGGGCTAGCCAAAAAATACTCCATTGTTTTTCAAAAGATGCTTGGTAGAGATCAAAAAGTACATCACCTGCGTGAGCAGCTTAACTTTTGGTACCAATTTTAATGGTTACTACACAGCATGAGGAAGCACCCTTCAGTACTAGAGTAACTGCTTTTGTTTATATTGTTACCTTTCTGTGCTCATGGTCAATCATAACGTTGTGCGGTTTCACATCTCTGTGCATGATTCCCATACTATGGCAATAATCCAGAGCCTGCAAACAGAGGAAAACCATTCGACCATTGTTAATACACTCTCTCATTAATTAATAAGACTGACAAATGAACAAAGTACCACAAGAAATTTAAGACATGACAAGAATCCTATTAAGAGCTTATTTCACCAATAGCTACATTTTGTTGTTACATCAAAAACATTAACAAAATGAACAACAGTAAATTGAATAGTCCCCTTGAGGTTTTCCTGGAAATGCTTATTCTCTGTCTGGAAGTCGAATAGGATTGTGACACAAAAACCGCCTGGAACCTCCTCGATTGCAAAATGTTATTCCTGTATGAATTTTATTTTAGCCATAAAAATTGAAACTCATAGAAAAGGCTGCGGTGTACTAATCCCATCGATATTCATATTACAGGCACAATTACTGGAAAAATTGCTTCTTATAGCAAAAACGGTCCAATATGACAAGCTAAACATTTAGACAACTTAGACCATTTCAGGAAGGGCACAGCAAGACAAGAAGGGTTTTAGTGAATTGGTGTCACAGTAACTCAGTGCATTGTGTCAAGAAGAAAGAGCCATGGCAAGGTGATTGATTGTGGCTTTAGTGAAGGCAATACCTTAAATTATCGCTAAATGCGATTTGCAGAGTAAAAAAGACTACAACTAACCTTGGTAATTCTAGTGCACTTATCTATGCCATTTATATAGAAGCAAACAACCCATATAAACACTCCCATCTATCTGCTGCCCTTGTCCTTCTAGATGGTAGTGGTCATAGGTTTGGAAGGTGCTATCGAAGAAGCCTTGGTGAATTCCTGCAGTGCATCTTGTAGATGGTACACACTGTTGCTACTGTGCATTTGTGGAGGAGGGATGTGTTGCCAAACAATCAGGCTACTTTGTCCTGGATGGTGTCAAGCTTCTTGAGTGTTGTGGGAGCTGCACTCAGCAAAGCAGGTGAGGAGTATTCCATCACACTCCTGACTTGTGTCTTGTAGATGATGGACAGGCTTTGGGGAGTCAGAAGGTGAGTTACTCGTCTCACGATTCGTAGCCTCTGACCTGCTCTTGTAGCCACAATGGGAGTGTTGCACTGTCAAGGGATGCCATCCTTCAAAGACATTAACCAGCTTCTCCCTCAGATAGATGTATAAGATCCCTTGCCACTAATATGAGGAGGTGCAGAGAATTAAAAAGAAATGAATTTGAAATGGCTATGGTAAGATCTAGCTCCAGTAGACAATCATCTTTGTACAATGCAAAGAAAGACATTAGGCCAGGATTCATTTTTGCTGTGCAGCTAGGTCCTCACCTAGCTTTCCCCATCTGTAACTCTCATGTTAAATTGACTAACTTCTAGCATTCCAAATAATTAATAACTCACCATACAGCTGCACAGAGCTGTACATGTGAATGAGCTGTGGGTCTAGACAAGTATACTACGATTTTTTAAAATGATTCATTCATGGGATCTGGGCTTCGCTGGCTGGGTCAGCATTTATTGCCCATCCCTACCTGCACTTGAGAATGTGGTGGGGAGCTGTCTTAAACCGCTGCAGTCCCTGTGGTGTAGGTACCCCCACAGTGCTGTTAGGAAGGGAGTTCCAGGATTTTGACCCAGTGACAGTGAAGGTACGGCAATGTATTTCCGAGTCAGGATGGTGAGTGACTTGGAGGGGGGGCTCCCAGGTGGTGGTGTTCCCATCTATCTGCTGCCCTTGTCCTTCTAGATGGTAGTGGTCATAGGTTTGGAAGGTGCTATCGAAGAAGCCTTGGTGAATTCCTGCAGTGCATCTTGTAGATGGTACACACTGTTGCTACTGTGCATTTGTGGAGGAGGGATGTGTTGCCAAACAATCAGGCTACTTTGTCCTGGATGGTGTCAAGCTTCTTGAGTGTTGTGGGAGCTGCACTCAGCAAAGCAGGTGAGGAGTATTCCATCACACTCCTGACTTGTGTCTTGTAGATGATGGACAGGCTTTGGGGAGTCAGAAGGTGAGTTACTCGTCTCACGATTCGTAGCCTCTGACCTGCTCTTGTAGCCACAATGGGAGTGTTGCACTGTCAAGGGATGCCATCCTTCAAAGACATTAACCAGCTTCTCCCTCAGATAGATGTATAAGATCCCTTGCCACTAATATGAGGAGGTGCAGGGAAGCCCTTCCCTATATTCTGGTCAATATTATTAAAAAATGGTGTCATTATCACATTGCTTATTGTGGGACCTTGCTGTGTGCAATCTGGCTGTCCCATTTCCTACATTACAACAGTGATTACATTTCAAAAGGATTTAATTTGCTGTAAGTGCTTTGGGATGTCCTGAGGTCATAAGAAGTACTATATAAATCTAAGTCTTTATTTCTTTTACATACTTCAGGGACACAATATCTGTCATCTGGTTTGTACTAATTCACAGACAGGAACCAATATTTCTCTTATATAATGCTCAGCTTTATGATATGTATAAAAGCTATTCCCAATCATTATAAAAAACATTATACGTGTTCAATTTTTAAAAATTCATCCAACAGCAAACTAAGGCAAAGTTTCCCAGGAGAAAAGGCTCTCAACCATAAGAAGGGCAGTTTAGTTTAGTCTCCAGGAGACCGCAACTAAGAAGCGACATTCAGCACTTAAGCTATTAAATCTGGGCTTTCTTATCCTGGCAGCAGAATCATAGCCCCAGTGTAAGGATGTTATGTCTCCTCGCAAAGTCCAATCCGAACAAATACCAGTAAAAAAGCAGCTTGTGACCAGCAGAGCAGCAACTGTAAAGAGCCAGGAATAAGTTGCCTGCCTGGTTTGCTTGATAGGATATTGTGCATAAAAGCGCTAAACAGAAAGAAATATCTATAAAGGAAATTGAAATGCAGCAGGCTTCCTGCAGATTCTCAAAATAAAATTTCAACAGAAAACACAGCCTTGCCCAGGCTGCATAAAGTGGAAATAGAGACCAGCAACCTCCATTCAAATTAGATTTTTGATCATTTTAAGGCTTTATAATTTAAACAGCCGAGTGTAGTGTTAAGCATGTGGAGTAAGGGAAGCAAGACCGCACTAAAATCCACTCCATGCAAGGGCCATCAATCTCACTGCAGAACAGTCTCACAAAGCCATAGTGATTTTCTAGCTGAGCAGTACCATGCACTTTGCATGCAGATCTGATGCAGCTTTCATTTTACAATCTATATTTCAGTCATAAGAATTTACGCAAGATGAATTTTAGGACAAGAAAGGAAGATTGTCCCTCATGCAAGGTCTTTCTTACTCTGACAGACAACACACCACCGATTTTGGGTCCCAGATCTATTCTGATGGCAACACGTAATAGGCATAGAAAGGTGGCTCCTCTCCACGTCCTTCCCATGACTTTTTTGGTGTAAACGTTCAACTGCCAAATCAGGGCTTAGAGGGTTAAATTATGAGGATGGGTTGTATGAACTTGGCTTGTATTGCCTGCAGCTTAGCAGATTGAGTGCGGACTGATCAATGATCCAGGGCAGATCGAGAAACTATTTCTTCTGGACTAGGCTGTTCAGGAGCGAAATCGCAAAGAACTTTTTCCACACATAGGGTTGTAGAAATCAGAATTCTCTCCCCTCAAAAGGAAGTGGATGCTCAAGACTGAGGCCAATGGATTTTTGTTAGGTAAGGATATTAAGGGGTATGGAACTATGGAGAGTAAATAGAATTGAAGTGCAGATTGTCCATGACCTGGATCAGGCTTGAGGGAATGAATGGCCTTCACTTGTTCCCGTAAAAACTAACCACTGGGTACTCTACTCTCATGTCATACTTAATCATTCTTTGGATGTGCATGCGTCAGCGAGGCCAGCATTTATTGCCCATTCCCTCAAAGTGGGGAGTGAAGCCACCTTCTTGAACATTTGCAGTCTGTGTGGTGTAGGTCCACCCACATTGCTGTTAGACTCCAACAAGTATCAGAGCAGTTCAGGGTTGTGGTTAGAAGAGATGAGAGAGTCGGGGAAAGTGTGTCTTTCAGCATATCAGGGATGAATGTGATTGAAGACAAAACGTCCGAAAATTTCTTGTGACAAGAAATCATGTTTCACCCACGGAATTTCAGCCATATTCATTACATTGGCATCTTCGCCTAACCCCCGTCCCATGGCTGTGAATGCCTCAAAACTTCCTCTGCAACCCACTCCAACCTTGGGGTGGGTTTTTCATGCCCTTTGTTAGTGCGTTTCAACAATGATTTCCCTCTCTCGCCCAGGAACCATCACAGGACTTCCACCCACTTCAGGAGGGAAAATAGTCTGACGAACATACCAGGGTAGGTGGAGGTCAGAAAAACATTTCAAAGGGCAGCATTCCGTAAGTTGGAAGGGCATAAATTTCTCATCCGTGGCAAGCAGTTGCCAAAGGTAAAAATAAAAATCCAGACATTTTCTCCTAAAAATCTTTTGATAAACGCAAAAACCAAGATCAACACTGTCTACCTACAAACTGTAAAACAAGAGAACAAGTGCAACACGAGTGCCAAATTCATGAACAACAAACTAAGGTATGCTTGGGAGCAGTGAATATAGTTCCCAGGTGGGGAAGAACAAACTATCCAGCATGAGCAGAGGGATTTTATATGGCATAGCAACATGGGTATTGAAATGAGTCAACTCACCCAATGTCCAAATTATAGTATGGACATTGCCTACCATAAAGTACCCCTTGGCAACATACCCCTCCACCCCTTCTCTAATGTTGATTAACAAGCTCAAATCCAGTGGTGTGTGAGTGGACGTAGTAAATACGTTACTGTTTATTGAACTACTTCTTTTCTCAATTCCTAGAGATGGCAATATGCAGAATATAAACACTTAGATTAATGGCAAAAGTTTGTAAACCACCCTATGGTACAACCATCACACTGGATATCACAGTTTATGGCCAATCATACAGTTTGATCTTTGATTTTCAGTTGACAAGTAACACACTGTTCTTTAAGCACAAGTAAAAAGCAATTAGGTTTCTTGCCAAGTGGTATTTTATCACCACTTTGACACCAGGGGTGAAAACACCACTCTGCCAACAGGAACAGAGCTCTGCCCACCAGCTTACATTAACAAGCAGGCGCTCACTCTCTTAGTGGCTATTTCATAATGTTAGGAGAGCAAAGATTATTATTTGCTTTCTCTTAACATTAAAAGGTTTCAGTTAAAAGTTTCAGTGGAGGACCAACAGACCACACAAGCACTTCTTCAACCCAGTATCACTCAGCACCAAATGTTGTTCCACCACTTGCTGCAATATGTTTGGGCTAGGTCAGGACATTACCCTGGAATTATGTTGTCATCTTGATAAACTGGGCATTTCATAGTAACGCCAAATGCAAAACCACATATTTATGCATGGCTAAAATAGTTTATGTCTCTGTGTAAAGTGAACAAACAGGCACTTCAGAGTTAATAATTTAATCAAGACTCAGATTATTGATTGCTCAAGATGAAATTTGAGTAGTTGACATCTGTCACCCGAATTTTCAGATTACAATCTTGAAGTACTCACCAGTTAAAACAGGCTGCAGTTCCTTTGATTAATTTAAATGTGAAGCAATTTAAGCATCTGTACTCTACATGTTTCTGAACATTATGACAGTGGTGTCATTACATCAGACTCATCAAAATCAACAGCAAATCCATGGCCCATATAGTACAGTTTCTCCTGGTAATCAATGTTAGATTCCTCAATAGACCTGTAGTAAATAACATTCCAAATAGCAAAATTCTTGCGAGATCACCTAAATAAATTGAAAACCACAACCAGCGCAAATGTTGGCACAAATGTCACAAAAACCACCTCCATAAAATTGGGTATAGCCTAGGATGTTGATGCTGCTTCCGGCATCCTGGATAGTGCTCTAAGTCATCAAAGGAACTCACTTGTGTTCTGGGATGTTGAACACTAGCAGTTTCCTTAGACATTGTCATGTAAATATTCCATTCTCTGTTCTAAAAGTGAATATGCTTTCTATAGCATGAAGTTCTCAAAATTTCAACATACCTTCAAAATCTCATACATGTAGAATCGTATATCGTAATCTGTTAAGGTCTGGTACAGCTGCTGTAAAAAATATATACAAGAAAATATTAAGAATATTAGCAAAAGCTAAGATTGTTTAACTGAAAATGAAATTCAATAAATCTTATATGTAGAATAATGAAATACAAAATACATTTCTTCTCCTTAGCAAATATAACTGTGAATACGCTTTCATTTATTTAAAGCATATTTAAAGAAACTGAACCTTTTAAAGCGCATCAGCATTATTGTGCAGTGCGATGGTCGGCCAGGCATTTATATTCATGCTTCCTCTAAACTAATCCACAATCTCAGTTGTAACATTAATGTACATAAGTTGTTAATTCTCATGTCTTTCAGATACACCTCATCCAGACTATGAATCAGATTGAAGGGCAGTAACTATTATGTAGTCAATCTTGACTGAGGGAAGAACTATGTAGAAGTCAAACACTTCTTTACAAGAGCAAAAATTGTCATCCAGTTCACTCTGACATCTCCCAGAAGACAGTTAAATAGTGCAGAATGGGCAGTGACATAGGATGAATTGTCTGTCTTGTCATGTTCATTAAAAGGCATGTCACAGTCATGTCTTTGACGAACTGTGCTCATATGGAAGCTTCTGGAGCTTCCTTTCTTTATTTAAAAATGGACATTGATGAACTGTTAAGATTGTTGTCAAGGGGGTCAGGTGACGTTTGCAACTTCAACACAGGCTATAAAGCTTCTGGAAAGTTCTGAATTAAATCGTACTGGATGGGGGTCTCCGCCTTGAATGGACAATGCCTAGACAGTACTGCTTTGTGGAGTTCACACCTGCCATTATCCGAAGCTTACTCCAAAATAGAGTCAATGAACTCCTAGACTCTTTATTCAGATGTAACAAAGGAAAGCTGACCAGGCCAGTTATTCACAAGTGTGAAAGATCACCACTTACCTTCTGTTGTATATCAATTGCGGCTGACCATATGATTGAAACTGGTTCACTAACTCTGAAATTCTTTTATTCCAAAACTCAGAAGAGGCCTAGGGGCAGTAAGCAGAATAATACCCACAAGGCAACAGCTGACAACAGAGAAAGACTGTGTCACTTCTGCCTTTTAAGAACTGGGAGGCTTGAAAGTCTTTTTAAAAAGCCTTTCAGCCTGATTCCAAAACTCTTGAGTTCACCTGTATAGAAATATACCTCTTGATACAACAGTCATGAGTGCCTGACTTCACGACCTGCTGAACAGTCTTCTTTTCGAAGGAACCCTGCAGTTTTCCTAATATTCGACCTCAGGTATCTGAACTACAATTCAGGAGTGGGAAAAAGCTTCCTTCTTCACTGGACTCATAAAAACATGTGAACTATTAAGCATTCTTTTGGTTTATACTTGTAGAGCTACTATCTTCATTAAAATTGTACCTTTCTTGAGTGCGTGCGACCAATCTAACATTTAGATCTTTTGGCATGAGCAAGTGAATAAATAATCCTCTTCATTTAAACCCATGGAAGTCTGCTGCTGATCACTTTTAAATTGACCCTACATGAACAGGGGTTTAAAAACATACACACCTAGCTTTACAAAATAAACCAGACTGATTACAGACAGAAAGGAAGGGAATTGGGTGGTTTAGTTTATCACTCCTCCCCTGTGTGTAATAGTCTTTAATGTCAGAAAAATTGGGATATAGTTGTAGTGAGCTTCTTTAGAAAATCATGCAAACATTAACTGACAGAAAGGTGGGTTCAAAAATAAAACCTTTTAAGAAAGAAAGACTTGCATCTGCGCAGTGGTTTTCACTGTGAGGGCACCTCACAGCCAATGAAGTACTTCTGAAGTGTATTCACTGTTGTAGTGCAGGAAATGCAGCAGCTAATTTGCACACAGCAAGGTCCTACAAACAGCAATGTGATAATGACTAGATAATCTGTTTTAGTGTTGGTGATTGAGGATAAGTATCAGTCAGGACACCAGAGATAACTCCTATGCAGACAGTAGGGCTGACTGCCCTCCTCTTTAGTGACACGATTTTTAAAAATTTCCACCTGAGGGGGCAGATGAGACCCTGGTTTAACATCTTATCCAAAAGACAACACCTCCCACGGTGTATCACTTCTTCAATACTGCACTAGAGTGTCAGCCTTGATTTTTATACTCAAGTTCTAGAGTACGACTTGAACCCCGAACCTTGTGACTCAGGGTTAAGCAACCGAGCCACCAAAATAAAAGCAAAATACTGAGGATGCCGAAAATCTTAAATAAAAACAGCAAATGCTGAAACAGAGTTATGTTTCAACTAGTCCGAAGAATCATATTCGACTCAAAATAAACTCTGTTTCTCTCCTCTAGGTTGCTGTCAGGCCTGCTGAGTATTCCAAGAACTGTGTGTCTTTGTATCAACCAAGCCACAGCTGACACATTGGTTTTACCACTAACTACTAATGTAGTTTTAGAATAATCGTAAGAAAACAGAATAATTCCAGGCTTTATTGGCATCAGGTTAGTTTTAAGGAGGGTCTTTAAAGAAGATGGAGTTGAAGAGGGCAAGGGGTTTAGGAAGTATGTTTTTAAACCCCTGTCCACAGCAAACGATTGATGCAGTTGCAAGTACCGTTAACAATGCTGGGGCAAATTCATAGAAGGCCAGAGTTAGGTTAGTCGATAGGGATGCTGGTAGGATGGATGTGGAGGGGTGAGGTACGAGGATGGGTGAATTTTATATTGGTTTTAGGGAAGCAAGGACAGCAAAACTGGAGGTGAGGGTGCTGCATAAGTATTTTGCCAAATGGAGGACTAAAGGCTTGGCAAGTGGATTTAGAAAGTGCAGCTGCAAGTGATCTGAAGGAGTTTTCTTTCAGTCACAGAAGGAAGTGGGATTGAAAAGGGTGATGTAGTTGTTGAGGGTCATAAGGAATTGGTTAGAGACATTGCCTGTGGTGGAGATCACAGATGTAATAGGATAATTTTGTGTTATATTCGTTCATGGGATGTGGGCATCACTGACTAGACCAGCTGATCCCTAATTGCCCTTCTTCAGAGAACATTTTTTTTTAACGAGTCAACCACATTGCTGTGGGTTTGCAGTCACACATAGGCCAGACCAGGAAAGGACAGCAGATTTCCTTCCCTTAAGGGCATTAATGAACCAGATGGGCTTTTACATCAATCGACAATGGTTTCATGGTCATCATCAGACTTTCAATTCCAGATTTTTATTGAATTCAAATTTCACCATCTGCTGTGGTGGGATTCGAACCTAGGTACCACAGCATTACCCTGGGTCTCTGGAATACCAGTCCAGTGACAATACCACCACAGCACCGCCTCCCCTGGATGGAGTTGGCACTGTCGAAATAGTAGCAGTGAATATGGGAAGATGAATTTAAATAGAATTGGAAGTATTTAGAGAGGGACAAGAAGTCAGTGAATTAAGAGAGGACAAGGTGGACTGAGACAGAGATTGAAATAACCTGGGGCGTAGACAGGAGACAGTGAGAAGGATGGTACGAGGTTCGGTGCTCAAAGATGGATAATGAACCAAGGATGTAGCAGGAGACCAAGGTGTGTTTGGGTGATAAGGGCCAAATGTTGCCACAGCAGTAGTTTGGGTAGGGCAGGTACTGGAAAGTATTGACAGGGGTCACTATCCATAAGACAAGTTTCAATCAATGCAATCACTTACAATAAGGTTATATATGACATGGGCCCTGTAAATAAGTGAATGGGCATTCTAAAGAGAAATAACAAGAGTGGCAGTAGTTTATCCACTGCCAGAAGTCAAGTGGTTAGGGTGCAAAGGATGTTGGCAGGGTGAACCCCTGAGAATGCACGCTGGGTGGGAAGATTGACAAAAGAGGAGGATTTGGCAGTTGGGGTAGCTGCTCGCAAGGAAGGTGCAACAAATGTTGTTGATGGGCCCTTCTGAAAATGCAAAGACAGGCACAGAGGGGACTTATATAAAGCGGACTGGGGATTCAAAACTAAAATTGTAAGAGAGCAGGAAGGGAAGAAGCTTGATGGGTTGAGGTAGAGATTGGGTGGTGAGCATAGCGGGAATGACTCAAAGTACCAGAGACAGGAGAAAATAAACGTGTCTTACTGGGTGACGGAATAGGATGAAGTAGGAAAGAAGAATCCAATACGGCCAAGCGAAGAAAATAAAGGAGACAGGAATAAAAAGCTTGGGTTCATAGCGGCAACCAAAATGGATATTCAGGGGGTTCAGGTTACAACGACATAGGACAGGCTAGAAGAGATGTCAACTGGTGAAAAACAGAAGACCTTCAACCATGGCTTTATGGGTGAATTCAAGGTTAGCTCCTTCTGGCAGCTCATTAGGGTCATTAGAGTTCAGACTGAGAGAGACAGACACACACCTTTCTCGTGCGACTTTTAAGCCATACAATGTATTCGCAGTTAATGGGGAACTTCCTCTGTTCCTCTGAAATGATGGGCTCTCTTATCAATTTGCTTCTCTTTAAATCTGCGGCTGAAAATTGCACTTGCAAAGTATGATGGATTTTGATACAAAGAGTAGGGTTTTGGCATTTGCAATATGGAATTAATAAGTGTCTTCAGTCAAATTAAAAATTAAGTTTATCAACCTTAAACAGCCATGCTTGGAACAAAAAAAGTGACACAGTGACTGGGAATTATAAAATCAGTTTCAGAAAGGTACTAAATAACAGGAGAGAAAAAGGGACCCCATTGGCTAAGGAGAGCGTCAAACGGCAACATCAAAAGCTGAAGGGATGAAACAGTAATCTCAAGACTATGATTTCCTGTGAACAAATATTCAAAATTATATACTGCAGTCTCCAATCTGCAATACCAAGGTGACAAGTTATTGTTCATCCATAACACTGTAGGAAAGGGTCCAACAAATACTCCTTTTTTCACTGAACTCAACTTTTGTGGGGCTAAGGAGGGGGGACAAAGGAGGAATAGGAGATGAAGATCAGTGATATTTGTATCGAGCTTGCAACACAAAAAGCACAATCTTACCTTGAAATCTGTGTTGTTTACATGTTCAAAAACCAAGGCAGGTGTCCGTGACTGAGAAGAAACAACGAATGAGTGTTACGTGTCTAAAATGAACATTTTAGGTAAAATATTTTACAAGTTGGAAATGGTCCTTGCCTGGCACTTATTTAATAGTTGTTAAATTTAATGTGAAATAAGCTAAGACCGTTTCCATCATGTCCCATAACACATTTTTCACACTAGACAAATGGTCATGATTCATAGGTTTCCATAATTTCTTAATCATTGCAATTACTGTTAAAATAGGCCGAAGTAAACAGCATTTAAATGTACATCTGAATACTGGTAAACATAAATTCAAGCTTCATTTCTAATTGTCACAGCCACAAATTGCAAACTGCAATACATGAACTCGTCACCTTGTCCATCTCTAACCTCTGCTTTTCTGAAAAGACATGTCATTTAAACAGTAATCAGAGCAATTTTTTCCACTCTTTTTAAAACAAATAAGATGCAAGTGAAGTGGTTTATAGAAATGTCAGTATCAGGGAGGGGAGGAAGGAGTAGATTGCACTAGAATGAAGTGATAAATTAATTGGTTAATATAACTGTGCACATTCCAAAGAACTGGAGGAATTAAATCCACATCAGCTTCCTCTGCATGGCTCATTACCATTCTCACTCAGTTCTTTGGGGATGAAAGGTCAAATGAAGGTCAATTTTCTCTCAAAAAATGAAATAATCTAAGCAAATAACATATTCCTTAAAAAGGAGGTAAGTTACTTTTCAAACATAGGGATCTTGGTGGTAGAGTATACAGTATTAACATACTGAACAAAAACAAAATTACTTGGAAAAACTCAGCAGGTTTAAAATACTGATCCCTTGCCTTAGTGGCTTAGAGTTCGATTTAGCCAGGACAGAATGATTTTTTTAAGGGTCCTACATAAAATGATTTCAACCAATCTGAATCCAGCTCCCAGTACGAAACGCCAGCATGAATTTAATTTAGCATTAAATGGAATTAAATTTTCCACATCACAGAAATGTCACACTGGTACCGAGTACAGGGAACTTTACATCGATCCTGACCTAGGAGCGCCCAATGCTAGAAAAGGGTACAACACAAAGTGCTCTATTCCCCAGAATAAAAAGAAACAGCACAAAAAATAATTAAATGCTTAAAAGATTAATGATTTAGCATCCAAATTACACCACAACAAAAGAAATCCATTCAAATAAAAAATTGCTTCAGGGATAAGAGTCCAGGTGTGCAGGAATCAGGCACATCGCTGAGCAGAACATTGATACAATCCTTTGTAACTGGGCTATTTATATTTAAATTTCACCAACCCACTAAATGCCTACCAGACCTCAACACACTTCTGGTATTATATAGTTTATTGCGACTGGAACTACTTGCCTTTTTTTTATTATTTATTTGTTCATGGGATGTGGGTGTTGCTTTCTAGATCAACACTAATTACCCATCCCTAACTGCCCTAGGGAAGGTGGTGGTGAGCCGCATTCTTGAACCACTGCAGTCCATGCGGTGTAGCTACACCCACAGTGCTGTCAGGAAGTGAGTTTCAGGATTTTGATTCAGCGACAGTGAAGGAAGGCAATATAGTTCCAAGTCAGGATGGTGTGTGGCTGGGAAGGGAACTTACAAGTGTTGGTGTTCCTATGCATCTGCTGAACTCGTCCTTCTAGGCGATAGAGGTCATGGTTTGTAAGGTGCTGTCGAAGGAGCCTTGGTGAATTGCTGCAGTGCAGCTTATAGATGGGACATGCTGCTGCTACCATGCGTTGGAGGTTGACGGAGTTAATGTTTAAGGTGGCAGATGGAGTGCCAATAGAGTGGACTGCTTTGTCCTGAATGGTATCAAGCTTCTCGAGTGTTTTTGGAGCTGCACTCACCCAGGCAAGTGGAAAGTATTTCATCACGCTCCTGACTTGTGCCTTGTAGATGGTGGACAGGCTTCGGGGAGTAAGGAGGTCAGTTACTGGCTGCATAATTCCTAGCCTCTGACCTGCACTTGTAGCCATAGTATTTATACGGCTGGTCCAGTTCAGCTTCTGGTCAATGGTAACCCCCAAGATGTTGATAGTGGGGAATTCAGCAATGGTAACGTCACTGAACGTCATGGGTAGATAGTCAGATTCTCTTTTGTTGGAGATGGTCATTGCCTGGCACCTGTGCGGCACAAATGTTATGTGCCAAGCTTGACTGTGGTCCCTGTCTTGTTGCATATATATTAAAAATGGGTTTCCTACAACAAACATATCTGTGAAATAACTATAGTGACATTCAGGCTGTCTAGAACTCTGGATGTATCAGGCAGTGTGGAGCTCTCTTGGAACCCTATACATCCCTAGTCCACTTTCCCCAAGCCCCCACCAGGTAAACCTACAGTCTTCTGCCATAATTTATATCTGCAAGCATGTTTACAAGATTGTGGTCAGGATGCTATACATCATGACCCAGTGCTATTCCATTTTCATTTCTACCAAATTTTTCAGTACTTTTCCTTGGCTTATTTTATTTAGTTGATCCACCACTTCCTCTTGTACTGTTTCATTCACAACTACCACACACTGTTTAAAAACTAACATTGATTAGGCTGTAACCAGTATAGGGTATCGAGTTTTGATGCCTTCCTTTAGGACGAACACGGAGAGGGTGTGGAAGAGATTCAGAAAGGTTCACTAGGGATGGGAGGCTTACAAGATAAGCAGAAACGAGAGAAGTTGGGGCTCTTTTTATTAGAACCAAGAAGGTTAAGAGGTCAAAGAGATGTTAAAAGTTGCACGGGTCTGGAGAAAATTATTTCTGCTGGTCAGTGAGGGAATCAATAAGATCAAAAAAGAGAGCGCACAAGATTTTTTTAAATATGGGGAATGATTAGGAGTTGGAATGCCCTTCTAAACGAGGAGCTGAAGTAGAATTCATGCCAGCTTTTAAAGATAAATATGTGAATGAGAGAGAAACATTTAAAGAGAATGGGAAAAGGGCAGGAAATGAAACTAATCAGTTCAATTAGTGAAATACTTGCCTTCTCAGCTGCATGATTCACAGCAGGAGCTCAGAGTACAGCCATAAACTAAGCTTGGGTTCTGATGAAAGATTACCACGCTAAAACATTCGCGCTGTTTCTCTCTTCACAGTTGCTACCCAACTTGCTGAGCTTCTCCAGCATCTTCAGCTTTTATTTCAGCTTCCAATATCTGCAGTATTTTGCTCTTGTTCAAGAACTTTGTGCATTTGGTTCTGCTGCTGAAGTTCCTTTAATGGCAATGGCACAACCATGCGAGACACCTTTTTGCATATGTAGGGTCTTCACTATCTTGCTCACTCAGCTGAATTCTAAATTATCCTGGTCCTCTAAACCAAATTGCTCACAATTTGTTCAACTGCTCTGATAACCCAAACATTCTAATTCTCTTGCAAGAACCTTGTGAAGCCACTGTATAGTTATGTCACACGATGTTTAAATATTATTTTTTCTGAATTAATTTGCATTAAAAAAAAGCTCGCAGCCACTCTTCTAATGTGAACTTAGATGGGGCACATAGGACTAATAAACTGTAAAGGATATCACAGCAAAAATATCCTGCTCTCGCTGCATTTTACAAAAGTAATCTTAATCAATGATTATAGATCTGTCAGCTGGTTACTATAAAGATAGGATTTAATTAAGAATTACTTCATGCAGCATATTCAGTCTTTTTGACATTTTTACATCCTCTGATCTGAGATATGGTGAAATTAGTACTACTGCATTTAAAACAGAAGGACGTACATGAATTTCATATTTATCACAAAACATACAGAAAAAAGGGGTGAAAAATTTCCAATGACACTCTGGACGTAAATGATGGACACAGAAACTATTAATCTTCAGCTGCCCTTCTCTGTTCTCAAATTCTTGCACAACTGTATCTAGTCTATCAAGAAATCAGAAAATGAATACTTTGGACTATTTGGGATTCAGATAACAGATGTATGTTGTTTATTACTATTACTTAAATTACATTTTTATAGTGTACACTATGGAACGAGTTAACTCGATGGAGTTTTAAGCTGTCTTCTGATGAACATGGGCTCAGTATGAAGTATCAGCAGCCAACAGGAACATAGGAACAAAAGTAGGGCCACTAGGTCCATTGAGTCTGCTCCGCCATTCAATTAGATCATGGCTGGTAATCTGCCTCAACACTAGTTTCACACGCTATCCCCATATCCTTTGATGTCATTAGTACCCAGAAATTTATCAATTTCTGACTTGAACACGCTCAATGATTGAGCTTCCACAGCCCTCAGAAGAGGAGAATTCCAAAGGTTCACCACAGTCTGAGTAAAGGAATTCCTCCTCATCTCAGTCTTAAATGACCTACCCCTTATTCTGAGACTGTGTTCCCTGATTCTAGACTCACTAGCCAGGGGAAACATCACATCTACATCTACCCTATCACACACCTGTAAGAATTTTGCAATTTTCAATGAAATCATCTCTCATTCTTCAAAACTATGGAGACTACAGGTCCAATTTCCACAATCCCTCCTCATAAGAAAATCCCGCCATTCAGGGATTAGTCTGGCGAGCCTCCATTGCACTCCTTCCATGGGAAGTAAATCCTTCCTTAGAGTAGGAGACCAAAACTGTACACAACACTCCAGGTGCGGCCTCACCAAGGCTCTGCACAATTGCAGCAAAGCATCTTCTGAACACAAATCCCCTTTTAATGAAGGCCAACATACCATTTTCCTTCCTAATTGTTTGCTGCACCTGCCCTCTAGCTTTGGGCACTAAGTGCTTGATGCCCTGCAATAACTATGGATCCAGTAGTGTACAATTTAATCACCAGCAAGGTTACCAAAAAATTAAGATAAAAGCAAAATACTGCAGGTGCTGGAAATCTGAAACAAAAACAGAAAATGCTGAAAAATCTCAGCAGGTCTAACAAATGCATTCGAACTTGAAACGTTAATTCTGTTTCTCTCTCCACAGATGCTTTTAGACCTGCTGAGTTTTTCCAGCATTTTCTGTTCTGGTTCACCAAAAAATTATTTGCATTTACAGGAACAATATCACCAGTGAACATGATGAAAAAATATTAACTACCTGTGTTTTATACAGCTCTTAACTCAAGTAATACCAAAGGAAAGCCTTAATTTACTAACCAGAATTGCAGAGGATAGCAACTTAAACCAACAGCTATGTACAGCAGAAGCCCATTTTGCCACTGAGCAACAGAAAATACTGAAATCTGAGTAGTTAGCTCATCTTTTCTAATGTGGGTTCTCATTTCCCATTATTCAATTTCCAGCACTCAGTTTTCTTTACTGTGCTATGAATTGACACAAAAAGACCCTTCTCAATTAATGTGGACTAAGTTGCTTTCATAATACTGTGTAGTTTTCCATTCAATTTCTATTATAGTTGGATTTCAGTATAAATTTAACTAAAGTGAAAGAACTGAAATCTTCACTTACCACAGGATCTTTGACAATATCTATGAGTGTGATAATATTTGGACCACCACGCAGATTCTCCAATATTTTAATTTCACGTTTTATTTTCTTCTTCTTTACGGGCTACAAGAATGAAAGCGTTGATTTGTTTTAATTAAAAGATTACAAACTAAATTGTCTTTGCTTGATTATTTTACTTCACTATGTTATTGCACACAAGCTTTGGAGTTCCATTGCACCAACAGGTGACAAGATTTTTTAAAATATTTATTCTTTCACAGGATGTGGGCACCGCTGGCTGGGCCAGCACTTTTATTGCCCATCCCTAATTTCCTTCGAGAAGATGGTGGTGAGCCACCTTCTTAAACTGCTACAGTCCCTGTGGTGCTGGTACACTCACAGTGCTGTTAGGGAGGGAGCTCAAGGGTTTTGGCCCAGCAACAGTGAAGGAATTTCCAAATCAGGATGGAGAATGACTTGGATGGGAACTTGCAGTTGGTGATGTTCCCATGTGTCTGCTGCCCTTGTCCTTCTAGGCGGCAGAGGTCGTGGGTTTGAAAGGTGCTGTCAAAGGAGCCTTGGTGTGCTGCAGTGCACCTTGTACATGGTACACACTGCTGCCAGTGTGCGTCAGTGGTAGAGGAAGTGGATGCTGAAGGTGGTGGATAGGGTGCCAATCAAGTGGCTGCTTTATCCTGGATGGTATCAAGTTTCTTGAGTGTCGTTGGAGCTGCACTCATTCAAATGGAGAGTATTCCATCACACTCCTGACTTGTGTCTTGTAGAGGGTGGACAGGCTTTGGGGAGTCAGCAGGTGAGTTACTCGCGCCAGGATTCCCAGCCTCTGACCTGCCCTTGTACCACATTATTTATATGGCTGGTCCAGTTCAATTTTTGATCAATGGTAACCTCCAGGATGTTGATAGTGGGGGTTCAGCAATGGTAATGCTATTGAATGTCAAGGGGAGATGGTTGGATTCTCTCATTTACATTGTAGTTAAGGACCCTATGAGATTGGTATGCCAATAGAATCCTCATTTCCATACACTGCTATTACCATTCAACTCTCTAGTTCTACCCTAAATATGTACATCTGTTGCAGGGCCATGGGGAAAAGGAGGGGGAAGAGTGACTAGGTGAATTGCTCCTGCAGGTAGGCAGCAAAGATACGATGAGCGAAAGGCCTTTTTGTGCTGTAACCATTCTATCATTCTACCTTGGAGGACAGAATTTCATGGATGATAGAGTCTTACAGTGCATAAGGAGCCCACTCGATACATTGTGCCTATGCTGGCCTCTTAACCCTGCTCTAAAATTTTTCTCAAGAGGGCTCTTGGTGTTTCTTAAGATTTAAGCGGCAAACTCAATGGTAGGTAGAATACTGAGCTCTTCCAAGTAGTGGGGTCTTTGTTCACATTCCTCAAGGGTGAAATTGGTAGTGTGTAGCTCAGACATGGATTATGAGATTTGTTGAGAATTTTGAGAATGCAACATTCATCAGCACTGAAGCAAGTCTTACCTTAAGTATTTTAACAACTACTTTTTCATTGTTTGTGATGTTAATGGCTTCAAACACTTCACTGTATTTCCCTCGACCTAATTTACGTACTAATTGGTAGTCATCCTGATTTCTGCACAAATAAACAGAACATGAAAGGAAAAAGTTTAAAAACATGCAATTCAGTTCAGTAGATAAAGCAAAATATTCACAAAGATAATTCCACCTTTCAAAAGATGAAAACTAATTATAAAAGGATATACAATGGGCCACAATTTCACAACAGTACAAAATATCAAATTTTGTTCATGAACGTCTTCTTCACCAGCAGAATCTTGCTTTTTCAGTTCCATTGAGTACATTGTTTATACATGTCCCACATATCAAAACACTAATACTTGATTTAAATTGGATGAAATATATGTGCAATAACTATTATATGTCTACAACAAATATCACATGAGTATATCCATATATTGTATAAATACAGACTCATCAAAGCAGTAAAGTTATTACCAGTTCAAATTAGATCAAGGGTAACAGCAATCTCAGTCTTCAAGTTGGTCCAATCTAACACTCGAGTTATATATAACATTCAGCATAATTGGGTCCTAAAAACTGATTCCTGGACTTTCTTCATGGGCCAAATGTTGCAATGGATGCTTTAGTTGAAGATTATTTCCTGTTGCTAGACTTCAACTAACTGCCTTTCCATCAACGTTCAAAGATACTATCCATCTACCCTTGATGCTACTGATCCATGCTTTTTGTGCACTTATTAAAAATGTATTATTGGGCAAGTAAGTTGCACTTGATTCCAGACAATCCAAAAGTATTTTGCTTAAAAAGGTTGTTATGGATCACAAATTTAACAGATCAAAAAGATTCACAAAAATGAACAGTGCACAAACAGCTGTTTCTTCACAACCAGGTTAATGAAATCAAAGCCTTTTGCTTCAAAAACCCAGTAATAAACTCTTACTCTCTCATAATAAAGCTTAATTGAAGGGTATATAACTCACGTGGATTAGGACATGTCAAACTTGGCTGGAAAAAATTTCTTTAGAATCGCAGCCATTCCACAAAGTGGAAGGAGTGTCAGTAGGGAGAGAGCGCACCACAATAATGTAGCAAGTTTCAGACTAGAAAACACTCAGCTATGGAATGAGGAACGATGGTCTCTAGCAAATTATTAGGACACAGCCTTGAGCTGGTTATGTGCATATTTTCAACACAGGACAAACATAAGAATTCAGGGTTAGCTTGGGATCTCTTGCACATGTACTGAATCATTTTATTTTGTACCTGTTCTTTCTTCCATTCCCCAAATCTATACTTAATTTAAAGTTCCTTAATGCACTTGTGCAAAACAATGTTTTATTAAAATAGCTTTATCCACATTATTGGATATGATTTTCTTCCCCGAGCAAAATAAATGACCAAGTGAAGTGGTCTGCACTCTTCCTAACAAATGACTAATGGGATATCATGGTGAGGCAATCACAGAGTCAAGTACATCAAAGAATGACTGATATCACAAGCACACTGGAGCACCTGATGTGTATGGTACAAAACATAGGAAAGGAATCTATGTTCTGAAATAAGCATGTGCTTCTTGGCAAGGCTCCACTTTCAGAAGCTAAGGGAAACAAAATGTCTGATAGAGATGACAAAGAATAATTACTCCCTGAGAATTAGTCTTAAGGCAGCAATCTAACCCGGGAGGGGTGGGGTGCAGTTGGCAGGGAGAAGGGAGTCGAGTGGTTTATAATGATCTGTACCCAAAGTAAGCTTAGTAGTATGAAAGATTTCCAGGAACCACATTTTTGAACACAGCTTTAGGTGTGTTCCTATTGACAATATAATGGCTGCACTGGTGAAGAAAAAAATTAAAATGTTAACAGTTGGTAAGTTAACTAATTTGTACTTCATTACAAGAAAATTCTTTAGTCACCACCAGCTCACCATCACCTTCTCAAGAGCAACTAGGGATGGGCAATAAATACTGGCCCGGTCAGCGGAGCCCACGTCTCGTGAATGAACAATAAAAAAACATCAATAATGTGTGTGTGTACATATCAGCATTGCACATTGATACCTCCAATTTGTTCAGCTGGTCAGACTGCAAGAAAAATGGTTTTATTTTCAGCAAGATTGTATTTGAGACAACTAAAATGGCTCATCCACATGCATCCAAACTGCAGTACAAGGGAAGTTCTCAATTTTTTCAGTAAAAGCCGCTGAAGAGTTACACCAGCAGAAGACAATATTGTCAAAATCATCCGATGTAAAGCCAATTCAATGACCGGAACTCTGCATTCAAAGCTTGCCAACTTAAATCACCTGCACACAAACTTAATAAGTGGCCTCACTATCAGCTGGCAAAAGACCTGCTAGCTTGGAGCCAATTGCCAAAAACAACCTGCTGGTACATGAAAGATGGACCAAGTAACTGCTTTTAAAAAAGACCAACAGATTGTCCTTCATGACCAGTTGAAAAATGCAAATAACATTGAGTTAGTCTCAAAATGCACCTGATCATGTTACTGGTTGCAATCAAAAATAATACAATAGCAAGCCTTTATCACTTCTATTTATTATTTATATTTATATATTTCCGTGGTGTTCCTTTATATGTATTTCAAACTCAGATAGAACCATTACATACAGCAGCTTCCAATTCTGACATACCCTAACGTGCATGTAATGAAAGCTGCACTGGATAGTCTAGATACAAAAGGGAACCATGTTAATTCTTTTCATTTTCTCCAATTAAGCCTTATTGCAGATTTTTTGTTGGTAATCACACAAAGCACTGTGAAATCTTGGTTCAATTACCAATTATTCAAATGCAGCAAAAAGAAAATGTGAAAGGAAGAATGACGACTTTTACAAGAGGAGCAATCTCACACAGGTTGTACGTGAGAACTCAAAGACAACTTATAAGCCCATTCATTTTACTTGCAGTCCACGTAAAATAATGGAACTGATTATCAGGAACAAGTTATAACAACAGCTGAGTTAACAATATTCAGCGTGGATTCAGAAGGTGAAGATCCTGCCTGGCCAACTTTTTCAACTTCTTTGATAAAGTAACAATCTGAATGGGCCATGGTTTATGCCTGCTAGGACTATTGTTTTCTAATTACAGAATTAACTTAAATTCTATATTAATATAAGATTTCTGTATCACTACATAGGTGGTAAAATCAGGAGGAGCCAGGACGGTGGGGGGGGGGGGGGGGGGGGGGGGGGGGGGGCAGTGGGAGAGTAAAAGGAGGATGGGGGAGGGAGAGAGGACAAACAGATAAAACAAGGGGATGGGTAGAGAGGCTCAGGGCAGCAGATTGAGATAGGAAAGTGTGGCAAAGATAAAGATGTTGAAATTAGACAATGATTAGTTAAGATGCTAGTCACAGGCTTTGAAAATAACCTGAGTTGCCGCTGAGCATTTTCAGTGTCTGGTCACAGAGCCATCCACTGGCCTAGCTATGTAATTACACATAAGTTTACATAGGCAAGTCCATTCTATTAAAAATATGAACATGGAGAAAGATGACACTGTAATAAAGACATGACAACAGGAAGTCAAATTTTGCAGGCTGAAGATTTTTCATACTTTTAATATTCTGCTATGTATCACTAATTAATATAAAATGAAATCAAGTTACATTACAGATGGAAGCCATTCAGCCCGCCATGCCTGTGCTGACTCTTTGAAGTCTGTACCATATACAAGATGCACTTCAGAAACTCGACAAGCCTCCTTCAACAGCATCTTCCAAGCCCACAATCTCTACCACCTAGGAGGACGAGAACAGCAGACACATGGGACCACCACCATTTGCCAAATTCCCCTCTCAAGTTGTACACTATCCTGACTTGGAACTATATTGGCTGTTCCTTCACTGTCCCTGGGTTTAAAAACTTGGAACTCCTTTCCTAGCAGCACTGTGGGAGTGCCTACGCTATAAATATTGCAGCAGTTCACTAAGGAGACTTATCACCACCTTCTCTCAAGGGCAATCAGGGATGGGAAGTAAATGTTGGCCTTGTCACGGAGGGTCACATCCTACGAAAGGATAAAAAAAAGAGCAGCTGTCATTTTTTTAAATATATGTAATCTTATAAGTTTCTTATCCTCAAGTATTTGCCCAACTCCCTTTTAAAATTATTTATGGAAACAGCTTCCACCTCTTTTCCAGGCAGAGTGTTCTAGATCCTGACAGTAGTGAAAAAATCTCATCTTCCCTCTGGATATAATCAGCTGTATGTTTTGAGAATTGGGATGCGCTGGTGCTTAGAAGATTCAATTTGCCAATTTGAAATGCACATGAATTAAATTCCTGCTTGTATTATTTGGGCAATAGCTTGTCCATCTATCAGTTTGAGACAAAATAAACATTACGCCGATTTTATAAACTAGTAACAATCTGTTCACTTTTAAACATTTGGTTGGACAAAGAAAAATAAATATTCAATGCGAGCAATGGTACAATAGAATATGTTGAAAAAACAAAAAGGCCTGTTTACAGTACTGGAGAAGCGACCCTGTAGTTTTCTGTCACCAAAGTTACTTCAGTAGATTAAGCAAAGACCAAAGAAATGGTTGTTCAATGTAATTGAAAGCTTGTCCAAAGAGGGAGCAGATTAACTTGCAGCTAACTACATAGCAAATAATGCTGACAACAGGACAGCTGCCTACCGTGTTGGTTACAGACTGTTACACAGCTCAGAGGAGGGGTCAGGGCAGGTAGGGGAAATTGGGGGACTAAAAAAAGGGAGCCAATTGGGGTAATGAAGGAAAGGAAACATTTTGTGAAACAAAGGAAACATTGTGAACTGCAACCTGGGGTGAGGGTTATCTTATGAGAAAAGGTTGGGTCTGTATCCATTAGGTGATCTGATTGAAACATAAAATTCTGAGGTGATTTGACAAGGTGGATGTTGAAAAGACATCCCTTGTGGGAGAGTCTAGAATGAGGGGACAGTTTAAAAATAAGGGGTCTCCCATTTAAGACGAGGAAAAGTTTTTTTTCTCTGAGGGTCGTGAATCTGCGGAACTCTACCACAGAGAGAGGTGGAGGCAGAGTCACTGAATATTTTTAAGGCAGAGGTAGATAGATTCTTAAATAACAAGGAAGCCAAAGGGTATAGGGAGCAGACAGGAAAGTGAAGTTGAGGCCACAATCAGCTAAGCCGTTATCTTATCAAATGGTGAGCAGGTCAAGGGGCCAAATGGCCTATTCTTGCTCCCAATTTGTATCTTCATGTATAATAGACAATAAGAAATGAGGGATGATCCATTTAAGACAGAGATGAGGAGGAATCTCTTCCCTCAGAGGGCAGTTAATCTGTGGAATTCTTTACTGCAGAGGGCTGTTGAGGCTGGGTCGTTAAGTGTATTCAAGGCTGAGATAGACAAATTTTTAAGCAGTAAGGGAATCAAGGGTTATGGGTAAAAGACAGTAAAGTGGATTTGAGGGTTATCAGATCAGCCATGATCTCATTGAATGGCGGAGCAGATTCGATGGGCTGAATGGTCTACTTCTGCTCCTACGTCTTATGGTCATGGTCTAAACTTACTTGTTTTTAAAGCTTCTGATGTTGTTACCAAGTTCATTTACATTAGTGTCCCTAATGTAGTAAAACATCCCAGGCACTTTACGGAGACAAAAGCAAAAAAGACAGCAAGCAGGGAGACAGTTAGAGATCAAAGGTGTTGTCAAAGGGATAGGTTTTGATGAGGCTGTGAGGGATGTGAGAGATTTCAGGGCAGAGTAGTTTAGGGGGCATTTGAGTTTAGGGCTGATATATATGAAGACTCTACCACCAGAGGTGCAAAGGAAGCGGAAATAGAAAGAAGGCTAGAGTTAAGACAGCAGTGAGTGCATGCTGGCATGATTAGCTGGAAGAGGCAGAAATATGGAGGGGTATGACCATGGACATAGAGGGATTTTAAATTTAATCTGTGTAACAGTCGAAAGTGACAGCAAAAAATCAGAGAGCTGGATATAGTGCAGGATAGACTGCAGGTGGCAGTTTGGTGTTTGTATATCGTGGAGTTTCAAATGCCTGCAGGAAAAATATTGCTGAAGTGGAACCTAGAGTTGATGATATGGCTGTAAGGGCAGAAATGAATGGCGTTGCAAAGGTGAATAAAGATGGACTTGGTGATAGATAGGATATGGAGTTTGCAACTCTGATTCAGGTCATAGACATAGAATTATACAGCACAGAAACAGGCCCATCGTGTCCGAGCCGACCATCAAGCACCTGTCTATTCTAATCCCATTTTCCAGCACTTAGCCTGTAGCCCTGTATGCTATGGCATTTCAAGTGCTCATCTAAATAATTCTTAAATGTTGTGGGAGTTGCTGCCTCCTCCTCCTCCACCGTGACCCCCCCCTCAAATTTTCCTCAAATTCCCTCTAAACTTCCTGCCCCTTAGCTTAAATCCGTGCCCCCTGGCTATTGACACCTCCACTAAGGGGAAACGTTTCATCCTATCTACCCTATCTATGCCCCTTATAATTTTGTATACCTCTATCAGGTACTCCCCTCAGCCTTCTCTACTCTAAGGAAAACAACCCTAGCTTATCCTGTCTCTCTTCATAGCTGAAACTCTCCAGCCCAGGCAACATCCTGGTGAATCTCCTCTGCACCCTCAGAGTACCATTTGTGCAACATCAGATTCAGCCACAGCGAGCAGCCATGGAGCCAATTTGAATCAATTGACGGCTAGGATGCAGAGTTCTTCTAGGAAATTGAATAAGACCAGTTCAGTCTTTCTGATGTTAAGTTGGAGAAAGTTTTGAACCGATGACGAACAAACAGTCAGAGAGCAGTGTAGTGGGATAGGCAACTGAAGTTAGTGGCAAAGGGGGATTTAACCGTGTATCTTTTGGAAATATATGAAATCTGGCCCAATATATATGAATGATGTCACTAAGGGAAGATCACAGAAACAAAATGAGTGGATTAAATGAATGGAACCTTGGGATACATTCAATGTGATCATGCACAAACAGGAGAATAAACGATTGCATATGTTATAGGTATGTCAGGGCAGCGAGGACAATGAATTGGTGGTCCTGTGAAATAGACAACTGATTAGATCAAGGAGAATGATTTATCCCAGCCTAATCGCTGCTTAATTCTGGACCTGCGAAAGGCAGGAATCTACGTGTTCAATGTACAACGTTCTTTTTAAAAAAAACAAAAAAGGCACTGAGCACTCTCCCTTCTTTACTGTGCTTCTCTCGCTCTTCCTCCTCCTTTAACAATCCTCTAAAAGACCCATCATCTGGCCAATCTTTGGGTCATTCATCATGATTATGCAACTAAGAGATTAGTCCAGAGCTCTGAGATTTAACAATAAAAACTTCTTGTTCCCACTCCACAAGAAATAACGTGTTCTATTCAGCTACAAATGGTTCAGCTTGCTCACAAAGGTCCCAACTGCCTTCTACATTAAAAAAGATGAACAATATTACAACATTCCTTCACCCCAGCTATACCTTTACAGATATATACAGGTTAATAGGAATAATACAAATCACAAAAGCTAACTCATACTCTCATGTTCACAGTAAGTGCACAGTCCATGCAAACCAACAGGCGACCTGTGGTCAGGCACCACACACTCTGAACTGTGAAGCTTCAAGCAAAACTGCAGTTTCGAAGAAACTGCCTCTCGACTTATGATACAAGATTGGAGGGATCCAGATCAGACTGTCAAAGAAGGTAACTTAAGAAACTGTTCCAGTTTACGACTGCATGCCTTTAGTAACCGCATAAATAGTGGCAGTAAACTCAACGTAACAAGTATACTCTTGGAACAATTCCAAAATGTACTATTTCATGATTTGCTACATCACTGTAACTGCCTATTATGTTACATCATCAGTGCTCTCTTTCAGCTTGGCTCAGTGGATTGCACCTTGGAGCCAGAAGGTTCAAGGCACGCTTCAGGGCTTCAGCACATAATCTAGGTGGCAGTACAATGCGATACTGAAGGAATGCTGCCTAGTCAGTGGCATCATTTTCTGGTAAGACATTAAATTATGACCCCGTCAGCCTGTTCAGATAGACAAACAATCCAATGACACTTTTGAGTGTTGATATCCTGGCCAGAATTTGTTAATCAACAGGGCATTTATCTGACTGCTATTTGTGGGACCTTGTTGTGAGCTGTTTTCCTACAAAACACTGACTATACTTTTAATCCAGAGGCTGCAAAATACTTTGGGACATGATGAGAACATGAATGACACTCTAAAAGTCCAGTCCTTTTACTTCTTTCACAACCTTCATTGCAATTTCTTGGCTTCCCAATTTGGTATCAGTGAATTTCTGCAAATGCAGACAATTTATGTACATAATCATTTAATGTTTTCATAAGAATTTTATAGCATGCAACTGGTGACCTGGTTGAATTTATGAAATAAGTGTCTCACCTTCATTTTATGCAAACAAACTTTTGTCATGACAAGCTGCAATTTATGCTCGAGTCATGAGCCTTGGGTCGCTTTCACGACCCTAAAGTCACTGTTCAAATCTAAGTTGTTAGTTATACTCCTGATAGCCAGTAGAACAAAGAAACCAGGGCCAATCTTTACTTGGAATAGATTTATTTAGAGTGAAAGTTTACAGGTACATATGTCCTAACTCCACCTCCTGTGCCATAAGTGTCTCCTTATATGTAGTCAAGTAACCATCCAATCAATACACTCCATTTGTGTGTACTTTTTTTATTCATTCACAGGATGTGGGCGTCGCTGGCTGGGCCAGTATTTATTGCCCATCCTTAGTTGCCCTTGAGAAGGTGGTAGTGAGCTGCTTTCTTGAACCACTGCAGTCTCTGTGGTGTAGGTACACCCACAGTGTTGTTAGGAAGGGAGTTCCAGGATTTTGACCCAGCGACAGTGAAGGAACAGCGATATATTTCCAAGTCAGGATGGTGAGTGGCTTGGACGGGAACTTCCAGGTGGTGGTGTTCCCATGCATCTGCTGCCCTTGTCCTTCTAGATGGTAGTGGTCATGGTTTGGAAGGTGCTGTCGAAGGAGCCTTGGTGAATTCCTGCAGTGTATCTTGTAGATGGTACACACTGCTGCTACTGTGGAGGGAGTGAATGTTTGTGGATGTGGTGCCAATCAAGCAGGCTGCTTTGTCCTGGACGGTGTCAAGCTTCTTGAGTGTTGTGGGAGCTGCACTCATCCAGGCAAGTGGGGAGTATTCCATCACACTCCTGACTTGTGCCTTGTAGATGACGGACAGGCTTTGGGGAGTCAGGAGATGAATTATGCATCACATGATTCCTAGCCTCTGACCTCCTCTTAATCTCAATTGATACAATTAACAGTTACCTGTGGCCTGTGTTTAATGAGATAGTGGAGGTGCCTGCCCTTCTTCTGAATGGGAAATGGTTACTTAAAAACAGAAGAAATACATGAGAGAGGAGTTAACATTTCAGCTCAATGACCTTCATCTACGATTGACTCTGTTTCACTCTCCACAGATGCTGCCAAACCCACAGAGTATTTCCAGCACTTTCTGTTTTTATTTCAGATTTCTAGCATTCAATGTTTTCTGCTTTTTGTCTAGAAATAAATGAGTACGGGGCAGGCTGGTCTGAGGGGGAAGATGAAAACACACAAACACTTGTTCCAGGCACAAGAATAGCACCATACCAAACACATCCCAGATGAGAAAGAGTAGCTCGCTTATACCTCTTATAATTGTACACAAATACAACCAAATTAGACTAAAATTCCATGTATCATTGTGTGCTTATCTTGTTAACATATAATCCAACTACAAGAAGAAAAAGTACAAGTTTCGACACAGAAACACAGGACTTAGCAGCAGGAGTAGGCCATTTGGCCCTTCAAGCCTGCTCCGCCATTCAATAAGATCTTGGGTATTGACTTGAAAATTATAAATTTGTGCTCAATATTTGCATAAATCAGTAAAGTGTGCATTAAGGAAAAATATTAGGGGTACAGTGGCGGAGAGAGAAAGAGAAGAAATACTCATCTGGGGTAGAGCACTGTTGATCTACTAGAACATTAGTGCAGTAAACTGAACAAGAAAAACAGTGTTGAGCAGTGTTGAGAGAGTTTACCGATCCATATTGCACTCCCCTCCCTCCCCTAGCCCCAAATACAGCCTCACTCAAATAAGTTCTGAAATGACTCCAGAGGTTCTGCCTCCACGACTGAAACTGGAAATTCCTTCTTTAAAAATACAGATGTGGAAGCCTTCCTACCCAAGATCTTTCCATTAATTTTGACCACCTTGTCTTACTGTCAATGGATTAATCAATAGCACGGCAATATTCTGGCCCAAGATGTTTTTAAAATGTATAAGATCAGTAGCAAGACCTGGGACTATAGTTAACAGTGAGATGTTCTGGGAGCAGAACATATTCTGATCCACTGGTACTCTGCTCCATTCCTCCAGTGCTGATATTTAAACAGCAAATTTCTAGCTGACTCCTGCTGCTGATTATGAGGTGTTTAAAGGCTAGTGTGTGTTTCAAGGCCAATTCTCTCTTCTGACTTAAAAACATAAATGGCTGCCTCACAATTCCTCAAAATGCTTCAGTCATTGATAACTGACAGCACATTTTCAACCATTAATTGCCACTCAAACTGTATTTGGCTTTAAGCAGCTCAGATTTACTCCATTCTACAGTGACAAATTCAATGCTATAAAATTGTCCAAAATCTTCCTGCATGTGGAAGCATGGCATTGTATGAATTGGACGGCACTGAACTAGTCAAACTTCCACTGGCAAATTAATTTGTATATGCACTGGTGCAGCGCATGGTTAATTAAAAGCTCTTCAGAAGCATAATGCTTATGAACATGAAATGGCTGTGGTGTCCTAAGAAGGGTTTTACTAGATTTCTGATCACTGTTGAGCAACATTATTAAATCTAAACTTAGCTATTGAAGTTTAGGAGTGGAATCCCATATTGTTTCAATTGGATATCAATAAGGCCACAAGAATTGCCCTTTGCACATCTATACATTCTGTATTCTCAGTGAAGTGGGTGGAGGCCCTTAGCATTGCAACTTTGAAATTATGGACTGTCTAGGTCAATGCACCCCAAGGATGAGTCTGCATATTGTCGACCAAATGCTATTTTATCAGCAAGGCCTCAGCCATTACTCACCACCGGCAAAACTTGACAGCATATTGATGACTGTGATATTTTTCCTTTAAGTCAGAAATGGTGGATTTTCATGTAAAATGATACACCTTCCTAGCCAGTAAACAATGTAATAATTAGGCAAATATTTCATAAACATCTAGAAAGCTTCCTTGATTCCCATTTAGCCGTGTTTGATAAGCAATATGTAAACTAACTTGCTTGGAACATTGCAGTATATTCGGTCCAAAATTAAATGAATTATCTCATTTATTTTAATTTGGTTGAACAAAAATCTTGTAAATTAACATTTTTTTTCATCTCTCTACCATTAATGTTGCTCTTTGCAATTCAGGAACTGAAAGCCACAGGGCTGTTTCCATGATAGTTCAGAAGCTGAAAAATATACATGTTGAAGCTACAAAAAGGAAATTCAGTTTTTAACAAGGACAATAACAGTCAGTGTTCAAGACAGTCACTTATCAATCGTTGAACACTTTTTAGCCCCTATTTTACAGCTGTGTGCTCCACTCATGAACACATTGGCACATAATTGCTTCACAGTCACCCATCAAGAAAAAACAAGCTTGCATCTACAGCACACCTAGCAGTGTTTCCCTGAAGACCCAAAGCACTTCGCATCCAATGAAACCCTCTTGAACAGTGGTTTGGCAACCTAATTCCTCATAGCAAGGACCTACAAACAGTGATTGAGATAGAATAGATGATGTTTGAGGAAGAAACTTTGGCCAGGTCACTGGCATAACTCCTATTTTTCAAACAGTGTAATGGGATTTTTTTTTAACATCAGAGCAACAGACATTGGTTTAATGTCTCTTCTGAAAGACAGTATTGCTAATAATTCAGCATTCGCTCAGTACTGCACTTCAGCATCATCCTTGATTACGGATTCAAGTTCAAAGCCATCTGATGTGGAGGTGAGCAAGCCAGCAAATGAGGCAACCATATCTTCAGTCTCAGTAGGTTGCAAAAGTGGTAATGATGGCCTTGTCCCTGCAATTTTCCCACTCTGCTGCTCTCTCCCAATAAACTGATTGAGAAGGACAGACTAGGTAAGGTGCAGTACACAGCCAGAATAAACCGTTTTTAGAAACAAGAGCTACCTGTAATGGATTCCAAAGCAAACTTGTGTGGCTTAGCACTGGTGACACTATGGATGCAGAAAGGAAATCCTCATTACCCAATTTATGCGTTATAGGGTGCACAATCAAGGCCACAGAGCAATGAATGTGAAACATGAAATGTTTTTGTTTCTGACAATCTATTTTACATAGGTATGCGCCTTTTGCTATTTTATAATTTGACAGATAAATTTATATCATTTTAAAATGGTTATAAATTGAGATGTGCTCTAATTTTGTGCAAGCATAACAGTATTCAGAGCCTATAATGGAATAACATGCTGTGATGTCACATGAAGTGCCCTGCTTGGATTTCTTGCTTAGCTGAAGTGTGAATGAAAAGTATAAAGAGAAAAGCTGGGAGCATGCACAGTAAGGCTGACAGAAAGGCATCAGGAGACAATAATGTGTAAGATAGGCAGAACACAAGAATAGCACCGATGATAAAAGACAAAAAGAAACACCTAAATCATCTTTAAGCAGACAATGGTTATTTAAACAAAAACTTTAAATAGCATTGCACAGGCAAAGCCTGCCACAGGACCATGGTTTAGCAGCAGTACAATTTAATCGCTCTCGTATTCATTTCTTAAGGAAAAACAAATTAGACCTGTTGGAATTTGGGGTATAAGAATTAATTAACCATTTAATCCCGTATTCTCAAATTCCGAAATGATGCGAATCGATCACCCTTATTAGTGACAGTGGTTATATTTTATTCAGTATAAAAAAAAGATTTGGCATGCTGAGCAGTATATCAAAGCACAACAACATTATCATTACATCATCACATGCTGTGTAGAAACGCGATCTCCACATAAATAAGCCCTGGTCGTGCCCCAGGTACCCCAACAAAAGATAAGGTTGCAGCATTTGCCACCATCTTCAGCCAGAAGTGCCAAGTGGATAATCCATCTCGGCCTCCACTGGTGGTCCCTAACACCACAAAAGCCAGTCTTCAGCAATTCGATTCACTCCACGTGAAATCAAGAGACAGCTGAAAGCGCTGGACACTGCAAAAGTTATGGGTCCTGACAATGCTCCAGCAATAGTCCTGAAGGCCTGTGCTCCAGAACTTGCCGCACCCCTAACCAAGCTGTTCCACTACAGCTACAACACTGGCGTCTACCTGGCAAAGTGGAAAATTGCCTTGGTATGTCCTGTACATAAGAAGCGGGACAAATCCAACCTGGCCAATTACTACCCCACCAGTCTACCCTCAATCACCAGTAAAGTGATGGAATAGGTCATCGACAGTGCTATCAAGCGGCACTTGCTTAGGAATAACCTGCTCACTGGTACTCAGTTCAGGTTCCGCCAGGGCCACTCAGCTCCTGGCCTCATTACAGCCTTTGTTCAAACATGGACAAAAGAGCTGAACTCCTGAGGCAAGGTGAGAGTCACTGCCCTTGACATCAAGGCAGCACTTGATCGAGTGCAGCATCAGGGAGCCCTAGCAAAACTGGGATCAAGGGGAATCGGAGAAAAATCTCCACTGGTTGGAGTCATATCAAAGGAAGATGGGGTTGTGGTTGTTCGAGGACATTTATCTCAGTTCCAGGACATCACTGCAGGAGTTCCTCAGGGTAGTGTCCAATGTCCAACCATCTTCAACTGCTTCATCAATGACCTTCCTTCCATCATAATGTCAGGAGTAGGAATATTCACTGACGATTGCACAATGTTCCACACCATTCGTGACTCCTCAGATACTGAAGCAGTCCATGTCCAAATATAGCAAGACCTGGACAATATCCAGGCTTGGGCTGACAAGTGGCATGTAACATTCTCGCCACACAAGTGCCATGCAATGACCATCTGCAACAAGAGATAATTTAACCATTGCCTCTTGACATTCAATGGCATTACCATCACTGAATCCCACTATCAACATCCTGGGGGTTACCACTGACCGGAAACTGAACTGGACCAGCCATATAAATACTGTGGCTACAAGAGCAGGTTAGAGGCTAGAAATCCTGCAACAAGTAACTCACCTCCTGATTTCCCAAAGCCTGTCCACCATCTTGAAGGCACAAGTCAGGAGCGTGATGGAATACTCTCCACTTGCCTAAATGAGTGCAGCTCCAACAACACTCAAGAAGTTTTACGCCATGTGAAGAAGAGTTCGCGGATCTAGATAAGTTGAGTGGGTGGGCAAAAATCTGGCAGATGGGGTATAATGTGAGAAAATGTGAAGTTGCTCACTTTGGCAGGAAGAATTAAAAAAAGATTATTACTTAAACGGAGAATGACTGCAGAATTCCAAGGTGCAGAGGGCACGAGATGTTCTCGTCACAAAAAGTTAGTACGCAGGTACAACATGTAATCAAGGAGGCTAATGGAAGGCCAATGGAATGTTACCCTTTATCACGAGATGAATTGAACATAAAAGTAAGGAGATTATGCTTCGGTTATACAGGGCATTGGTGGGACTGCATCTCGAATACTGTGTGCAGTTTTGATCTCCTTAATTAAGGAATGATGTAAATGCAGTGGAGGCAATTCAGGTTGTTTACTTGTCTTATGAGGGAGGATAGGCTGGACAGGCTGGACTTGGTTCCACTGGAGTTTAGAAGACTGAGGTATGACTTGATTGAAGTATATAAGATGCTGAATGGTCTTAACAAGGTGGATGTGGAAACGATGTTTCCTCCTGTGGGTGAGTCCAGAACTAGGAGGCACTGTTTTAAAAATAGGGGTCGCCCTTATAGGACAGAGATGAGAATTTTTTTCTCTGAGGTTTGTGCGACTTTGGAATGCACTGTCTCAGGAGGCAGGGTCACTGAATATTTTTAAGGCAGAGGTAGACTGATTCCCTTGCCTAACAAGAATCTAAGATTATCCGGGGGTAGATGGGAATGTGGAACTCGTAACACAAAAAGATCAGCCATGATCTTATTGAATGGCGGAGCAAGTTCAAGAGGCCGAATGCTCCCTATTTCATATGCTTATGTGTACCATCCAGGACAAAGCAGCCGGTTTGTTTGGCACCATCCACAAACCTTCACGCACTACACCACCAACGCACAGTAGCAGCAGTGTGTACCATCTACAAGATGTACTGCAGGAATTCACCAAGCCTCCTTAGACAGCACCTTTCAAACCCATGAATGCTACCATCTAGAAGGACAAGGGCAGCAGGCAGATGGGAACACTACCACTTAGATATTCCCCTCCAAGCCACTCACCACCCTGACTTGGAACTGTCACTGGGTCAAAATCCTGGCACTCCCTTCCTAATATTACTGGACTTCAGCGGTTCAAGAAGACAGCTCACCATCACCTTCTCAAGGGCAATTAGGGATGCGCAATAAATGGTGGCCTAGCCAGCGATGCCCACATCCCATCAACGAATTTTTTAAAAATTAAAAATCATCGCATCAGTCAACACAATATGCCAAACCTCTAAAATTTATGTGCTTAGGAAATCTGCTCTTTTACTTTCTTCACACAACAAAGTCTAAGGAGACCAATGTAATCCAATCACTACCTTGTTATGTTTGAACGTTCCAATTACAAAAGATGAGCTATCTGTGCCTCCCCGAGTCTGGTCAATCTCTCAAGAACTTGGCCTTGTCACACTCAGACTCTTATCAGCTTGCAAATGTTTCAATGTCATGTGTGAAAAACATGGCGGCCTTGGCACCTAGGTCTCTTGTTTCCTCTGCCCTCAATCTGGGTCTCTGGAATTCTGCTTAGGTTTTTATTTTTAATTCTTACACAGCACTCTGCTGTATTTCTGCTAAAGTTCATAAAGTTCAGGTTTTAGCGATTTGGTCAATGAAGGCCCAAACCATCAAATCAACTTTCAGTCACTTTACCCAGAATGCACCACAAACTGGATTAAAATATAGTTCCATGTAACAATGACATTCAAGTGTGCAGCCAATCATAGTGTTTAAGTTAACTCTCATTAATAGGCAAGAAAACCTGAAGTCGGGATTCCCCAGTATTCTTAAAGATTCAGGTTGCTGGTGGTACACAAAATACTCAGAAGTTGTTCAGTCTATAATAGCAATGACTATAAACCAGAAAAAAATAAACCTAATCAAATCTTGATACATGTAATTAGGACACAACACTTTCATCAGAGGAAAACAAGAAGTTAAAATGCAGGATGCAACATTCTGACTCCTTTACACTTTTCAACAGATTTCAAGGATAAACCCGAGCTGAACAATGTATTTGTACAATAGTGTGTCACAGAAGTAGATTTAAATGGAGAAGCTGAGGGGATAATTTTTGTATCACCAATGAACATTATTCAATGGACAAGTCATTGTCCACTGCACCTTGGTCTCTACAGTCACTAAGATGCAGACTTGCAAGAGGTAATTTAACTTCTGATGACTCTTCCTCCTTTCACTGCTGCACCTTTCTACCCCTTAAAAGGGAACAGCAGGTTTGTGGACTCCATCATTCAATGAACAGCAGACACAAATTTACATACTATTTCAATCAACATCAACTGAGTTTAATCAATCCATGCTTTGTGCTGTATCCCAGTTTTGTCCAGTAGAACGTTCAAGTAACACAAAAAAATTAGAAAACGAAAACTCATCCAAATAACCACCCAAAATCAGTAAACATTTCTTTATTAATTTAGGAAACCATAAACCCCTATAGAATAGCTCATGGTTCTGCTCTGGGGATAACCAGTTACTTTTCCAAGAAAAACATTGCATGCCAATTGCCACACAACTTTACTACAGTCATTCATTCATTTAAATGAATAAGGGAATTAACTTCTAAGCTAGTTCAGGAACACTGTACAAGCCAATTCATTTTGCTATAAGTAGTTAGCCTATATTGGCTGATTTCTGTTAACAAGTGTACCCCTAACATCTGCAGACAACTTATTTGGCAAGGCTCCAATGGCATTTGATCTACTAAAAAAAAGTCAACATGGGTAAATCGACTATGGGTAAGAAATTGAGCAATCATGCATCTGAGAGTTAGGATAAAACTCAGCTGGCAGGCCAAAATAAGATGCTTTAATTATGAGTATGTATAGTATTTGCTGAATCCTTTAGTAAAGGTATGGTATCAATTAACAAAATATTTGAAGGACAAATATAAAATTTAAAACAGATCACATTCCAGAAAAAAGATTTCCCTTACCAATTCAATTAACATTCCAATTTATTTCAACAGAATGGACTAAACCAAACTCCCAAAAGTGAAAACATGCATGGAACAAGGCTGCTCCATAAATCATATTTACTTTTTGACAGTTCTCCAAGTAAACTTCCAAGTTTCTGAAGCATTCAAATACAACACATTGTGAAGCACATGTTTCAACATCTGTGGAAATCTCCCTTAGCAAAAATAAAATGCCTCCAGAAGAGACCAAGAAATCAACTGATTCTCGAAGGTTAAAAATAAACTACAATAATTTCAAGTGTTAATTATCTTAGCTGTTAACTTTCTTTTGACTGAGTCAAGAGGTTTTGGGTTTAAGTGTTGCAAACTCTGCACTCTGCAAAAACTTGTAGTTGTGAGAAATCCCTTTAATTCCAAAGCAAAACTAAAATAATTATGGAAAGGGGTAATTGGATTTCCTGCTTATGACATCAATTCCAAGAAGTTAAGACTCTGGCTGAGGTTGCTATAGGGGTGAAAGCTAAAAAAGGCCAATAGAAGCTAACTGGAGAAGTGTCACGTTTCAGCTTGTTGTGCTGCAGCAGGACACAGTTACAGAACTCTTGGTGTGTTCAGGGGCAGGTAAAGCTCTCTACAAACAGGTCAGACTACCTTCTCAAGTGCAATTAGGGATGGACAACAAATGCTAACATTGTCAGTGATCCCCACACCCCATACAGGAATAAAAAATCCAGAAGCTCTTGGAGAAATAATGTATGAGTACGCTAGAAGGGACTGAAACCTAAAAGCAGTGTGAATAGCTCAGGCATGCTAAAGAGCTGAGTGTTCATATTAGAGGACCAAACTGTGAACAGGATATTGTTGGTTGGTTGATTGAAAAGGAACTCTGGAAAGCTATACCTTCAGGACTGATGTGACCTGAGTGGGAGAGGGCTCATAGGCATGCACCTTGGGCTCATAGGCATGCACCTTGTCAGTTTATTCGAGGAGCTCGGATAGAATGCAGTTGCCAATGAAAACGACTCGAGGGCCAAATCAACTGAGTGGGAAAAGTGAGAGATCCTATATACTGGAGGTCAAGTTGGAAAGACTGTGAGATTGCACACGGTGCCACATTTCTATGGTGAGTGATACGAGTGCTTGCAATTTCATGGGATATTTCTTAAAATGAAATTCATCTTTTTGGGTGAAATACCATTTATCTTAGTGCATGCCTAATTTTGTGTTGATTTTGAGTTTGGCTGTCACAGTAGAAGTTTTAAAAGTGAAATCTTGTCCAGTGATTACTTTTGGAGTTGTTTGGAGATTCCTTTCTTTTCAGGTTATTGGTCTCCCTGGGGATTGTAACATACGCTATACTCCAGGACCTCAACACTAAGTCTAAGGTAACACTACAGTACAAAACTGAAAGAATGTTGCATCATCTGAGGAGCCATGTTTCAAATGAGATGTTACACAGCATGTTCAAGATTTTTTATTCCTGTATGGGGTGTGGGGATCACTGACAATGCTAGCATTTGTTGTCCATCCCTAATTGCACTTGAGAAGGTAGTGTTGAATTGCTGCAGTTTGCGTGGTGTATGTGCATCCACGATGCTTTCAGGTAGCAAGTTCCAGGCTTTTGATCCAATGACGCTGAAGGAACAGCGATACAGGTCCAAGTCAGGATAGAGAGAGACTTGAAGGGAAACCTGAAGGTGATGGTGTTCCCATGAGCCTGTTTGCCCTCGTTCATCCAGGCAGAAGTCACAGGTTTGGAATGTGCTGCCGAAAAAGCCTTGGCAAGTTGCTGTGGTGCGCCTTGTAACCACTGCAGCCACAGTGTGCTGGTGGTGGAGGGAGTCAATGTTTAAGGTGTTGCATGTAGTGCCAACCAAGAAGGTGCCTTTGTCCTGGATGATGCACAGTTTCTTGAATGTTGTTGGAGCTGCACTTATCCAGGGAAGTGCAGAGTATTCCATCACACTCCTACCTTATGTCTTATAGATGGTGGACAGGCTTTGGAGAGTTGGGCGGTGAGTAACTGATATGGACACAAAAAATCCCATAGCACTCAGGGAGCTCTTTTAGTAACCTGGCCAACATGAATTCCCATAACCTACACCATCAACACAGATTATCTGGTACTTATCTCACATGCTTATTGTGCGCAAATTGGCTAGATATTTGCCTGTAAAATAACAGTGATTACACCAAAAGTAATCTATGAATTGTAAAGCATTTTGGAATGTATCATGATCATAAATACTCTATATAAATGCAAGTTATTTTTTTACATTTGCTGTTGGTTATTCAAACAAAATAATCTGATCTAAAATGAACTTACCCCCATTCCACCACATGAGATTCGTAATCCCAGTATTCCCTTGGTTTGTGTGTGTTTACATCAGTGTAAACTCTGGCCCTGCTTGGCACAGGTCCTGCCATGTCTAATAGGAGGCCAGAGGTGAGCTCAGAAGCAGATGTTAAGTGGTTCAGCAGCTAGGGGCAGGTAATTATCTTCGGTTCTGACAATCAGCGGAGCGGGAAGGGTCTCTCTTTTAATTCACTCTGTTAGGAAGAGCACAAATGTGATAACTACTATTTTGACAAAACCAAAAAATGCCCCAGAAAAGGCCAACTTATTAATGCATATTATATCCATGCCTTAAGACTCAACTACCTAAAGCTACCCCAATAGACACTGAAAACACAAGCTGAAACATTCAAAGTTTCAAAGCAATCAGTGAAATAAAGGAAAGAGGTAAAAATATCACTTAACAGAGTTATGGATACAGTGCCATACAGCCACCCATAAGATTGAATTTACTGGCCACAGTACACTTGCAGTTTATGTAGTTGCCTGTTTAGTACTGTATTAAAGAAAATCCTACTCTCGTGAACTTTGATAATGATGTAAACTTTCAAGGCTCCTGGAAGTACTGTAAAAACCTTTGACAGTTATAAAACCATTGAATGTGTTCAAAACTACATCAACTTAGTGTCTGATGGCATGAGTTTGAATTCCTGAATGGCGACAGTACTTGGACTCCATTCAGTTTCCTGAGTTCCAATTAGAATATAGTAGAAACCAATACAAAACAGCTTTAAGATATGGCTTTAATGCAGAGTACACAGGAACTCTTTTATGGAGGAAACCTCACACTGCATTAGGCTCATTTAGACAAATGAAAAATTACTACAATAGTCAACCCGCAAGCAGAGGTTAGACTGTACAAAGTTAAACTTTAACGTCTGCTTTCTTTGATGGAGATGCTGAAATCATAACAGGCAGATTTCAAAGGAATAGAGTTCTTATTCCTCAAATAAGATGTAAACCTACCTTTTTCCAACTCGGGAGGAAACAGTTCCCAACTAAATTTTCATATTCAAGGACTACAAACAAGTTACAAGGCTAGACTTGACAAAATTTGTATTCACATTCCAAGGCTAATTTTTAAACACGGACAGCTTTATGTAGCTTTTTCCAGAGTGAGGAGTTTTGATTATGTTAAGTCTTTGGTGAAAGAACAACTCATATTGTTGCAATAAAGATATTAACTTGGCTGCAAATGTTTTGCGATCTCTGTTTAACATTAGTCACAGAAAATGAATATGGCATGACAATCTGAGAAATTGGAACTCAGTCCTACCTGAAACAGCCACTCTATATTTCATACATGCCATAAGTTATGAATGAAGTTTTCTTGAAAATTTCACTGTGTCAATTTTGTTTCAAGCAACTGCTTGAGTTGCCACAACACATTCGAGTACAGGAATAGAAATTTGGTTCCCATATGTAGAATAGAATAGAAAATATTTTGCATCAGAAATACTTGGTTTTCTGAAAAAATGTTTTGTAAGATCAAAAAAAAAGCCCAGCTAAGATTGGAGTCAAAAATGAATGAAATGGAAGAGTTTCTAGACCCTGTGCAGAATAACTAGTGAATAAATGGGAAATACAATCTTTGGAATTCCAACAAATCAGTTCACAATTAAGAATGTCAAAAACAATTTAAATACTTGGTATCGTACAGCCTTCCCCCAACAATGTTATTTGAGTACCAAACAAAAAACATGTGGGAAGAGATAAAAGTAGAAAAGACATAAACAATTGGTAATGGAATCATAAATTGACATAGTATAGGAGGCCTTTCTGCCCATTGTGTCTGTGTTGGCTCTTTGAAAGAGCTATACAATTAGTCCCCATAACCCTGCAAATCTCTCCTTTTCAAGTATATGGCAAATTTTTTCTTGAATGATGTTACTTAAACCTGAAATTCAGATCATTATAACTTGTTGCACTGAAAAAATTGTCATCTCCCTCTGCTTTACTAATTATCTTAAATCTGTGTCCAGAGGCCACAGCTGGAGTACTGTGTGCAGTTCTGGCTGCCACATTATAGGAAGGATGTGATTGCACTGGAGGGGGTGCAGAGGAAATTCACCAGGATGTTGCCTGGGATGAAACATTTAAGTTATGAAGAGAGGTTGGATAGACTTGGGTTGTTTTCGTTGGAGCAGAGAAGACTGAGGGGCAACCTGATCGATATGTACAAGATTCTGAGGGGCATGGACAGGGTGGATAGGGAGCAGCTGTTCCCCTTAGTTGAAGAGTCAGTCACAAAGGGGCATAAGTTCAAGGTGAGGGGCAGAAGGTTTAGGGGGGATGTGAGGAAAAACTTTTTTACCCAGAGGTTGGTGACGGTCTGGAATGCACTGCCTGGGAGGGTGCTGGAGGCGGGTTGCCTCACATCCTTTAAAAAGTACCTAGATGAGCACTTGGCACATCATAACATTCAAGGCTATGGGCCAAGTGCTGGTAAATGGGATTAGGTAGGTAGGTCAGGTGTTTCTCACGTGTCAGTGCAGACTTGACGGGCTGAAGGGCCTCTTCTGCACTGTGATTCTGATTCTGTGTCCTCTGGTTACCAATTCATCAACCAGGAAAAACAGCTTCTCCTTATTTACTCTATCAAGATCCCTCAATTTTGAAAGCCTATTAAATTTCTCCGTGACCTTCCCTACTCCAAGAACAAGCCCAGTTTCTACAGTTTTTCTTCACATAACTAATGTACTGCATTCCAGGCATTATTCTGGTAATCTCCTCTGCACCCTCTCCAAGTCCTTAATTAAACTGCAGATGTTTGTTGCCTATAATTGGACATAATGGCCCAAGTCTTCCAGGCTCTGGATTGTCGGAGACCAGGCATACCCAGCAAGACGCTCTTTAGGATCCCTTGGAAGTCTCAACTCACTGATCCCATGGGATTGGCCCGGAAAATCCCCTGCTCCCCAGGACTCTCCAAAAAAGTCTCCAACTCTAAGTCAGAGACTTCAGAAATTTTTGACTTAATTACCTGGAACAGTTACCCAAGAAATGCTAGATTGATAAATCCTAGTCTTACTCCTAGGTAACCATATAACTGACCGCCTGCACCCCACCGCCACAACCTCTGACTACCCTCCACTACTCGACTGTCCCCTTGAACCCTGACACAAGCCAACTAGCTCCCACCACCCCACTCTCCCCCAGCTCAACATTACCATCCTACCCAACTGCCACCCTACCTATCCTACCCACTTACCTCACCAACCCTACCCCCTTACTCATTACCCTAACCCACCCTACAACACTCATTCTCTAACACACCGAGAAACTGTTTAAATGTCCCAAAGCTTTTCAGTGTGTCACTAAACATGTACCAGAATATGGCAACTAGTGCCATAAACGGGGGCGTGGCTTCTGCGCGGATTCCCTTCACTGATGTCTCCGAGGTTTCCTGCGCTAACTGAGTACTGCATGATCCTTCATCAAAAGATTGGCCAGAAAAATCAGAGGAAGGTAAGTGGGTACTTTTTTGTCTAATCAGCGTCGGAAATAAGGGTTCCGCTCCTGCTGGGAAGATTTGGGCTAATATTCTAGGCGATGGCCAATCAGTGATCTATAAAGGTTTCAGATTACTTCTGGGCTATTATGCTTCATGCCTCCATAGCCCAACGATCCTAAATGCAATTTTTTTTTAACAAAGTCTCACCAACTGCTGTACCACCTTCAAAGATTTACATATCTGAACCCCAGATTTTTCTGGTCCTGGGAAGAGGAGTAGGCCATTTAGTCCCTTGAGCCTGTTCCCCCACCATTCAATGAAATCATGCTTGATCTGTGGTGTAATTCTACATGCATTCATTGCCCCATATCCCTTCATATCTTTGTTTAACAAAAGTTTATTAATTTCAGATTTAAAATTTACAATTGATCTAGCATTAATTGCCATTTGTAGCAGCGAGTTCCAAACTTCTGCCATCCTTTGTCTGTAGAAGCAATTCCTAAGTTCACTCCTGAAAGGTCTGGTTCTAATTTTGGGATCATGTCCCCCTAATCCTAAACTCACCAACCCCAGCAGAAATAGTTTCTCTATCTGTTCCCTTTAATACCTTGAAGATAACTTTAATCACCCCATAATCTTCTAAATTCCCTAATTTGTGCAATCTCTCTTTGTAACTTAATCCTTGGAGCCTAGGTATCATTCTGCTAAATTTATGCTGCACTCCTCCCAAGACCAAAATATCCTTCCTAAGGTGTGGTACCCAGAACTACTTTCAGTACTTACATATAAACAAAACTTAGCTCTGCAAAAGAGTCATATGGACTCAAAACGTTAACTCTGTTTCTCTTTCCACAAATGCTGTTAGACTTGCTGAGTTTTTCCAGCATTTTCTATTTTTGTCTCAGTACTTCCAGGTGGGTCTAACCAGGGTTTTGTACAGCTGAAGCTCCTGCGCAACCTATAAAACTGTTCAATTGCAACAAAGCTTGAATTTAGGTATCCAATATTCCAATGCACTTTGCGGTATAGTAGCTAATTATTTGCCTTGCTGCACTTCCTCAAACGAAGACCTTTCACGTCTGCATATTGTTTTCTCACTGTTCAAACATCAACCCGGGAGGAAAAATTATGGTGCCAGAAAATCATGTTCTAGACATTTCTATGCAGATAACAGTAATGCGTCCAAATGCTGGCATCTCTGAAGCGTTGCTATGGAAATGCTAGCATACATTGGAAAGGTGCCTTCTGCAGATTAACCTTTTGAATACTGGAAGATCCGTGCAGCATTTAAAACGTTCACACTCCTTGTCTTATCTTACACGCTTTAGCAGCTGGGGAAATATTTCTAGCTCTCTGGTTAATGCATCCCCTTTTTGAATGTGCATCTAAAAATCTCACTGCAGAAAATATCCAGTGTTAGCCTACAAAATACAAGTTGTTCTAATCATGAAAAGAACTGCAGTGGAGTCAAATGTTCTTTGTGGCTCTGAAATGCAGTGCCAAGGCACCAGTTGTTGAGATGTTCAAAACTGATAGAGGAAATATCATCAAGATGAAAGAAATACTTCAGAAAAAAAGCCGTACAAATGGGCTTACCCTCAAGAATTCGTCCAAAAATGGAGTACGCTTGTGAGTCATTAAAAAAAAAAGTATTACGTTGTGGCTGGACTTTCAAATCAGAGTTGCCACCTTCGCTCCATTTCCAAAGCCAATGAAAAATGTTCTCACTAAGCCCCAAAGCCTGGTCACTGATGGCTGTGATGTCGAAAGCTGAAACTGGATGACAAGTCAAATTTCAATGTCTAACCTGAAACATGACAAAAATAACACTCACCAATGCCGGCCGCCTTGTGATAAATATAATTTTTTGTTTTTATCTTCTGAATTTTGGTTTTGTTCACAAAAACTACTCACATGGATATATTTTTCAAACAAATTCTCAGAAATAATGCTGTCTGTAGAATCGTACCCCTAGAGTATCCTTTTACGCTGCAAGACTGATAGCTGATAGAGGCCACTGGTCTGAAAGCAAAATAGAAACAAAACATCTACCAACTGTATCTTCACAGGCACACAGACAGAATTTTTTTCATGAAGCAGGTTATGTTGACATTGCTCACAGACCAATCATCATTTCAATTTGTGCCATGTGGGCCAAGTTCAAAAGCTGTGACACTTAATTCTGCTGTTATTTTAATACCACTTTCTACTAGATAATGCTAAATCAAAATGCAAATATAACGAAGACTGGATGAGGAGAAGTGACTGTATGGGTTTCAATTTGAATAATACTGTTGATTCTTGATAGGCCTCACTGTCAATTGCGAATTTGCTTGCTTCCAACACTGAAATATTTGCAGAAGATACACCTAACTGTTTACCAGAGCTATACACTCTGTCAAGTGACCAAACAAGCTGAGGCAGGTAAGCGCACTTGGATCATGACCAGGGGGACCATTTGCTGTTTTCATGCAAAAAAAACGGAAATACAGAATTACAATCCACAAAAAGAGTTTAAAACAATCCCGAAATCCCATGAGCTGAAAATAAAATTTGAATGATTTAGTGGACATAAACTAGTAGCCCTAATTATAAATGGAAGGAATTAGAGAAATACAATAAACATTACACTGGTAAAAAGCCAGGAAAGCCATGCAATTAAAACAGAATTTGACTTCTTCAGTGGTCATTAAACAGCATTCCGAAACATGGCATATAATTGCATCGTGACACAAAATTGAACTGTGATCCCAAAGTACATATAAGCCAGCCAACATCTGTGACTCAACTTTTACTTTAATTGAACAGTCTATACCTGCTGTCTCCATTCTCCTATTGGCACTGGGAGGCCAATTCAGATAACGGAGAGCTCGTCTTCTAGCCATGCAAGAACAATTTTGCATTTGGCTGAAACAAAATTGGAAAACTCAAGCTAGGATTACTTTAGCAATTAAAATTAATATGAGGCTTGAAGAAAAAATATCTGATCTACAACAATGTACAACAATCAAGGAAATAAGACACTACAACCATATCCATAAATGGAACAGGCTTGACTACATTTTATCATAGGCGTTCCAGCTTACAATATTCCTCCATTCTTCTAAAGTTGTAGTCATGAAGAGTTAAAGTTGTCAAATTATTTACTCAAAACACTGCAAGGCATAACACACCTGTAGTCAATTTACAAAACTGGGCCAAGTGTAAGAAGACTGCAACTTTTAAATAAAGATAAATTTCGTACAGGATGTGGCCTACATTATATGTCACTACACTCTCATCACACACATAAATAGAATTGCTCAGGTGAAGATATTACAGATGGGGGATGGGGCAGTGAGAAGTCAAGAATAAAAGGTAAATCCTATGCAGGAAGAGGTGAACCCAAGGCACTGTTGAAGAGAGAAGTTTTAAAGTGCTTTTGAGTGGTTCAGCAAAATTCTAAAACTTGACACAGTAATGGTGGGTGAACTTGCCCTAATGTTGGGCAGAGTAGGTAGGGAACTGGCAGCAAACCAGAGTCAAAAGGGGATTTGGTCAAAACCAGAAGAATTTTTTTATACAACAAGAGGTATTTGATGGACACGAGATTCAAAAGTAGCCTTCTAAAGGGAACTGGATAAATACTTGAAGTAGAAAAAATTGTAAGGATATTGGGAAAGAGTTGGAGATGACGCTAACTAGATTATTCTACAAAAGAGCTGGCACAGACTCGATGGGTTGAATGGCCTCCTTTTATGCTGTCATATTTTATGATTAACATTATGGAGAAGTAAGCCATTCGGCCTTTCCAGCCTGCTCTGCCATTCATTTGATCATGGCTGATCTTCAAACTCAGCCACATATTCCTACACTACCCCTATATCCTTTGATTCCCTTATATCTATATAAAAAACTATTGGTCTCTTTCTTGAGCATACTCAATGACAGAGCTTTCACAGCTCTTTGGGGTAGAGAATTCCAAAGGTTCACAACCATAGTGAAGAAATTTTTCACCTCAGTCCTATGGTAGACATGAAGAAGGCTTCTTCAGGGATTGAGGATGACAGGAAGCAGTGCTTCTTATTTTTGTTTCCAAACTTGTTGCCCCTGGAGATGAGGCACGGTTTGACAAATTAACCTAGATGCTAAATATTTGGAAGTTATGTAACTGAGGGAAGGTTTTCTAGTAGGAACCAAAGGTTAGAGATCAGCAGGCAGTGCCAGGGATCACTTTTTCCTTCCCCCGACCTGAGAATTGCAGAGCAACCAGAAAGTCCCACCCAGTAAAAATCAGTAGAGAACCCAAATTAAACTGAAACTTTCCTGCTTTGCATCAGTACGACACTACAGTACATTGATAAATTGAATTACCAGAAAGACCAATAATGGTGTTCTTGTGAAGGATTGACTTAACAATATGCAGTATTTTCAGTATATTTCAATTGGCAAAGATGTGGTAACAGTGCACACGTGCAAAATATCAGTGAATACTTTTAAGACATGGTGCAACCACAATTAGATATGAGACTAGCAGAATAAATTATGTTCATGCCATACATATAGAGGTAGCTGATGTCAGTTATTCAAACAATTTTGGGGCAACATTTGAAAAACATTCAAGAGTACATTTCACAGAATCACAGAATTGTTACAGCCGAGAAGGAGGCCATGTGGCCCATTGTGTGTGTACCGGCTCTCAATAGGAACAATTTATCTAGTGCCACTTCCCTGCCTTCTCTTTGCTGCCCTGCACATTGTTCCTTTTCAGATAACAATCCAATTCCCTCTTGAATGCCTCGATTGAACGCACCTCCAACACACTCCCAGGCAGTATCTATGTCATCCAGATCTCCCATGATTTTGAATACCTCGTTCAACTCACTGTGTCAAAAAAGATTCTCATCTCACTTCTGGTTATTTGCTAATTATCTTAAATCTCTGTCCTCTGGTTACCAACCGTCCTGCTAGCGGAAAGAATTTTTCCCCACTTTATCAGAATCCCTCACTATTTTGAACAGCTCTTATAAAATCTGCCCTCAATCTTCTCTACTCTAAGGAAGAAAATCCCAGCTTCTCCAATATCTCCACATTAATAGCACCCTGGTATAATTCTAGCAAATATCCTCTGCAGCCTTTTCAAAGCCTTAACATCCAAAATTGTGGTGCCCAGAATTAAAAGCAGTATTCCAGCTGGAGTGTCATCAATGATGTGTGGAGGTTTAGTGGTAACTCCCTTGGTTTTGCACTCCATACTCCTGCTTCGAAAGACAAGGCCAATTTTACAATCTATAATAGCCATTGTTGAAACAAATTGTGAATCTCAAATCTCACTTTTCTATTGGCGTAACCATTATCAATCACTAAATAAAACATTATCCGGTTACATGGTTTTCAATGCATCCAGAATTGTGGGGGGACAGTTCCTGCCCAAGTATATCCTAAATGCCTTTGAAAGTCACTCCAACCTTACACGACACTTGGTTTTTGGCCAATGTTCTGATTTCCCAGTCTGGTCGAACTGCAGGAGCATGGCAAAACAAAAACAAAAATACCTGGAAAAACTCAGCAGGTCTGGCAGCATCTGCAGAGAGAAGCACAGTTAACGTTTCGAATTCTTCCCATGCAGAAGCATGGCAGTTCACTATGTGATCACTGAGGTCACATGTCAAGTGGTCATCTCCAGTCATCTGAACACTGGCAGGATCGGAGAGCTTGTATTAGCCAGGGGAGGGAGGGGTGGAGGAGAGAGGCCGATGTACCCCAGCCATGTTTCTTCATTTCAGCTCTTCCTACAGAAACACTGTCTCTCAAAAATGCCAGGGGACATTTGGGGCAAGAAAGGGAATCGTGTGAAGAGGGATTTGGGATAATTCGCCCAAATTACTCCCTAGGTTAGTCACACCTGAAATGACCACTTCCACAGCCTAAGCATTTACAACACAGTTTGAAGTCAGTACAGGCATCCATTCCCATTCCTGGCTGATGGTGTAATGGGAATTTATGGCAGTGTCAAAACATGATGCATCAGAAATGAGGGATGATGTTTCAGGAGGGGCATTTCTGACAACTGATTCAAGAATACAATCCTTCGGCAGCTCAATGTTACGTTGAAAGAGTGAAAGTGAACAAAAAGCTGGTAATGATCTTGTTGTGTTCCAGTAAATTTATATGCTAGTGTCATCAAAGGGCAAACATCCATGCTGTATCAACTGTTAGTATCGTATTAGCAGAAGTGCCCAATGCGACCATTTCAATGGCTCCCATAAAACAGTTTTATATTGATAATGCATTGCTGGCAGGCTCAGAAAACTCCAGCAGCCAATGGCACATTATAACATAATGAAAGCAACCTTTGTGCCTTCAAAAGTCCAGGACCCAACATTTTGTTCATGCCCAGAGTGGAGTGGACAAGAAGATGAAAACCTTTAATAACAGTCAGTGCACAAGTATATCAAAAAGATCAGTGTTTGGAAGTTACGGCTTACAATTTAAGCACCACTCTACCAGAAAGAGTCCCAGTTATATAAAAGTGCCCCAAAGTTTCAAACTGAAACATTGACAGCAGCTTGAATAGAGGCTCTAACCCAACATCAAGCAGTTGCTTAAATCTATACTGCATGCTTATACATGACTTTTCCCAATTTACAAAATAAAATGCTTAAATACAAATTATGGCCTTGTCAAAGTTGTTCAATCACAAATTTTATTTTGGGACAACTTAAAATAATAAACTTCTGACAAAAACAAAACAAAAATTGCTTTGTCTCTCTTGAAGATCATGAAAGTAGAAAGGAAAATTTGCCAAATGCAAAAAACGTGAATGATACATTCACTACATGAATAAGAAGATTACAGCAGTCTGGAAGCACCTTCATATGAATAGGACCCTGTGCTAAAGGAGTGCCCAAACTATGGCCCACAGACCACATACAGCCTCCGATCTATGAACCCTGAAGACCAGGCAGCTCAGTCCCATTTTCAGTCTATATCTATTTGGTTGTTCAGTTTCAATTTTGTAGGCCTGGAGGTTTGGGAGTGACTACTCTTCGTGCTGTTTCCTCATTGCTGGATAAATCCTGAAGCTTCAGCACCTTATAATTGCAAACGAATGGGAACATTATTTAACCTTGAATATTGCTGAAAAGAGAGACATGTTGCTGATGCATTTTGTCTTGCACTCAACAGACAAACACAAGAATGCCAAATTTCGAACATTCACAACGATTTTTACTACAGGGGGAAAGGGTGCTGATTGGCTGGCAAGTTGACTCTGATTGGCAGAGGCATTGCCATGGCGAAAGCAACGGAGGAACTATAGGTAATTCAAAAAAGGCACAGGGCTTAAACATATTCCTTTTGTTTGCACAGAACAGATCCATATGTTTATGTTTGTAAATGCCACTGGTAGCAGAAGGGTGGGTTCTCATTGATGTTCTGAGGTGCAAAAGCAAGAGTCTGGCATGTCTCCTCCAGAACCAGCAAATAAAGAGAGATGCCTATTGTCCCTCTTGAAACAGCGCACAAAATCCATCCTTGGGGAAATAGTGGCAGATAACAGATACAGTAAATAACAAACAGCCAATGACAAACCATTTTATATTAGCACACCTGGGGCCTGTTCTAGAAATGTGGCTGTACTATAGGAACTGTTCCTATTTACATTTGCTTTTGTGTGCAAGAGCTGACCATTGCATGCACATTCGGGACACATTTATACTATGCATGTGGGTCAGTGCCTCATTATGCAAACAAATGTCCTCGACACAGCAGCACTTTGGGTGCCAATGACTGTAGTATCAGCCCCTCTGGCACCTCAATCTCATATTGGCATGAAAAATAACTCCAACCAAAGTACATTTCATTTTACAATTTGGAAGCAGTGCTGCATAAGACCATCTTAAAACTCATGACATATTTGGTGTCACTCAACTCCTCCACTGAACTGAGTGAGATCAGCAGCACAAATATGACAACATACAGTGCACCCTTTAATCAAGTTTCTTGTCCAATTATTGTGCATATTCTGCAGCTAATTCTTTATACCAGTAGGACTCAAGCTAGAAAATTCATGATCGGGTAGACTATAGTTAAGATTCAATCTCAAAAGGTACTAGTGTGAATTAGAATGTGTATTCTACTTTATGCCTCCAATAATCTATTGGTATGAACAAAAATATCATGAAGCCGGCAATAAAAAAGTCATGTACAATTTCAAATGTTAACACCTAGAATACGTCTTCACATTGCAATGACGAAACTAAAAATTTGCCAAATATCCAAAACATGCATCAGCCAGCAAGCCACAGCATCCATAATGTTCAAGGCTGTCCAAATTTGTCAAAAATGTAAAATGTGGCACTCAGGACACCAAATATTCATTCAGGATACAAGCTGAGAAATAACTGGTTTGTCATTTGGTAACCACAGTGGTGCAACTTGTGTTGCATTACATGAGCAACACTACTTATTGTGAAGTCCTCTACACACTTCTGCTCTCACGCTTCCCCTCCGTCCCAAAACCACAACAGAGTCCCCTTGTCTTCATCATCTACTAGCCTCTGTATTCAATGGTTCACCCTCCACTACCTCTACCCTGATGCCACCACCAAACACACCTTCCCCTCCCTTTCAGCTTCCGAAGGGACCACTCCATCCATGAAATCCTGGTCCAATCACCCCCAACAGACCTCTCCTTCCCTTGGCACCTTTCCATCCAAGTGCAAGAGATGCAGCACCCGCCCTTTTACCTCCTCCCATTTCATCATCCAAGGTCTCAAACATTCCTTCCAGATGAAACAGCAATTTATTTGTACTTCTTTCAATTTAGCATACTATAATTGCGGCTCAGAATGCAGACTGTGCTATACTGGGGACAGAAAAAACAGATTGGGTGACCACTTTGCAGAACACTGCAACTCAGTCCACAAGTGTGACCCTGAGCTTCCTATCAGTTAATTTCTCACTTTGCTGTCATGCTGACCTATCCTCTTTGAACTTCAGTTGTTTATATAGTTGCAGGACCTGGAGCTGTACAATTCGGCCACATTATGCTGCACTTAACCAGTTTCAACATAAAAATCACATAATTTATCTCCCAATCTGCTCTGGATTCACAAGTCTCTGAACTCAAGCCAGATCGTAAAAATAGAAACTGTGCAATATTGTTAAACACAAAACAACCCTATTTTGTAAATGAAATTTAGGAAAGAGAGGCAATTTTCAGAAACTTTTGCTTAGTAAGTACCACCGAAGTGTATATGTATAAAATTTTTGACAATGGCTCTTTAAATCACACGCCTTGAAAATGAAACCCAAGCTGAAATCCTAAAATCAACTCCTAAATGAGAGAACAGCCAATCTCAAGTATTGCTATTTGACATAACAGTGTGGCACCATGCAATCAGAGAATGGCCAGCAACTGTAAGTGTCAAGTTGGCGGTTTTTATTTAAGTAACAGTTTAGCCCTTTCCACCTAATCTTGATGCCACAGAGCATCTTCAGTTAACATTGGCTCTTTATTCATAAGGAGTCATCTTGAAAATGCGATTCTCCAACTCCAAGATGTCTACATCTAAAAAATGCAGCAAGTGCCAAGAATAAGCAGAAGAAAGAGAAAACAGATGAACTTTTCTATGGTGAAAGAAAGGAAACACATTTTTTAAAAATGCAAATGCTTCAAATGCTGAATATCTGAAATGAAAGTAGTAAATAATGGAAAACCAGTATATCTGTCGGTATCTAAAAAATAGAAATTTAATGTTCCAGCTTTGAAAAAAGTCCCCCGCTCCCAGAATGTCCTTTAGATGCTAAAACCTGCTGTATATTCCAATTTTTACTTAAAAGGGATTATTCACTAAATGGAGCTAATATTCAATCAAAATTATGGTTTGGTCAAGTATAGTCTCAGTAACAGTAGAACAGTTATAAAAACTACAATGACTTAAGATTGTGGAGAGAGAAATCAAGCATCTCAATAAAACTGGGTTTTGCATTATGCTAGTGTATGCCTATATTCCACAACCTGAGTTTTCTGGTTTGCCCAGCCACCAATTTTTCGCTGAACGTGGGGAGAAATGAGCAGGCTGACAAGTGCAGAGGAAGCTGATCAAAAAACCCTAAACTCTGCCAAACTTTTTAAAATTCAGATTGTTACAAAAGAGGATTTAAATTCGAATATCAACAAAACAACTCATGTTAAGGCGGAGGGTTCACTCTCCCAAATCCCCAAGATCGAGATCTTGGCACCCAGGGAGATCGTGTGGAAGCTGGCCTCAAATCAACTATGTCGGGAGAACCTGCAACCCAGCGTTCCACAGGCCATCAGTCAGTTCAAAACCACCAGTGCAGACCTTGCCCACCTGCTCATTAGGGTAGTGAATGTCCTCACATTAAAGGTGGGAGAAAGAAAGAGGAGGCAAAAACTAGCCACTCATTGACACAAATCCATCTTCACAGAATGGTACAGTATCAAACTTAGCAATTGTTAATAATTTCTCTACTTTTCAAGGACTGGTTGTTCACACAAGTTCTATCTCCCTAACAACTTCTCAATAAACTTTTAATCCTGAAAAAGTTAAATTGCAAAATAAACATACACCAGGTCAAAACTACTGTATCACATTTACACCAAAACGTTTTTTTTAAACTTGAGGGCAGCACGAATTTAATGATCACAGACCTAGTTTTGCTTTAGGAAACTACGACAAACTGCAGAATGACCTTCCACAGCTACAATGACGGTTACGATTATTACTAAATTTTAAACCTAAATTTAAAGGCTTGCATTTCGATTGCACCTTTCGCAACCTCAGAACATCCCAAAGCCTTTTACAGTCAATTAAGTAATTTTGAAATAGTCATTGTTGCAATGCAGTGAAACACAACAGCCAAAATGCACACAGAAAGGCCCTACAAACAGCAGTGGAATGCATGACCAATTATGTGTTTTAAATGACACTGGAGAGAGGCAAATCAATATGAGCCACAACACCAGGAGAATTCCACTCCCCTTCTTTTTCCAATAGCGCCATGGGATTTTTTTTATGTCCATCTGTGGGGGCAGACAGGACTTCTGTTTAACGTCTCACCTGAATGACAACATCTCTGACAGTGCAGTATATACTCAGTAATGCAATGAATAGCCAGTCTGGATTATGTGCTCAAGTCCCTGGAGTGGAGTTTGCACCCATGGTCATCTGACTCAGGGGCCAAGGCTGACACCACCATGTAATTTACATTCCGTTCACAAAAGCCACGATCAGATTTTGAAATCTGAAACAACCAAATCCATTCAGACTTCCTTTCCCAAATTCCAGGGTATCCTATTGAATTTTAGGAATGGAATAAAAGTTATTTGAATTCTGAGGTCCATTGCTAGATAGCTTTAGCTTGTTTTGTAAATATTTAAATTTAAATGCGGTAATTGGGCCAATGAATGTCACTCTCGCCTTTGAGCCAGAAGGCTCAAGACTTACTCCAGAACTCAAGCACATAACCTACTGAAGTACCAAGGGGATGCTACACTGTCAGAGGTGCTATGTTTAAGGATGAGACATTGAACGGTAAAGGGACAAGAGCAGGGAATTTCTCCCAGTGCACCCAACAATTGTTCCTTAAGCAAAACCACCAAAAAACACAGTAATTTGGTCATTTTATTTCATCTGATGTTTATGGGATGTTGCAGCTCACAATCTGCCTGATGTGCTTGCCAATTTTACTAAATATGTGGGTGTCGTGGGCAAGGGCATTATTTCTTTCCCATCTCTAATTGCCCTACTAACAAATTAGTTAGATCATTTCAGAGGGCAGGTAAGAGGCAATCACACTGCTGTGGGTGTGGAGCCACATACAAGCCAAACAAGGAAAGGATGACAGATTTCCTTCCCTCAAGGAGATTAGGGAATCAGATGGGTTTTATGCCAATCCTGTAGTTTTATGGCCAGAATTATTGATACTAGCTTTTAATTCCAGAGTTATTGCATTAATTGAATTCAAATGCCCCAGTGGCCATGATGAGGTCTGAACTTGTGTCTGCAGATCATCAGTGTGGACCTCTCAATTACAACTGCATTTAACATAAATTCTAAGCTGCCATATCACTGTAGCAGGTGACTACTTTTCAAAAGTAATCAATTGGCTGTGGAGCATCAGATCATCCAAAAGATGTGGAAGAACTAGGATTTGTATAGTGCCTTTCATGATCTCAGGATGTTCCAAAAACACCTTACAACCAATAAAGTACTTTGAACTGTAATCACTATCACAAAGTAGAAGTGCTATAAATTCTCTTAGTGACATCTAATAACACATAAGTCCTGCAACTGAATGGATCTTAGTCTAACTGGAGCTACAACTGTACACTGAACATTCTGCCTAGAATTCAAGGAACTTTGAGCTCCCCAAATGCACTTAACGGCAATGGCATAGGGCTATATACGCCAAAAATACTAGGGTACACCCCTGGTTTTTGATGATGTGAGGTCACTGTGTCCTCAGGCTTGGGGAAGAGAAGGAAGAATAATTATTTACCTTCTCCTCTGTTCTTAACAGGCTTATATCAAAATATTATCACCTATCTGTAAAAGAAGTCTTGTATCTGCTGTGCGCGGTCATATTCCAGAAGTCATGGTTCAGGGAATTAAAATATATACACTGCACTCTTAATTTGAAGTGCAAATCAAATTTTCTGGTTACGACAGTTACAGACTAAATTCTGTCATGTTATTTATATTGCTTATTAATTTTCTTAACACGTAAAACAATTAAATTATGAGCATTACTAGCTGCCATTTCATACTGGTTTCTTCTGACATGGAGTTGGGAAATTTGCAAGCTACTTCAATGTGCAAACTTCCTTCAGCAGGAATAGTGACATCTAGCCGAACTAAGGATTCACAGAATGAGACTCTGCAACCTTAAAAGCTGAAGCCACCTTAAGTAAAGCTCTAGTTTAGCAGCAGAAAGTGTCAAGAAAACAAGAAATTGTAATATTTTTCTTCTGTTAATAAACCTGCCATATTTCTTATGCGCTGGAAGACAGGCTGTTGGGGGAGTAAATATAGTAATTGCAGTAAGAGCCAGAGTGACTGCAAGAGTCGAAAACCAACAGTAAGAAGTGCTTTTGATATTTAATGAACCAGGAGGAACTTCAATCAGAGTTTTACATAATAACAGGAGTAGTTTTGAATCGAGTTGTTTTACTTCACGGGGGGGATATATATGCAGGTTGTAAAAGGTATAAGTAACTAAGGTGAAAATAGGTTTTTTAAAAAACATAAACTTTCCCTAAGATCCACAGTAGAGTCTAATCAATTCTGGGAAGAAAGCATTTCTAAAGAGACTAGTTGAGACAACAGAGAGATCAAAAGGAACGAATGGATTTAAGGAAATACTGAGGCCTATGTGGGGGGGTAGCTGTTTAGATCTCCCAGAAGACAGCAGGATAGCTAGTCAGAACTCCCAGAAGGCAGTGTGAACAAGGCAAGTCGGGAAAACCAGTTGCTGTCAGCCTCAGAGGACAGTCTAAGGGAAAAAGGCACTGTGTAGTAAAAATTACTGGAATTCTCTAGATTTTGAAATCCATATGGATAATTGCTGAACAGAAAAGGGGACTGTTAGCTCTGAAGGTAAAGATCATGTTGGCCTGTTCTAAAGTACTGTTTACTGTGCGAAGCCATTCTTGTGCTTAAGCGTAATGGTATTGTTTTTTGCTCTACCATCTTTTAATAAACGCTTACTATATCACCACAGGCAGCCGGGGACATCATTGCCTGATTTCAGAACCTCTCACCATACCAAACAAACGGCAAAGGCTGTTTTGGCAGCTGTTTCAAGTTTCCTGCTGGGATTTGGGCAGCTCGGCATTTACCAGGAGCCATGCCATAACAAACATGTGACATGCACATCAGTATAAAACAGAAACTTACATAAGGGTGCACAATATTTATTAGTTATTTTATTGCATCTATTATTAGTGGAGATGGTGATAATCAATTTTCTTATGCTAGTAGATTGTGTCATATTTCTAACATGAATCATGCACAATGGCATTAACATTAAATGATTAACATTTATTAATCATGCAAGATTACTGGTTGATAATTCATATATAGAGCAGCAGTTACTTGTAAGTAAATTTAAAGTAGTAATCTGACACAGTTCTGATCAATGAATGGCTCAATTCACTTGCACATCAGTTAATCCATAGATTACATGTGTAGCCACAAACATTGAACAGCCGTGTTCGATTCCAAGCATTCAACCCAAAATTCCCATTGCAATTAGGAAATGTTGCTACTAACACTTATAGTCACTATAAATCTTAAATTATATTTAAAACGTGGTTAACGATTAAAAATGTTACTAACGCATACACCCCACGTCATAATTAAAGAAAAGCCCAATTGCTATTCTAAAGCAAAACTGCAGCATATTCTTAAAATTTTCCAAAAAATAGAATAAATCAGTCCAAATGTTAATGTTTTCAATGCCATAACATTTAATTTCCATTTAATGTTTTCCCCTCCCCACAAAAACCTATTTTATTCAAAAGCTACATTCTTAAACCTCACAGCAGTGAGCAGGTCGAAGGGTCATGAGGACTCGAAACGTCAACTCTTTTCTTCTCCGCCGATGCTGCCAGACCTGCTGAGTTTTTCCAGGTAATTCTGTTTTTGTTTTGGATTTCCAGCATCCGCAGTTTTTTTGTTTTTAGCAGGATAAAATCCTTCATTTTGCACAACACAAGTGAAATTCCAAAATGTTATGCCTTATTCCCAACCATACTGCAAACCTAATCAATAAATCAAGTCAATTTTGATTTATATTATCCTTTTTGCATACTAATCTGTGGGATTTCATCCTCTCCAGCTTGTTAAAATACAAAGCCCCACTACAAAGGGTGCGTTCAAATTGTCTACCACTCATTTGCAGGCACTCATCATTGCAACACAAAAACCCATTTAAAAATAGATAATTTAAGCGATGTGGCATTAAAAGAGGTCACCACTGTGAAGCCACGTACTGAAAGTAGTACTGACAAATATTTCACACACTAGCCAGAAAAACTAAATCCAGATTTAATCACCAGGCCTGAGAGAAGTCCAGAGGTAGCAGTCCACTGCTGAAACTTGGTTTCAGACTTGGAAATAGGTTCCAGGGAGATTACAAGTTCTCCAGAGATTAAACCCCATAAATTGGAGACCGGTACTAAAATTTTTAAAGTACGTTAGCAAATGCAGAGAATGAAATAGCACAGGAGACTGTCATTCAGCCATCATGCTGTATCATTGAAAGTGCAGCTTCTTTGAATGAGCAGCCCAATTAGTCCAAATCTCCCTTCTTTTTCCCTATAGCTGTGTAAATTATCTTCAGTATTTGTCCAATTCTGTTTTGAAAATTATGATTGAATCTGCTTATCGGCAGTACATTCCAGATCATAGCAATGTATTGTATAAAAAAGTCCTCATGCTGCCTCTGATTCTTTTGCCAAGTATGGTAAGTCTGTGTCCTTGGGTTACAACCCCTCGGGAAACTGCTTCTCCTTATTTACTCTATGATTTTGAATACCTCTATCAAATCTCTCTCAGCCTCTTCTATTCTAAGGAGAACAACCACAGCTTCTCTACCTCCTCTTTTAACTGAAGTCTTTCATTCTTGGTAAAATTCTCGTAAATCTCCTCTACATCCCTGAGGCTTTGACATCCTTCCTAAAGTGTGATGCCCAGAATTGAACACAACAATCCAGCTGAGGCCTAACTAGTGCTTCATAATGGTTCAACACGCCATCCTTGACGCATGGTTCTTACTAAAGCCAAGGATCGATCCTCTGTTAACAATTTTCTCAGTGTCCTGCCACCTTCAGAGACTTGTGTATGTACGCTCCCAGATCTCTTCCCACACCCCATTTAAAATTATACCAGTTAGTTTATAGTGCCCCACTCCATTTTTCTTACCATCACATTTACAGAAAATTTCATCTGCTGCATATTTGCCCATCTCACCAGTCTATCAATGAGATAGGAGTAGAACCTATCAATACCATCACAGTTGAGCTTCTGTAATTTCCTGCCTACTCTCCATATCGCTTGATTCCCTGAGACCCCAAAAATCTATCTCAGCCATAAATATATTCGACAACCGAGCACCTACAACCTTTTAGGGTAGAGAAATCCGAAGATTCACAACCATTTGAGTGAAGAAATTCCTCATCTCAGTCCTATACGATCGTCCCTTTATCCTGAGACTGTGTCCCATGTTCTAGGTTTTCCAGCCATGGCAAGCAACCTCTCAATATCTACCCTGTCAAGCCCCTTCAGAATCATGTATGTTTGAATGAGATCACCTCTCATTCTCCTAAATTTCAGAAAGTATAGTCCCTATTTACTCAGCCTCTCATCATAGGATAACCATCTCATCCCAGGAACCAATGTGGTGATCTTTCAATATACCACCCCCATTCCAAGTATGTCCTTCCTTACTCAATGCTTACCACATTTCAGAGTTTCATGTCATCTGCAAACTTTGAAATTATGCCCTGTACTCAAGACAAAGTCATTAAGGGGGCAGCATTTCCAACAGCAACACATGGGCAATATCACTGGGCAATATGCCTCCCTCCAGTCTGAAAATTAACGACTTACCCAATAAGTCAGCCGTGGTTCAGATGATAGCACTCTCATCTGAGTCACAAGGCTCCAGGTTCAAGTATAAAAATCAAGACTGACACTCCAGTGCAGTGCTGAGGGACTACTGCACAGAGTGCCGTCATTCAGTTGAGATGTTAAACTGAAGCCTAACAGCCCTTGCGGGTAGATGTAAAAATTTCCATGACAATATTTTGAAAAAGATCAGAGGAGTTATCTCCAGTGTTCTGATCATTATTTACCCTTCAGTCGACATCAAAAAAACTGATTATCTGGTCATTATCATATCGCTGTTTGTGGGAGTTTGTTGTGTGCAAATTGGCTGCTTCATTCCTTACGACAGTGACTACACTTCAAAAACTACTTCATTCACTGTAAAGCACTTTGAGACATCTAGTGGTCATCAAGAGCACTACATAACTGCAAGTCTTTTTAGCACTGCTTTTTGTCTCAATTTCATACTCTCGTGCTTCTTTAAATTCATGAGCTTCAAATTTGCTTACAAGTCTGTTACATGGTGCTTTATCAAAAACCTTTTGAAAGTTCATAAATACAACATCAACTGCATTACCCTCATCAATCCTCACCGTCACTTCAAGTGACAAATTTCTCCAGAAGTTGGGGATTAACTGCCAGCCCAGAATTCGGGTCAGGAAAGCAGACTCAGGCTTACTAAAGGATCAAACAGAGAATGCTGGAAATACAAAATCCATCAGAATTAAAAAAGCAGGTTCATGGTTCAGGATAAGAGATATTTGTATTTTCTTTTTTTAGATGCTGACAGGCCTGCTGAATATTTCCAGCATTTTTAGTTTTTGTTCTACATTTTCAGAATTTATTTTTATGCTTACTCACCAGTGGGTCGCTATTGATCTGTGCACGAAAATAAATTTGATCTTTTAAATTGAGAAATTCATCTTTAGAGTTAAAATATTCAACAGAAACCAATTTATCAATTTTGTGTGTGTGTATATTATATAAATATATAAAATACATATCCATGGTGAACAATATATAATGTCCAGCCCCTCTGAATGCCAATCATTTCTAGTATGTTAGCTCTAACATTCACACCAGTTCAGCTCCCTCTTTACTACATATAATGCAATCTGCTGCTGTTAATTTGAAGTCAAAATTTTGCATTAAAATAATCTAAATTATCAAAGTGAATTAAGCAACTTGGAATTAGTCGACACAAAGAACGATCACGCTCGTAGCTGTAAGTGACCTGGATCATGTACGGGTAACAAGACTAGCCAGAGGAGAGTTGCACTGGAGACAAAAACTTTATATACTTACTTTGAAGAGAGCACCTTGAAACTCAAGTCAAGGGAAAATAAAAAAAAATACAATACTCTAAATTTGTAAAGTAATTTGGGCCACTCCTCTGCAAATCCATAGAGGTCAACATCCTGTACCTGGTTTCCAATACCGGGATTCATACCCGATCTTCCTCCCACTGCTTCAAAAAATTCTTCACCAAATTGTTCCAAAATCCCTCAGAACCCTAAAAGGTTAAAGCTCATTGACGGTCCAGATTATAAATTTACAGATCACAGGCCAATACATTTTTAAAATACATCTCTGCCAGACTATTGCATTTTGACTTTTACCATGAAGAAAACTATTCCTGGTGGAGATTTTTTCCTCAAATCTGAACTTCAGATCATAAAATAGAAACAACTCTTCTCTTGTTTCTCCTCCACTCTGCATCAACATGTAAGGCCATAGTTTGCTTTTCCTCTTCCACCTTTTCCCTCTCAATGAATGACAGTCTAAACCTGCAATCAGGCAAAAGCCTAAGCCTCAGGTGAATTATGAGATACTAATGCATTGTGGGGGCCAGAGTTGGTGCCAGAGTCAGGCTGCTGGGAAGGCTAATAATTACCCTATCGCACTCAGCACTCTACCTCTAAGAGAAGACTGAATTCTCCAATCAAGCAGAGTAGGAGGCCATTGCAAAAAAAATGTTCCCTTGTGTCACCTCATCCTCAAGGTAGGGGAAAAACTATTGAGGGGGATTTATTACTATAAATTCTCCATACAATTTATCTGTAGGAAGTGGGGCTATTAGAATCACCTCTTGATCTTCAAAACGGGGCAGATATTACAATTAACACAATCCCAACATCTCGTAGGACCATGAGAATCACCTCACCTTCAACAACTGGACAGTGCACGAAGAGGCTCTTAGAATACAACCCCTACCCTCGCCCAGTACGAGGGGTTACCACAAATGCCCCCTTGTCCAGTACACAGCATTATCAAAATTTCCCCTTCCCCAGTACACGAGGAGCTATCACAAATTCTGCCTCCCCCAGTATGAGGGATAATCACTAATAGCCCCTCCCCAATATGAAGTGTTATTGCTAATATCCCCCCTTGCCCAGTACATGCTTTATCACAAATACCCCCTCCCCGTACACGAGTTACCACTAATACCTCATCCCCAGGACAAGTTATCACAAATACCCCCTCCCCAGTATGAGGTGTTATCACATATATCCCCTCCCCAGTACATGAGAAGTTATCACTAATACCTCCTTGCCATTTCAAGGGGTTATCACTAATACCCCCTCCCCAGTACATGAGGGGTTACCACGAACACCCCCTCCTCAGTATGAGGAGTTTCCATTAATATCCCACACCCAGTGCATCAGGAGTTATGATTGCTCCTATCCGCAGATGCGGAGTTTTTCCAGGTATTTTTGTTTTTGTTTTATGATTAATACCACCTCCCCCAGTACAAGAGTTGTCACTAATACATCCTCCCCCAGTCCATGAACAGCTATCACTAATAACCCCTCCTGCAGTGTATGAGGAGTTACCACTAATACCTCCTGCCCAGTACATGAGTTATGAGTAATACCCCCTCCCCCAATACATGGAGTTATCACTAATGCCCCCTCCCGCAGTGCATGAGTTACCAATAATACACCCTGCCCGGTACACGAGGAGTTACGACTAATATCCCTTCCCCAGTACAATTATACCCCCTGCCCAGGACATGAGTTATAATTAATACCCCCTCCCAAGTACATGAGGAGTTATGACTAATAACTCCATGTGCTAGGAGAGGGGCTATCACTAATACGCCTTCAGCCAGTACAAGAAGTTACCACTCATATCCCCTCCACAGTACGAGGTTACCACGAATAACCCCTCCCCAGTACAAGTTACCACTAACGCCCTCTCCCCAGTACATAAGGGGTTATGACTAATACCCCCTCCCCAATATGAATTATCACTGATACACACTCCCCCCCCCAATGAGGGTTATCACATATACCCCCTCCCCAGTGCACGAGGAGTTATCACGAATAGCCCCTCACCAGTACGAGGGGTTATCTCTGATACCACCTCTCCAGTATGAGGGTTTATGACTAATACCTCCTCCCCCGGTACATGATGAGTTATCACTATCTTCCCCTCCTCCAGTACATGGAGTCATCACTAATACCCCTCCCCACCAGAGTCACTAATAACTCCATGTACTCGGGGAGGGGGTATTAGTGATACCCCCTCCTTCAGTACATGGAGTTATTAGTGATAACACAAGTACTGGGGGAGGGGGTATTAGTGGTAACTCATGTACTGGGGGAGATATATGTGGCATATGATACCCCCACCCCAGTTCATGGAGTTAACACTAATTAACCCTTGTGCACTGGGGGAGGGGGTATCACTAATAACGCATGCACTGGGGAAAGGGTATCACCAATAGCCCTCCTCCCCAGTACATCGAGTTATGACTAATACCCACCTCCCAGTACATGACAAGTTACCACTAATACCCCCTCCCCAGTACAAGTTATCATTAATACCCCTCCCCTAGTACGAGAGGTTATCACAAATAGCCCCCAGTACGAGGGATTAGCACTAATACCCCCTCCCAAGTACGAGGGGATATCACAAATACCCCCTCCCCAGCACGAGGGGTTATCACAAATACCCCCTCCCCAGCACGAGGGGTTATCACAAATACCCCCTCCCCAGCACGAGGGGTTATCACAAATACCCCCTCCCCAGCACGAGGGGTTATCACAAATACTCCCTCCCCAGCACGAGGGGTTATCACAAATACCCCCTCCCCAGCACGAGGGGTTGTCACAAATATCCCCTGGGGTTATCACAAATACCCCCTCCCCAGTATGAGGGGTTATCACAATACCCCCACCTCTAATACATGAAGGGTTATCACAAATACCCCCTCCCCAGTACATGAAGGGTTATCACAAATACACCCTCCCCAGCACGAGGGGTTATCACAAATACCCCCTCCCCAATACATGAAGGGCTATCACAAATACCCCCTCCCCAGTACGAGGGGTTATCACAAATACCCCGTCCCCCAGCACGAGGGGTTATCACAAATACCCCGTCCCCAGCACGAGGGGTTATCACAAATACCCCATCCCCAGCATGAGGGGTTATCACAAATACCCTCTCCTAGCACGAGGGGTTATCACAAATACCCCCTCCCCCAATACATATGGGGTTATCACAAATGCCCCCTCCCCCAGTACATGAAGGGTTATCACAAATACCCCCTCCCCAATACATGAGGGGTTATCACAAATACCCCCTCCCCCAGTACATGAGGGGTTATCACAAATACCCCCTCTCCCAGCACGAGGGGTTATCACAAATACCCCCTCCCCCAATCTATGCGTGATTATAATGGACCCCTCCCCCCACCCTCAGGGGGCAGTACTAATCCCCCTCCCCTCCCCCTCCCCTCCCCCTCCCCCTCCATCCACCACCCCCACCCCCGGCGGGTATTATACCCCCCCTCGCCAACCCCCCACAAGCTCAGAACCACAACCATTAACACCGCCCGCTTACCTGGCCTGAATCCTGGCAGCGGGGACTTGTTTTTTCTCTCTCTGGGAGGAATTGTTTGCTTTCGGGGGTGTGTGTCTGTGTCTGTGTGTGTGTGTGTGTGTGTGTGGGGCTTTTTTTTTTGTAAATTAATTTTTTTTCCTCTCTTGTTGGTTTGTTTGTTTCCTTCCTTCTCCTCTCTCTCTCTCTCTCTTTTTGTTTTGTTTTTTTTTGGTTTTGGATATGTATATGTGTGTGTGTGTGAACCTTCTCTCTTCCCTTTAAGTCCGAGCCGCCGGACTCGGCGCTGGAAACGCTCCGACTCCCAACAATATGGCGGCGCCGCGCTTCCCCCGCCAGCCCCGCGCCACAACGAGGCTGCGCCGGCCGGTGCTCCGCTCAACAGCGTCCGGGGGAAACACACCAACTGTGCAGGGAGCGCCGGGGGAACGCTAAACCTGTTGCACCGGGTAGGCAGTGAGGGCTGATGTGGCTTTCTTGCCAGCTGGTCACAACTTTTACTCTGAAGCCTCTCTTTTCACACAATAAAAAGTACATTCTCAAATTATTAAACCTCCCCTGTCCTACCAGTCTCAACTGAGTGTATTATCATAACTCTCTTTTTATACAATAAAAGTACATTCTCAAATTATTAAACCTCTCTTTTCCTACCAGTCTCAATTGGGTGGATTATCATACCTCTCTTTTTATACAATAAAAGTACATTCTCAAATTATTAAACCTCTCTTTTCCTACCAGTCTCAATTGGGTGGATTATCATACCTCTCTTTTTACACAAAAGTACATTCTCAAATAATTAAACCTCTCCTTTCCTACCAGTCTCAATTAGGTGGATTATCATACCTCTCTTTTTATACAATAAAAGTACATTCTCAAATTATTAAACCTCCCCTGTCCTACCAGTCTCAATTGAGTGCATTATCATAACTCTTTTTTATACAATAAAAGTACATTCTCAAATTATTAAACCTCTTCTTTCCTACCAGTCTCAACAGGGTAGATTATCATACCTCTCTTTTTATGCAATAAAAATGCACCCTTGATTTATTAAATTATTAATTTATATAATAGAAGCACACTCTCAAATCCCCCCTATTGTTGCACCACTCATTTTATATAATAAAGATACATTCTTCAAACTCCCCAAATTGTTAAACTCCACTTTTTATATAATAAAAAAAACTGCAAGTTCAAATTCCCCCATAGTGATAAACTTTATTTTTTGTGTAAGAAATAAACACATTCCCAAATCCTCTTAAATTGTCATACCTTTCTTTATATAATGCAAATGATTTTTGAAATTCCCCCAAAATTATTAAACTTTTTTATACTTATAATATAAATGCACTCTCAAATTCCATCCTCTCCACAAATGCTAAACCTGTCTCCTCATTTAAGATATTCCTTAGTATCCACCAAGCTTTTGGTCACCCCTTCTAATATCATATTTGTATCAACAATTATTTCTTGTTATTTCTTCTCACTGCATCCAGATCTGTCTTTAGCCGTGCAGAATTCTGTTTCTGCTGGATTAAGATATGTCAGGATGAAAGAATGAGGCTGACAATGTGCAATTCTTCCTCGCGATGATCAAATTTATGTGCAAATAATGTTCATTATCCCCCTGTCATCTGTCATCCACCATCTATCAGACACAAGTCCTGTGGCGATTGCCAAATGATAGCAGCAGATATGTATTCACTGGGAGCTATAGCCGCGAACCTGCACACAAATGGCTCAGGCCATAGGGCCACAGGGTTGTCTAACATTGGAAGGAAGCAGAAGTGGAACTCAACAGCCACCTGAGCAACTCTTTTCAGGACCACACTGCTCACCTCCCGAGTATGAGGAAGGTGTTAGAAAAGGTGCTCTAAATTTTGTCTGCTTCACCACCCACTAGCCAGCAGGCTTCAGCTGGCAGGGATGTCATCAATGTGGTCGTAAGTCAATCTCAAAAACTAAAGTAACGGTACCAGCCACTACTGGTACGTGGAGTCTGTGTACCCTCATAGACAACACCATAGCCGGCAGACCTGAGAGAAAAACTGCTCTTTTCTGCAGAGTGCTGGCTAGGTACAACATCCAGATCACCGCCCTCGGTGAGACTCACCTGAGGAGGGTCAGCTCAGGGAAATCGGTGCAGGTTACACCTTCTTTTGGAGAGGGCGTGGAAAAGAAGAACAGCGCAAAGCTGGCATGGGCTTTGCTGTCATGAACCACCCTGCCAGTTAGTTGTCTTGCCTTCCCAAAGGTGTTGAATGATTGTCTGAAGGTGCATAAACACCTCCTGCAAAGCAACAGGCAAGCAGCTCTCATCAGTGTGGATGTCCCTACCATAAATAACCCTCAAGAAGAAATTCTATGATGACTTTCACTCCTTGATTGCTTTTGTACCAAAGTCAGATGGGCTAATCATTCTTGGTAACATCATCACAAGAGTTGATGTAGATCTTCAGGTGTGGGAAGAGAGTCATTGGAAAAAATGGGTTTGGCAGTTGTAACAGCAATGGTCTCCTCTTGCATGTGTACTGAGCATGAGCTCTTCATCACTAATACAGTTTTCCACCTCCCTAATTGCAACAAGATGTCTTGGATGCATAACCTGTTCTATGCATTGGCATCAAATCAACTATGTCACCACCAGGCAGAGGGACAGGCACAATGTGTGTGTAGCAAAAACCATGAGCAGTGCTGACTGCTGGGCTGACCACTGTCTTATCATCTCAAAGCTAACCATCAAAATCTATCCCCTGCTACGTCCCTGGATCATGAAGGTCCAGAAGCGTCTCAATATCTCAAGGCTCAAATAGATAATCATGAAGGAATCTCTCTCTGAAGCTTGAACGTTGCCTGTGGATAGTGAAAATGGACACTCACTGCATTGACGATGACTGGACGAGCTTTAGGGATAAAGTGTACTCCAGTGATCTAGAGACCCTTGGCCCCATCTCTCATAAGCATCAAGATTAAAGAAAACAATGAAGTAATCCCAAAACCGCTGGAGGAGAAACATCACCTCTACAGGGTTTACCTCAGTGAGGAGTCATCATTATCCAAGCACGGTGCCTACCAAAGCATCCACTGCAAGTTCAGAGAGATGCAAGGCACTTTCTGAATCAGAAAGCATAAGAACTTCAAAGATTGGAAGCGATTCCATGATGCTCTAAAACCTGACTGCAAGCCTCAGTCTACTGGTTCATCATCAATCCTCGGTGCCATTGGGGTCAACACTGCTCACATAAAAGGCCCAATTTCCAGAAAGGTGGTCAGAGCATTTTGACCACACCCTCGAACAGCCTTCATCTATTAATGAAGGAGCTGTCAACTGGCTGCCACAGGTTGTCATCAACTGCTCTCTTGCTGATCCTCCCACACTGTTCGAAACAATGAAAGCTCTCAATGTCCTGTCTAACAGCAAAGCTCCAGGAGCTGAGCTATCCCAGCTGAGGTCCACAAGGCTGGAAATCAATGCCTGGTCAGGAAGCTCTTTCAGTCTATGTGGGAACAAGAAACAAGGAACCAAGAGGGGTTCCATTTTGTGGGGCACTGGCATCAGTATTGGAACAGGAGGGACCTGTACCGTTGGGATTGTCTCCACCTGAACTGATCTGGGACCAATGTTCAAGCGAAAAGGGTAAATAGGGTGGTCAACAGGACTTTAAACTAGAAAGTGGGGGGAAGGGAAGGTTAAAACTCCAAGAGTTATGACGAATGGGAAACAAAGCAGCAGGTTAGCGTGTGGGGGGGTGGATTCAACTTCCTGGAAAATTATGAAAAAACTGAAAAGAAAGGAGAGCCCAGGAGAGGCTATTAAAGTCTCCAGAACACAAAATGGGACAGAGTGTTTGGAAAGGAATCTAACTTCAAGCATATCAGATAGAGGGATGACAATGAGAAAGGGGACGGGAAATACAGGACTGAAGGTGTTGTATCTGAATGCACGCAGTATACGAAATAAGGTAAATGAGCTTGTGGCGCAGATTGAAATTGGCAGGTATGATGTGGTGGGCATCACGGAGACATGGCTGCAAGGGGATCAGGACTGGGAGCTAAATATCCAAGGATAACATCCTATCAAAAAGATAGGCAGGTTGGCAGAGGGGGTGGGGTTGCTTTGTGAGTAAGAAATGAAATTAAATCGATAGCAAGAAATGACGTAGGGTCAGATGATGTAGAATCTGAGTGGGTAGAGTTGAGGAACTGCAAAGGTAAAAAAAAACCCATAATGGGAGTTATGTACAGGCCTCCGAACAGTGGTCAGGATGTGGGGCACAAGATACACCAGGAGGTAGAAAAGGCGTGTAAGAAAGGCAAGGTTACAGTGATCATGGGGGATTTCAATATGCAGGTAGACTGGGAAAATCAGGTTTGTAGTGGATCCCAAGAAAAGGAATTTGTGGAATGTCTACGAGATGGCTTTTTGGAGCAGCTTGTGGTGGAGCCCACTAGGGAACAGGCAATTCTAGATTTAGTGATGTGTAATGAGGCAGATTTGATAAGGGAGCTTAAGGTGAAGGAACCCTTAGGAGGAAGTGACCATCATATGATAGAATTTACCCTGCAATTTGAGAAGAAAAAGCTGGAATCAGATGTAATGGTAAAACAGTTGAATAAAGGCAACTACAGAGGCATGAGGGAGGAGCTGGCCAGAATTGACTGGGAGATGAGCCTAGCAGGAAGGACAGTGGAACAGCAATGGCAGGAGTTTCTGGGAGTAATTTGGGAGACACAGCAAAAATTCATCCCTAGGAAGAAGAAGCATACTAAAGGGAGGATGAGGCAACCATGGCTGACAAGGGAAGTCAGGGACAGCATAAAAGCTAAAGAGAAAGCATACAATGCGGTGAAGAGCAGTGGGAAACCAGGGGATTGGGAAGCCTACAAAGACCAACAGAAGACAACTAAAAAAGAAATAAGGAGGGAGAAGATTAAATATGAGGGTAAACTAGCCAATAATATAAAAGAAGATTGCAAGAGTTTTTTTTAGCTATACAAAGGGTAAGAGAGAGGCAAAAGTGGACATTGGGCCACTGGAAAATGACACTGGAGAAATAGTAGTGGGGAACAAAGAAATGGCGGAGGAACTGAATGGGTACTTTGCATCAGTCTTCACAGTGGAAGATATGAGTGACATCCCCAAAGTTCAAGAGAGTCAGGGGGCAGAGGTGAGTATGGTGGCCATTACCAAGGAGAAGGTGCTAGGAAAACTGAAAGGTCTGAAGGTGGATAAATCACCTGGACCAGATGGATTACACCCCAGAGTTCTGAAGGAAAAGCTGAAGAGATAGTGGAGGCGTTAGTGGTGATCTTTCAGGAATCACTCAAGTCAGGGAGGGTCCCAGAAGACTGGAAAATTGCTAATGTAACCCCCTTGTTTAAGAAGGGAGTGAGACAAAAGACGGGAAATTACAGGGTGATTAGCCTGACCCCGGTCTTTGGTAAGATTTTAGAGTCCATTATTAAGGATGAGATTTCAGAATACTTGGAAGCGCATGGTAAAATCGGGCAAAGTCAGCATGGTTTCATCAAGGGGAGGTCATGCCTGTCAAATCTGTTAGAATTTTTTGAGGAGGTTACGAGTAGGTTAGACAAAGGAGAGCCAATGGATGTTATCTACTTGGACTTCCAGAAGGCCTTTGACAAGGTCCCGCACAGGAGGCTGCTCAGTAAGATAAGAGCCCATGGTGTTAGAGGCAATGTACTAGCATGGATAGAAGATTGGCTGTCTGGCAGGAGGCAGAGAGTGGAGATAAGGGGGTCCTTCTCAGGATGGCAGCCGGTGACTAGTGGAGTTCCGCAGGGGTCAGTGTTGGGACCACAACTTTTCACTTTATACATTAATGATCTAGATGAAGGAACTGAGGGCATCCTGGCTAAGTTTGCAGATGATACAAAGATAGGTGGAGGGACAGGTAGTATTGAGGAGGCGGGGAGGCTGCAGAAGGATTTGGACAGGTTAGGAGAATGGGCAAAGAAGTGACAGATGGAATACAACATGGGGAAGTGTGAGGTCATGCACCGTGGTAGGAAGAATAGAGACATAGACTATTACTAAATGGGGAGAGAATTCAGAAATCTGGGGTGCAAAGGGACTTGGGAGTCCTAGTCCAGCATTCTCTTAAGGTTAACTTGCAGGTTGAGTTGGTAGTTAGGAAGGCAAATGCAATTTTGGCAGTTATTTCGAGAGGACTAGAATATAAAAGCAGGGGTGTGCTGCTGAGTCTTTATAAGGCTCTGGTCAGACCACATTTAGAATATTGTAAGCAATTTTGGGCCCCGTATCTCAGGAAGGATGTTCTGGCCCTGGAGAGGGTCCAGAGGAGGTTCAAGAGAACGATCCCAGGAATGAAAGGCTTAACGTATGAGGAATGTTGAGGACTCTGGGTCTTTATTCGATGGAGTTTAGAAGGATGAGGGGGGATCTGATTGAAACTTACAGAATACTGAAAGGCCTGGATAGAGTAGATGTGGGGAAGATGTTTCCATAAGTAGGAGAGACTAGGACCCGAGGGCACAGCCTCAGAGTAAAGGGAAGATCTTTTAGAACAGAGATGAGGAGAAACTTCTTTAGCCAGAGAGTGGTGAATCTATGGAATTCATTGCCACAGAAGGCTGTGGAGGCCAGGTCATTGAGTGTATTTAAGACCTAGATAGATAGGTTCTTGATTGGTAAGGGGATCAAAGGTTACGGGGAGAAGGCGGGAGAATGGGGTTGAGAAACTTATCAGCCATGACTGAATGGCGGAGCAGACTTGCTGGGCTGAATGGCCTAATTTCTGCTCTTATGTCTTATGGTCTTATGGTCTTATGAACCATCCCTCAAGAATATAAAGATACCTCCATTGTCCACCTTTACAAGTGGAAAGGAACTTGCCAATCTTGCGACAATCAGAGAAGAATCTCATTACTCTCCATCGCCGGCAAAATTTTCACCAGAATCCTTCTGAACCGCTTAGAGCAACATTTTAACCAGGATCTGCTGCCAGATAGTCAGCGTGGTCTCAGAAAAGGTTGAGAAACCACTGATGTGGTGGTTGCAGTTAGACAGCTCCGGGAGAAATGCCAGTTTCAGAACATGGACCTCCACACCGCATTTGCTGACCTGACCAAGGCCTTTAACTTTGGTCAGCTATGAGGGCAGTTGGAAGGCAATGGAGAAATTCAGTTACCCTGAGAAATTCATCACAATGATTCGACAGTTCTTTGATGGCACGCTCGCGTGTGTCCTGCATGACAAGTGAGTCTTCTGGCCCATTCCCAGTCACTAATGGAATTAAATAGGGCCGTGCGCTAGCACCAACTCTCTTCAGCATTTTTCTTTTTTCCGCCATATTCTCTGATGCTTTCCATGATGGTGATCCTGGTATCGGAGTCAGATATTGCAGGGATGGTGTGGCTTCCTTCGGTAACAGTCAAACATCAGAGGCTGAGGGAAAATGCAGAGAGGAAATCCCAAGCCAGCAACTTGCCCAAAACCCAATTGTCTGCAGTATCCTTTCCTGTTTGCAGCAGAACCTCCCAGTGTAGATCGACCTTAGCAGTCACCTTCGCACCCACTGGAATCCTACCAAACACATCAGATGATGAACACGATCATCTTCGTCTCAAAGGATAGACAAGATTTCTTTTTAATTACACTGCTGTGCAGTACCGCAATCGTTTTATAAAAGCAAGTTGTCTTTTAAGATATTTGGAAAATGCATTGATATTTACACAACCTTTTCATACTATAGGAGGATGAAACCAGGTCCTAAATTGTACAAGTTCATGAGGCCCACATATACTTTTGGAAATGAGATGAGGGAAAGGAAATATATAACTTAAATGGTAAGACTCTGAATTGAATAGAGGAACACTAATGTGCAGGTATACAAGATATCGGCATTGCAGGATATGCATTAGTATAGAAACAAAAAACGCTGGGAAGATTCAGCAGACAATTAAGGCAGCATCTGTGGAGCAAGAGACAGGGGGTTTTTTTTCATTCGTGGGATGTGGGCTTCACTGGCTAGGTCAGCATTTATTGCCCATCCCTAGTTGCCTTTGAGAAGGTGTTATTGAGCTGCCTTCTTGATCCACTGCAGTCCCTGTGGTGTAGGTACATCTACAGTGCTGTTAGGGAGGGATTTTGACCCAGCGACAGTGAAGGAACAGTGATATATTTCCAAGTCAGGATGGTGAGTGACTTGGAGGGGAACTTCCAAGTGGTGGTGTTCCCATCTGTCTGATGCCCTTGTCCTTCTAGATGGTGGTGGTCCTGGGTTTGGAAGGCGGATTTTAACGGGCTGGATTTTATCCTGTTGGTGAGTTCAGTGGTGGGCTCGGAAGGAGTCGGGACTCTTTTGAGGGAAGGATATTGCTGCCTGAACCCAATCAGGTGGCAACCAGCTCATGAATACATGTAATGCAGGCTTGCCACCAGATCACGTGGCTGGAGCGGCTCTGAGGTTGGGAGACCCACGTCAACTGATCCCCATGTAGGAGAAGGCACCGTATTTAAAAGGCAGAACGCCCTGTTTGGAAACTGAAACTCTGAATGCAGTTTTCCTGAGGGAGGGCTGCAATTGAGCTGGCCAGCATTGTTGGGTGTGTGAATATCACAACAGGAAACCTTTCAGGGTTCAGGTAGATGAAATTTCCAACTTCACACAAGTTCAGTTGGCGTCATCGACGGATTCATCTGCGTTCGGAAAATGTCACAATCCAGCCGGCACATCGCCTCACGGTATGGGGAGGGCTCGTGGCCTGACCTGCTCCAGGGCATTTGGGGATGCAGAGAGATTCTGATAGCTGCAAAAGGCTATCACAAATGACCAAGTTGGCCTGGACGGAGATGAGCAGCCATGGACTCCGTCCGAGGGACTGGGCCCAATGCTTAAAAAGGGTGAATGACCTCCTCCCCACACCAAGGGTGAGTTTGAGTTTCACACTGTGAAGGATGTGATTGCACTGGAGAGGGTGCAGAGGAGATTCACCAGGATGTTGCCTGGGCTGGAGCGTTTCAGCTATGAAGAGAGACTAGATAGGTTAGGGTTGTTTTCCTTAGGGCAGAGAAGGCTGAGGGGGGACCTAACAGAGGTATACAAAATTATGAGGTGCATAGATAGGGTAGATAGGAAGAAACTTTTCCCCTTAGTGGAGGTGTCAATAACCAGGGGGCATAGATTTAAGATAAGGGGCAGGAGGTTTAAAGGGGATTTGAGGGAACATTTTTTCACCCAGAGGGTGGTTGGAATCTGGAACACACTGCCTGAGGGAGTGGTTGAGGCAGGAACCCTCATAACATTTAAAAAGTATTTAGGTGAGCACTTGAAATGCCATAGCATATAGGGCTATGGGCCAAGTGCTGGAAAATGGAATTAGAATAGATCGTTGTTTGATGGCCGGCATGGACACAGTGGGCCGAAGGGCCTGTTTCTGTGCTGTATAACTCTATGACTCTACAAGTGTATGAAAGGTGGGCGGGAAAAGGAGGGGCACTTAAAGGCTAAGGGCCAGGATGGACGTTGAAGTGTAAAGTGTTCCCCCACACCAGCTTTCTTAGTTGCATAGGCTGTAAATGTGTGTGTCGCCGGAATCTGTGCCTTATCCAGATTTCCTGAGAGTGTGAGGATTGGAAGCTGACACTTCATGAGACCAGGGGGCAATCCGGCAGAAAGGAATTCTCCTCAGCATCACTGGAAATCTCATCTTTTCTCTCATTACTTTTGCAGGACAAGAGGGCCCACAATACCAGGGAGAGACCCAAGACTGGGGGTGAGAAGTTTGAACACTGACAGAGGCAGAGATGGGATCTCGGGAGCTGGCAGGGAAGCAGAGCGGTCAGTCCCTGCCTGATGCCGAATTTGGTTTGGTGGGCACGGAGAGTGAGGAGGAATTGCACTTACCCATCATCTCTGGTTACCGTGGCAACCTGCTGCACCCATGATTGGTCGTGCCTCTTTACATCATCACTCCAGCCATCGTTTTTCTACTTCATTCTCAGGGCTGACTGCCGCAGAGTTTGGTCGTGATCAGCCTCCATGTGTGCCACTGCCTGGGAGGAGGAACGTCCCGAGGACCATCCGGATGACTCTGAGGGCGTTGCGTCACACCGGCCCCCTGCACCTCGCACACACCTCGGTGCGGAATCAATCACGTGCTGGCCCAGGATCACAGCCTGGTGAGCACCACGCAGTCGCTGAGGGGTGAGGGATTACAGTTATGAAGTGTAAGAATGTCACAATGTGTGTACCATAGGGAAGGGAAGCAGGGGCAATGCCACATTTCTCCTTAGCTGGCTTGGTTTCAAATTTTGTCTGATAACACCTCTGTGAAGCACCTTGGGACATTTCACCTTGTTAAAGGTGCTATACAAAGGCAAGTTGTTGTTGGCTCGGTACATAAAAAACACAAGAGAAAGGAGAAATAGTAGGCCAAGCAGCCCCTCGAGCCTGCTCCGCCATTCAATACAATCACGGCTGACCTTCGTCCACTTTCCCACCCGCTCCCATATCCACTTATTCTCTGGGAGACCAAAAATCTGCCTATCACAACCTTAAATATATTCAATGATACAACAGCTACAGATCCTCTAGGCTGATATGATCATGGACTTAAATCCATTTTCCTGCTTGCCCCCATCCCTCTTGACTTTATAGATCAAAAAATCTGTCTTTCTCAGCCCAGAATATACTCAACGACTGAGCATTCACTCACGGTGGAGTGGAGAATCCCAAAGATTATCTATCCTCTGAGAGAAGAAATTCCTCCTCATCTCTGTCCTAAATGGGAGAGCCCTCATTCTGAAACTGTGTCCCCTGGTTTCAGTACAAGAGGAGATATGGTAAAGGACCATCTCATTGCATCGGTCTCTTGTCCAATGGAATGATTTGAGAGGTGGGGGGCAAAGTAACAATGGGTGGAATTTCCTGCTCCGCAGACTAAGTGTGGTGATGGGTGGGATAAGGGGTGTCTTTCCCGTTGGCTGGCAGGATGGGATTTCGCGCCCAATTTTATGCTTGGAAGCTCATTAATTATGCATCGGCGAGTAGCTCTCAGAATCAAATGGCGGGACAGGCACTGATTCACCCATCCCGCCATCACCTACTGGGTTTGACGGTCCTGGCGCCATGTTTAAATACTGCCTGAACGCACACATTCACTCTCTGCAGCCCAGCTGTGTGGACGGGCGACGCTGAGATGGCCCCAAGGAACAAGGAGTGTTGCGCCAAGGTTTAGCCACTGCTCCCTGGGGAGGCTTTAGTCAGAGATATCCACCAGCACCAGGACGTACTTTGTCCAAGGGATGGATTCAGGAGGTCCACCAACCTGGCCTTGCCAGCCTGGGAGGTGGTCACAAAAGAGGTCAGCTCAGTGGGCAACTGCCAAAGAAATGCCATCCAGTGCAGGAAGAGGATAAATGATCTCATTCACACTGCCAGGGTAAGTCAAGCTCCAGCTCACTTCAAACTCATACTCTCTTTACAGTATTATGCACTCAAAGTGTCACACAGGTCAGGGATCTCACACAATGTTAGCAGGAGAGGTATCAGATTTGAATGGCTCATCACCATGATAGATGATCGCCTATCATCTTGCAAAAAACATCTTCAGCCCTTACTGGGGGGGGGGTGCTCAGCAAACACAATAGCCACACATGCTTCCCAACTTCTGCTTTATCCCTTCTCATCAGATTCCATCCATTTGTTTTCATGCAGGCCAAGCTTGCCCACAACAAGAGGGAGAGATCCCAGACCACAGGACGGACGGCCAACACACTCAAGCTGACCAAATTTGAGGACGATGCCGCTGAGTTGGCAGGGGAGGACAGAGTTTGCTCTTGTGGTGAAGGTGAGATCAGCCTCTCCCAGCAACCCAGTGCAGATGATCCCTCCATGAGTTGATCACATCCTGACATTCACAGTGAGTGACATACAATGTTGTATTCAGCCTGCTCATGTACTAAATCTACCCTGTCTCTTAGCGTCACCAGCAGGCCCAGACACACCACCAGAGCTAACATAACCCCAGCTCTCAGGCCACCTCAGAGGAGGACGCTGAAGATCCATTCAATGAAGCCCTGTCATTGCGTTCACCTGCACCCCCGACCAGTGCAGAGACACACACCCCGGTGAGTCACAGATCTAGATTAGGCTCGGGGTCACATTCTGGGGAACACCTCACTGACATGTCTCCACAGCAGCCGGAGGCAGTAACAGACCAGGTCCTTGGCACTCAGAGGACTGCTGGAAATCAGACACTCGCTGAGTCCAAATCAGATGATGAGCCTCTGAAAACGTCCATTGCAAACATGCTGCAGATGTAAAGACAGGCGGGGGATCATCAGACAGATCTGTGAGAGGCAGTCAACAGACTAGAGCGAAGGATGGAGGAGTCCGTCTGTGTTCTGTCTGATGTTGTGGCTCTGACATGTGAGCACCTTCCATGGGAAAGGTTGCGGCTGCCTTGGAGACCTCGGTCCAGCAGGTTCTGCCAGATCTGCGCTCGGACTTGTACTCCATCGCTCTAGGCATTGATGGGATTCATCAGTGGCTGAGCGAGAGGGGGTAGGGGCACCTGACCTCACTGCAGGTGCCCCTTTTCCTCAAGGAGTCAGGAGATACCCAAAGGGAGGAGGACAAGCAGCTGGATACCTCTGGGCCATCCACCCAGGTGACTCTGAGAGTGTCCAGCCAATCCCGATCCCCTCTGCCCGTGACCCCCTCACCTCCAGCTACACAGGTCGAAGAGGGTGCATCTGGCCCACAGCAGGAGACTCAAAGCAGGCTGGGGCCCTCCAGGCGATGCCCGTCAAGGTCATCACAAACAACAGGGTGCCATAGTCAGCAGGCTGCCTCCAGCTCTGCTGTGGATGTCTGGAAGGCAGCAAGATGTAGTGGTAGGGTTAGAAAGGTTAAGAAATGTTGAGATCATGGGGACCCGAGTGTTCACTCACTGTACATGTAATGCACCTTTGTAAATGCATTTGCTGTTCATGGCAATGGACTCATTTGAATGTGTCATGCATATGCATCTATGTGCCCTCTTATTGCGAGGTAGAGCCAAGCTCTCACTCTGTGATTGCCTCCCTTTGTGAGCCTCAGATCCATGTGATGTTCCACAGACTCATGTTAGTTACTCGCCCCTTGTGTAATGTCAGGGGGATGTGTCAAGCTCTTTCCTGTAAGTGTCTGCACCATGAGTTTGGAAACTTTATTCCTTACAAGATACCATAAAGTTATGTGTGCCCATGTGCCTTGAAGGGTTATGAGTAATGTCGTTTAATCAACAATGAGCTGTCTTCATAGTCTTGTGCCAAAGCACAAGACCTGTAGTCATGATGGTCTTTCCAACCATGTGCGCATTTCTGTGGCTGCAAGAAGTGTGTCCTTCAGGTTGCCAGGACTGCAGAATGTGCAGCTGATGTAGGGTTTATGCTGGTGTGCAGCCTTGCACTTCCGACAGCAGCTTCCCACAGACCCTCTGTGGAGATTACTCCAGAGCCACACCTGAACGGTCCAAACATCGGAAACACATCTCCAGGATGCGAATGATCTTCTCAACGAAAGATCTCTTTGCATAGTGCGCATGTTGTATCTCTCCTCTGAGGCAATTTGAGGATGACACTTGGGTGGCATGAGCCATCTTTTCAGCGGGTACCCCTTATCACCCAGCAGCCAATCCTGTAAGCGTCGCAGCCCTCTGAATATCTGTGGCACCTGAGAGTGATTCAGGGTGTAATAGTCCTGAGAACTCTCGGGGTACCTGGCATAATGACCGCACAACAGTTGAACGTTGAGGGAGTGGAACCCTTTCCTGTTAATGAAGATCAGGGGCAGCACTCAGAGCGACATCTGTGCAATCGTTTGCTCTCTGTACTCTAGGGAAATCTGAGATATTTGCAAACCCCAGAAATCTAGCAACCTGGCTAGCTTCATCCAGTGTGAACTTTACTTAATGACTGTACAGGGCATCCGTCACCTCCTTAATACATTGATGTGTTGAGGACAGAGAGATGCTGCATAAGTCATAGAGTCATAGAGGTCTACAGCACAGAAAAAGGCCCTTTGGCCCATCAAGTCTGCGCTGGTCAAACAAGTGCCTAACTATTATAATCCCATTTTCCAGCCCTAGGCCCATAGCCTTGTATGCCATGGCATCGCAAGTGCACATACAAATATTTTTTAAATGTTATGAGGGTTTCTGACTCTATCACCCTTTCAGGCAGTGAGTTCCAGATGGCCACCACCCTTTGGGTGAAAAAATTCTTCCTCACATCCCCTCTAAACCTCCTGCCCCTTACCTTAAATCTATGCCCCCTGGTTATTGATCCCTTTCTACCCTATCTATGCCCCTGATAATTTTATACACCTCAATCATGTCACCCCTCAACCTCCTCTGCTCCAGGGAAAAAACCCCAGTCTATCCAATCTCCTCGGAACTAAAACTCTCCAGCCCAGGCAACATCCTGGTAAATCTCCTCTGCTCTCTCTCTAGTGCAATCACATCCTTCCTATAATGTGGATTCCAGAACTGCAATCAATACTCTAGCTGTGGCCTAATCAGCATTTTATATAGTTCCAGCATAACCTCCCTGCTCTTATATTCTGTGCCTCGGCTCCTATGGATCCCTGGAACGAGGTGCTTGAAAAAAAGTTGAATGGGCAGGTGACATTCAGGGGCACTGGCAGAGGGTGGCCTCTCAGTTCATGTGGTGTTAGATCCTCCCGCAGAATGTGGCAGATATGAGTCACCACATCTCTCGACAAATGTAGACGTGTGCGGCATTGTCTCTCACTCATCTCCAAATACGAAAGGCATCTTCAGTGTAACCTTGGTCATGCTAGTAGCCTCCATGGGATGGGTCTGAACTCCTCAACCTCTGGGTCATCTTGAGACTCCCCTGGACCACGCACCTCAGGCTGCTATCTAAGCTGTGCTAGACGGCACCAGGCCCTTCATCCCCCCCCTCAATCGGAACACTGCCCTCATGAAGGCAGCTTCGAGCGCAGCCTCCATTCTGCAATCCTCTTTATTCCTGTGGACAGATTGATCCAAGAGATTAGTATAGAATGCCCAGCTATAGTGGACCTCCCACTCCCAGCCAAAATGCCACTGTCATGCCTTAATGCTGTGCCTGTGCTACGTTCCAGTCCTGTAGCTGAGGTGCTACCTCACAGGTCATAGGTGCCTAAGAAGCCACCCCAACAACTTGACATCTCAATACCATTGAGGTTGGAAGAGGCTTGCGCACAGACATGTTATGTCCACCCTCACTAAAGACACTCAAATGATGCCTTATTTGGTTCGGAGATTGAGCCTGCCTTGTACTTTTGGAATGACTGAATGCCCTTTGACCCCTAACCCATGTCAATTGGACAATGTCCTTTACAGGGTTTCATTGATCATCTTGCAGCAGCTGTAATGCCTTAATGACTGGCTGCCTCTTTCCTTCTCACATTCCTCTCACTTTTAAATGCTCAATGAGACCGGCTCTACTGTGATTCCAATGGCTATAGCAACTGCACATAGAAGCTCACCCTTAGTTAGTGGTTCCAACTATAGCTTCTCAATAGAGTGTTCATGAATTCTCAGCTGAGCCTTCAGCTTCATGTTGAGAATCTAATAAGGATGAGGCTGCCCCCTGAATAGGCCCTGGAGTTCAGAGGTGGACTCCTCCCACACAGTCTCAGACCTCTCCCGTGGAGATTTTGTTTCAGTTTTTTAAACTGCGTCATTGATTTGGGGTCCCAAGATGGTGGTGCTGCACATCTACTCCCAGGCCAACTTCAATCCACCCCCTGACACCATTCCTGTCCCTCTGATCATCCTGGAACCCCAGGATGTACAGGTAGGCCTCCCTGCGGTAATTCTCCAGTCTCTCCCAGTAACCCTGGAACCCATAGCAATTGTTACGTGGACATTCCAGCCCTTCACCCTGAACCCATCACACTGATGTCCCCATACCCCAAGTGGACCTCACTGCTCCCCGTTGTGAGGCTGTGTGCATGGTCACGTGTAGAGGCAACCCCACCCCCACCCTCCCAACGAGAGCTTTGAAAGTACCCTCCCCCCACCTTTGTTATGTTTTCCCCATTTACAGACTGCAGATGCCTCCTCTGACCATGGCCATCCCATCTGCAGCCCAGTACCGAGCCAGACAACCCCACCACCGCCGAATGCGAGACAATGACCACGCCCTGCACACCAAGCTGTGCCTGATCCCCACTGGGCACACAGGCCTTGCTCCTCCCTGGAGTGCGACCACAACCATGTAGCATGGCCTGCGAAGCCCCAGGACTGCCTTTAATCTCTCACCCCTACCTTTTGCCCTCAGTCCCGGGACTATAATTGTCTGTCACTCATCTCCCCGGTTCCTTCAGGACTGACCACAACACCGGTTCCCTCCCCCACTCCGTGAAGCACTGTGTAACCCTTCTCTACTGTGCAAGCCTTACCCCACCCCAGTCATGAGTGTGTGTGCAACCCTTCCCTCTTGTGCTGACAAACCGCACCTCCTCGCGACTCTACAGTCTGTGTTCATCCCCGTCTACTCGTGCCATACCAAGCCTGCCCACCCCTCTGCTGTGTCTGCCCTTCTACCCTTCCATGTCAGGCTCCAGCTTCAGCACCCCCAATCTTCCCTCTGCCTGGCACCTACCAACACCCCCAAACCAACCCTCCCCTGTACCCTTCACTCTCACCTCCCCACCCCCACGCCCCCACCAGTGCCCCCAGTCGCCTTGCTGGTCTCTGCTGGTGGAGTGCAGCCCTGCCTGAGACCCGCAGAACACACTGAGTGCAGTCCTCCCGGAGAAGCGTAGCACCCACGGTGAGGAGGCCAGCTACACACCCACGGCACCCAGCGTGAGCAGCCGAAGCAGGCGCCCCCTGCCTGCCTGGTCCAACACCGCAGCTTTGGCAACGCTGGTGACCCGTTGGCTTTGAATGCCGCACTCGCCTCCAAGTCACGAGCGAAGTGAAGGTGGACAGCTGCACGCCACTTACATCTGGCCGTGATTCAGACCGGTCTAATGTCCCGCCGGCGGTAATTGGGAGGCGGAACATGATCCCGGTGGCTTGTGTTTCTAACGAGTGCTAATGTACGTAAATGGAAAATCCCGTCAAACATCAGCAGCAACTCCGAACCACCATCAGCCGGATGTGAAAGCGCTGAGGGGAAGATCCCAAATTGTTTTCCTGCTGGCGGAAAACTGATTTTTAGCCTCTGTCCGAATTTTCCGCTCCCGCCGGTCATGAATCCCGCCACTGGTGGGACCGGAAAATTCTGGCCAACGTACTTAATTCCCGTTCAGTTTTAGAGGGATTGCAGAGCAGCAGAATTGACACAGGCACCTAAACCTGGGCCATTTGGAATAAGTACCAAGCCAGAGCAGTATTCCTGACAGAAAGTGAGAAGAGAGTGTTATGAAGATATGTTGCGTAGCATGTTAATTATAAGGTAATCAGCTGGACATATCTACTCAACTTTTTGTAAAGAACACACTTGCTAAGCAAAGGACCCTGGCCTACAGCAGCTACTAAGTTGCATTTGCGAAGACCACAAGCTGCTTTATGGAGAGACTGGCCGGGATTTCCGGTGCCCACTGGCGTCGGGCGTGTTTGGTGGCGTGAGTGGAAAATATGGCGAGAAGGCCAAAAGTCGGTTTCACGACTTTGTGAAGCCCGTTTGTGATCGTTCGCTCAGCCCGTTGACGGCGGGCCATAGACCCATAGAACACTACAGCACAGAAAACAGGCCATTCGGCCCTTCTAGTCTGTGCCGAAATATTATTCTGCTAATCCCATTGACCTGCACCCAGTCCCTAACCCTCCAGACCTTTCCCATCCATGTATCTATCTAATTTATTCTTAAAATTTAAGAGGGAGCCCGCATTTACCACGTCAGATGGCAGCTCGTTCCACACTCTCACCACTCTCTGAGTGAAGAAGTTCCCCCTAATGTTCCCCCTTAAACCTTTCCCCTTTCACCCTAAAGCCATGTCCTCTTGTGTTTATCTCTCCTAATCTAAGTGGAAAGAGCCTACTCGCATTTACTCTGTCTATACCCTTCATAATTTTGTAAACTTCTATCAAATCTCCCCTCATCCTTCTACGCTCCAAGGAATAAAGTCCTAACCTGTTTAATCTTTCCCTGTAACTCAACTCCTTAAGACCCGGCAACATCCTAGTAAATCTTCTCTGCACTCTTTCAATTGTACTGATATCCTTCCTGTAGTTAGGCGACCAGAACTGCACACAATACTCCAAAGTTGGCCTCACCAATGTCTTATACAACCTCACCATAACATCCCAACTCCTATACTCAATACTTTGATTTATGAAGGCCAGTATGCCAAAAGCTTTCTTTACAACCTTGTCTCCCTCTGACGCCACTTTCAGGGAATTATGTATCTGAACTCCCAGATCCCTTTGTTCCTCCGCACTCCTCAGTGCCCTACCATTTACTGTGTACGTCCTACCTTGGTTTGTCCTTCCAAAATGCCATGTTCCCCTCATTGTAATACATCAGCATATCACCCCCCCGCGGGGGTGAGGTTGGTGGGGAGGGGAATGAAGGTGTTGGGGCAGTGAAGTTGGGGGGGAAGGGAGTACAGGGGAGGAGGGGGTAATGGGGGAGAAGATGGCAACTGGGGAGGTAGGTGTAAAGTGGGGGGGAGGGTGGAAGGTGTAAGAGAAGGAGTTTGGAAGGGAAATGGAGTGTGGAGAGGGGAAGGAGTCCAGGGGGGAGGAAGAAGTGCGGAGAGGGGAAGGATTAAGGGTGGAGGAAGAAGTAAGGTTGGGGGAAGGAGTTGGGTAGGGGGAAGGAGTAAAGCTGGAGGAAGAAGTGAGGGTGTCTGAGGGAGTCAGGGAAGGGGAAAGAGTACGGCTGGAGGAAAAAGTGAGGCTGGAGGAAGGAGTCAGGAGTGGGGGAAGGACCAAGAGTGGTGGAAAAAGGGTATCTGAGGGTGTTAGGAAGGGGGAGGGACTAAGTGGGTGGGGATTCCTGGGGGTGGGGGGTGGGGGGGGGCGGGGGTAGGGTGGGGGGGTACGGTGGGAGGACTAAGTGCAGGTGGGGGAAGGAGTTCCAGAGGGGAAAATGGGTCTGGAGGGGGAGAGGGGTTCCAGTGGGGGAAGGGGTCTGGGAGGGGGAAGTCCAGCTGAACGTGCAAGGGAAGGACCTGATGGGCCCATGATGGCTCCCTGGGGAGTGAACTGAGGGTGGGCGTGGTATGAGAGAATGGTGAGATTGACCGAGGGCAGAGTAAAGCGGTAGGGTGAGAGGGTGAGGGTTCGACGGCAGAAGGGATGGCGAGGGTGGTTGGCGGGGACTCTGAGGCAGACACGGACCCTGCGGGTGGGAAGGAAGTGGCCGGGAGGCTAATGTGGATGGGGATGGGATTTTCGGGAAGGAAGGGAATGTGTACGTTCACCTGGGCATTCCCAGAGGAAAAGACTTGTGGCTGATAGGTCATGGAGGGGTGATGGAAGGTGATGCCAGAGTGTCAACAGTGATGGGGGAAAGGAAACAAGTGACTGGGAGAGGGGAAAAGATGAGGGAGGTGATGAGAAAGCGAATCCAGGACCATGCTGTCTAAATCGAAAGTGAAACAACAGTCGTGGTGGGCGGTCAGTGGGTGGGCAGAGATGTGGGTCAGCTCAGATGGACAACTGAAAGCGAACCCTAGCCGGCAGCATTGAAAATGCTCAGGACATTGAGGTGAGTGTGATACGTGAAGGAGCCACGTACATGATAGAGTGCTTGCACGAGGCTCTGAAAGGCCCTGCCACACACACACTTCTCCCTCCAGAATCACTCGATTGGCAGCTGCTCCCTCTGATGACATTGAGGGGCTCACAGGCAAAGAGAGCTTGGAGTGAGAGGATGGAGAGCCTCTGAGATTCCTGAGTGGATGACCCAGGGGTGTCCAGCTGCTGCTTCTCCTCCCTTCAGGAGTCCGGGGGCCCCGGCCTGACCCCTTAAGGGGACGGAGCACCTGGAGGGCCATTGAGGTGCCCCATTTCCCTCTCACATTACCACTGCAGGAACTCACCCATGGCTCCAGTGATGGAGTGCAGGTCTGCACACATCACCACATCCTGCTGGACCAGGGTCTCCATGGCGTCTAACATCCTCCCCATGGAGACCTCCGTACATGCACACGTGGTCACCACTTCATCAGAGACCAGGTAGACGCACTCCTCCGACTCACATGCCACTCTGCTGAGGGCTTCAAACAGCCCTCTGCGTGATGTTCCCATGCCTTCTGCTGACTCTCCAGGATGAGTTAGAAGGCCAAATCTAGAGGCTCATCATCTGACTCAGACCTCACAGGTGCCTCTTCCCCAACAGTCCTCCAAATGCCAGAGAGCTTGGCTGAACCTGCCTCCTGCTGCTACGGACATGTGCCCATGTGGTGACCACCAGATTGTGAACTGGAGCCTGCTCTGGATCTAGGTTCATCCAAGGTGCATACCTCTGCGCTGGTGCATGTTGTGGGTAAGTGCTGTGATGAGTCTTCCAGAACTGCTTATTTCCAGCTCTTCAATGGAGGAGGTGTCCTCTTGGCTGGAGGTGAGGACCTGGATGGAGCTGAGGGACTGGCTGGCTGAGGGTGTCGGTCGCTTGGCAGAGCTCCCTGTGACCCAAAGTAGAGATAATTAGTGCATGTCAGCAGAGCCAAAAGCAGGAGAGAGCGCACTCACATTCGCATCGAGAGATGTGGTGCAGGATCCTTACAATGGTGTTCGCTGCCTACGTCACCATCATCGCAGGCATGGTCCATGTCCTCACCAGTCAGTGCGATGGCACGCTCCTCAAAGTGAGTGAGAGGCTGAGTGTGGCCCACTCCACCTCTGGTCTGGGACCTCTTCCTGCTGATGTGAGCAGGCTTCTCCTGAATGAAAACAGATGAAGAGAGTGTGAGCAGGACACATGGCACCATGTGGAATGTTTGTGCGGTGAGCGGAGGCATGAACAGGATGAGGACACGAGCTTGAGAGGGTATGAGCCTGATGGAGATGTGAGGGTGTGTGTGAGGGTTAGTGGTGTTGCTCCTTGAGGTGTGAGGTGGATGTGATTGGTTTGTGAGCGTGTGAATTGAGAGTGATGAGAAAAGTGAATTACCTTGGCGGAACAGATGAGACCATTCATCCTGTAGCAGCACTGGGGGGCTGTTCTCTTTTGCAGAACATTGGCACTGAGAACCACTGCCACCATCTCCCAAGTGGGATTAGTGAGGTTGCAACCTATCCTGCGGCCAGGGCGGGGGGTAAAGGACATCACAGTGCGCCTCCACTGCATCCAAAAGGCATTAGAAGGACACATCATTGAACCTGGGGGCTGTAGTCTTTATGCCTTTCAGAGCCATGTCTTCCTTGCAGCAGCCGTGGGCTGAAAGCATTGAGAGGTAGCGCACGGCTGGACTTTAAATATGGTGCCCAGCATGATGAAGTAGTGAGGTGATGGTGTGACGGGTAAACGAGAGCCTGCCCACCATGGAAATGGTGACTTTCCCAGGAATGCATAATTAATGTGGCAGGTTTAGGACAATACGGAGTGAAAAGCCGCCATTACGGCTGGTGGATAAAATGTCGTTTTACCCACCTGCTACCGCACATGGTGCAAATTTGGGACGTTTCCACCCACAGAGTCCATGGAGCTCTCAGAGACAGTGGCTAAGACAAGGCCCAGATGGAAGAGAGAGGTCATGTGACCCAGCTCCCGTGTGTAAAATATACTGGATTTGAAATAACAGTCAGAGACACTGCCATAGGGGCAGCTTTACTCCTTCTCTGAAATCATGGAAGCTAAGCTGATTGTGATTTGAAAACCCACCAGAAGATTGCATTGCTGCAAACTGAGAGTCCTTAAACAAGGATTCCGAATCAACACCATGGTGTCCAACAGAAAAGAGAACAAACTCGCCAAAATTGCAGAATAACTGCTTCAGTGAGAAACCCAAATAGCAGCAGCGACTGTGGAAAGTGACCCTTCAGATGTAAACACGCATCAGGACAATCCCTGATTCTTTTTTTCTGACTTTACATTTTACTTGGCCGAGTTTTAAGATCTAATGCTCTGCAGAGTTTTATTTCTTTTTTTCATACTTGGTGTTGGGCAGAGGGCTGTGTGTGTGTGTTTTTTGCCCTAGTTGGACATATCTGTACATTTTAATCTTTTTGTTAATAATTTCCGCATCTTTACCCGGGTGAGTTTTAGCAGTAAAATTAACTCGTCTTAATTTAAGGAACCTGGCTGGCTTCTTTCTTAAACTGAGCCACACACAGTTAAGTGCATATATTGAATTGGCAATATCACCTCCTTTTTAAATTCAGACTCTGTTATAACCATCCCAAGAGTGGGAGAAAAAGAGGAGTCAGTTCACCCTCCTGACCTGACAAGTCATTGCAGGGGGAGGAGGAAGGAGGTGTCTCTGGCAATTTAAGTAATGGTGTGGCTGCGTTGATAAGCATTAAGTGGATAAACAACCCTTGCTGGGAGTTCTGATCATTTATTTCATGCAAAATTGCTGGAGAATGGATTATACTTGAGTGTTAAGTTTTAAAAAAAGGTGGGGAAGATCTTGACTTTGTGCAACAGTATAAAACGATGGAAAGCCAGTCGGCAACTTTTACATCTCTCCCTAGACTTTTTTCCACTGAGAGCCAACCTCTGCCCCAGAGAATGGGTTAGGAAAAGTCACGTGCTGCAGGTATTGGAGAGGCACATTCAAACCAGATCAGCTGACACATAGAATGTTACTGGGCATAACCGACTTCCAGCTGATCAAATCAGGGATAGTTGTCCCATCCAAGGTGCACTAATTCATCTTGAGAACAGCAGAAATGCTTTCTTTAAACCTACTTACCAAGCAGAGGAGGAGGAGTGATAGTTGGTTTTATGGACGGTGTATCACTGAGTGGGGAAGGAGTCAAGAGAACAGCCCAGAAATAGAAAAGACAATTGGGCAGATCCGTCCTGAGAGAGCCTCAGGAGGGAGGAAACTGGGCCCAGTGAGGAGAAACTCACCCATCTCAAGCCAAGAGTGAGTCGGAAATAGAAGGTAGAGCATGTAAAATTAAGCGCACCCACTAAGCAAAATATTATGGTGTATTTTTTATTTTTCTGAATTCTTGAGGAGAGTTGAATCAAGGTAAGAAATGATTTTAGCTGCTACACTATGTGTATGCATTTGCTGGCTGAAAGATAAGTGGCTTTTAAAAAAGATTCATTCATGGGATGTGAGCACTGCTGGCAAGGTCAGCATCTATTGTCCATCCTTAGTTGCCCTTGAGACAGTAGTGGTGAGCTGCCTTCTTGAATTGTTGCAGTCCATGTGGTGTAGGTACACCCACAGCGATTTATATTTAGTCTTGTCTCACCAAACCTTTCAGTTCACCTTTAGGAAGGTTGAAGAAGCACATGTGAGGGTCACTACAATCTAGCCTAATCACAAAGGGAGGTCCTGCTATGTACCTCCAGTTTACAGGTCCTGTTATAGTTAGATGTAAGGCATACACGCGCACAGTAATGGAGGAACGAGCGACAGCCCATGAGGTACTTTTGAAGTTCAGCCACTTGTAATGTAGGAAAACCAGTGGCCAATTTGTGGATAGCCAGCTCCCACAAACAGTAATTTGATAATAACCAGGTAATCTGTTTTTGGTGATGTTGGTTGAGGAACAAATTTTAGCAGGTCAGTGGGTGGAGTTTCCCCTGCTCTTCTTTGAAATTATGCCAAGGGATCTTTTACATCCACCTGAGAGGGCAGAGGGGGCCTCGGTCTGTCATATCATTCCAAAAGGCCTCCAAATGAGCAGCACTTCCTCAGTACAGCACCAGAGCGTCAGCCAAGGTTTGGTGCTCGGGCCTCTGAGGTAACACCTGAACCCAGAACTTTCTGACTCGCAGGTGGAGTGCTACTGACTGAGCAGCTGGGGAATATCATCACAGCTGCCCCCTGTCTGCTGCCGTAACTTTTCACAAACCTTTAGGGCAGGAACTTTAGGTGTGGGCGCATACCAATGGCCCAGGAGAGGCTGGGGAACGGACCGCCGACCACCATCGACCCCCACCCACCACCCACCCCGACCGCGATTTCACGCTGCCTGGCCAATTCACAGCCAGTCAGTGTGAAACGTGCGGTGAAATGCCCAGCGCTGCCGGGGTGTTGGTGGGAGGAGGGCGGGCGCTGACATCAATGTGGGTAGGGGGGCGAGCGCTGATTGAAAGCTCCCTGAAGGAAGAGAGCTGCCTCAGGCTGCTGAAGACTTTAAAACCAATAAATAAAACTTTTAAAATCAGGGGGAAAAAATGTGCAAGCGTCACAACCGGTCACCCCCTGAACATATACATGAGAAAAATGCTGTCCGTCGATTTTTAAAAATTTTATAATGGAAACTTCGTCCCGCCCTTGGATGAGGTTTCGTGAAAAATGCAAAGTCCGCCTGGCTGATTCGCATGTCCGCCAACCGGAAGGTTGGACAAACCACGAAAAATTGGAGACAATCACAACTTTAATGACCTTAACAGGCCTTTTAACTGTCGGCAGCCGCCCATCCGACTGAAATATCGCGCGAGCGTGGGATAACGCCGGGACACTCGCCCAACGTCATCTTGCACGATTGGACTTGCGTCTGCACGCCGATTGAAAAATTTTGCCCTGAGGGTGTTTGCCTCAATTCTGGTGAGGTTATACGAAGCAAGAGCAGCTCCAAAAAAAATTCCCAGTCAGAATCTGTCAAATCACCACCAGCAATGAAAAAATGACATTTTGGAAAAATACTCTGCTGTAAGGCTTCTTCCGAAATTTATAAGCGTACTGTGTTTTTTTTTGAAAAGAATTATCTCTACAGACTGCCATTTAAGGTTTTTTTTTGGTTAATTATTATTGTCCCCAATGTGTTTTTGGATGTATTTCTAGTTAAAGACAACTTGTTGAATGTTGCTTGGGTTTGAAAATAGTTCTTCCTCCGTTAACCAATATTTGGAAAACCTTTGGCGATTTGAGGGTAAGAACGTGACTGAGTGAGCCCCATTATTCTAGTACACCTCATGGCAGCAAGTGCGTATGATGTCATTGGGATGAAAATGGTGCATGCTTCCTCTTCCCCCCACACCCAACCCCCTCCCCCACCCTGCCAAAACAAAACAGAAACAAACGTTTGGTAGACAAATTAGAAAAGGGCAGGATACCTATGCATTCCAGAATATCCTCTCAGGTGCATGCTAAAGACCCCACGGCACTATTTTGAAGGAGAGTTCTTCCCCGAGTCCTAGAATCATAGTCATAGAGTCACTCAGGCACAAAAGGAGGTCTTTCAGCCTATTTACTTTATGCCGGCTCTCTGCAGAACAATCCAGTCAGTCTCATTTCTCCCATCTATCACCATAACCTTGCAAGTTTATTTCCCTCAAGTGCCCATCAAATTTCTTTTTGAAATCATTCATCGTCTCTGCTTCCACCACCCTCATAGGCAGCGAGTTCCAGGCTATTACCACTAGCTGCGTATAAAAGTTACTCCCCACATCCCCACTGATCTCTTTCCCAAAACCTTAAGTCTGTGTACCCTAGTCATTACACCAGTGGCAAATGAGAACAGTTTCTCTTTGCCTAACTTATCTAAAGTTGTCATAATCTTGTATGCCTCTATCCAATCTCCCCTCAGCCTCCTTTACTCCAAGGCGATTTGGCTTCTCCAACCTAACCTTGTAACTAAAATCCCTCATCCCTGGAACCATTCTCATAAATCTCTCCTGCACCCTCCCAAGGAGCCTCACATCCTTCCCAAAGAGTGATGACCAGAACTGGGCACAACATTCCAGCTGTGACCTAATCAGAGCTTTATACAGGTTCAGCTTAACTTTCCTGCTTTTGTACTCAATACCTCCTTATATGAAGCACAAGATCCCATATGCTTTGCTAACTACTCTCTCAATATGTCCTGCCACCTTTGTCACCTGTCCCTCTATCCATGTACACTTTTTAGAACTGTGTCATTAAATCTATGTTACCTCTCCCTAAGCCTTCTTTCAAAATGCATCACCTCACACTTCTCTATATTAAATTTCATATTTCACCTTCCATTTGCCTGCCCGTTCTGCTAGCCTATTTATGTCCTGTTGTAGGAAATTGGTATTATCATCACTGTTTGCCACACCACTAAGTTTGACATCTTTGGCAAATCTTGATATTTTACTCCGAATTCCAATATCCAAGCCATTTACATATTTGAAAAAAGCAGTGGTTCCAGCACTGGACCTTGGGGAACACCACTGCCTACCATCCTTCAGTCTGAAAAACAACCATCAACCAAGACTCGCTGCTTTCTGTCCTTAAGCTAATTTTTTTTATCTAAGCTGATACTGACCTTTTATGTGATACAACATCAAATGCTTTCTCAAAAACCATATAGACAACATCCACTGATACCCCTCATCAACCTTCTCTGTTGCTTCATCAGAAAATTCAATTAGATTGGTCAAACATGATCTGTTATTTAAAAATCCCATGCTAGCTCTCCTTAATTAACTCAAACCTCTCCAAGTACCTGTTTTTTTCCCCCATGATTATTGTTTCTGAAACCTAACCCACCAGTGAGGTTATACAGACCAGCCTGTAGTTACTAGGAATGTCCATACACCCTTTCTTGAACAAGGGTGTCACATTTGTCATTTTCCAATCCTCTGGCATCTCTCCTACATCTAGAGAAGATTGGAAGATTATGGCAAGTCCTTCCGCTAGCTCCACCCCCAAGTTCCCTTTGCAATCTGGGATACAAACCATCCGGATCAGGTGACTTATCCACTCTCAGCACAGCCAGCCTTTCCAGTACATCCTGCCTCTCAATTTTCATCCCGTCCATTACCTCCACCGTCTCTGCTTCTACCAAAATTTTGTCAACATCCTCTTCCTTAGTAAAGACCAATACAAAGTACTCATTAGGTATTCTAACCTTGCCCTGTGCGTCTAAGCTTGTTCTGGCCAATATTTATCTCTCAACCCAACATCACTCACAAAAACATGGTCCTTGCTGCTTGTACTGTGTGCAATTTGGCTGCCTGAGTTTCTTACATTACAACAGTGACTGCACTTCAAAACTACTTCATTGGTGTAAAAAGTGTTTTGGGATTTCCCGAGGATCTGAAGATGACCCTCTTCCTTTACTTTGTGATGCAGCAAGTTGTCTGCTATGCACTGATCTCATTGGCCAGGTTAGTATAATGAGAACTTAAGGGTTGACCCTGACTGAGCGCAGCCTGTCTGGAACAAGTTCTCTGGTGGACTCGATACAGTGGAAGTAAGGAAGCAACATCCTTCCTGTGTTTTTTCCCTGCTGTGTTGGATATTGGCTCTCCAGTGCTGCTGGATCCTCTTTCTCTGAGTCAGTCTAAACTTTTTTCCTTTCTCCTCCACCTCCAATAAAATGAATATTCATTTTGTACAAAGGTCAAGTAGTTCATTTCTGGGTGTTGAGCAACAATTCTCCTCACTCACTAAGGGATAGCTTAGCTATAAATCAGTGTGTGGATCTACCAATCAATGACCAATTAAACATCCACTATTTGAACACAGCTTACAAACAAATTCCATAATTGAGCCACAAAGGCCGGTTCCCTGCCCCACCCCCATCCCGGCCACCCTGCTCTAGCGATGACCTGTGGCAATGCGACGAATAATCAGTGCGTTGGCCTGCTCATAATATTCATAGAAATTATGGCAAGAATTTCCTGCCCTTCCTCAATCTGTACCATGGGATCGTTAATACATACTTGAATCACCGGAACAAGCAGACAGGACCTCGGTTTGACATCTTGTCCGATTGATGGCACCTCTGACAATGCAGCACTTCCTCAGTACAGCACTGGATGCAGAACTGTCTGACCAGCAGACCCATGAGCGCCAACAACTCACTCACTCACACTTGGCTAATGATTCAGTTATTTTTTGGCTTATGTTCAGACCCCTAAGGTTCAGCTACTCATAAAGCCACGAGGCATATCCCCCTAATGTGCAGCAGCATATGAAGCTCCCTATATTACCCTGCCTTCACTTACTAGATTGCAATAATCTAAGACATACATCCCCAAAGGGTGGATACAGACATCATCCGACTATTATATCATAGCTGTCGGCACCCCTCTCTCCCTGACTGATTGGAGCCACCCAAATTCAAATAGGAAAGAAGTTGATTGGTAGGAGTCAGACTGAATTCTTCTCTCAGTCAAGACCACCAAGCTTTGGGTAGTTCTCTCTTCGCCAATGTAGCACCAGGTGTTGGTCACAATTCCCAGGCCAATATATTTCTGCAAAGCCATTTCTCATGTCCCTGGACTAATTCCCAGGATCTGCTCTCAGTTTCTTGTCGTCATGGTGCCGGATAATTGTCAAGTGCTGGTAGTCATAGGAACTAAGTTGTGGGTGGTCACGCTGGGATGTGGAAAGCTGCTTATCTCTTTCCTCCAAGAAACATGGCTACCCGAGCTGCCTCAACATGAAGAGAGATGTGAACGAGAGAAAAGTTGTTGTAGATTAAACATTCTACCACCAGATGGTGCTCCAGCTATTCCATCAACAAATAAATCAACAGCAGGGACTCTTTTATCCGACCTGAGTTTCTTATTAACTGTTTTGTGAATTTGGCTGCTACTTCCTATTCCTTAAAGCCCCAATTTTAACCTAATGCTTCTGGCAAGTGGGGAGAGGTTTCTGGTCAATGGCCATTTTGAGGCCTGCCCAATTATTACATTTGGCTGATGTCAATGGAGAGGAAAATTGGATGGGCTGTAAAAGGGGAGCCCAACTGGGACCCGTCTTCTTCCTGCCGGATAGGTTAAGTTAAAATGAGGCTTAAGTCTTCCTAGGCCAGGTGCCAATTCCCAATCGATGCATCTTGAGAATCATCTGTTCATATCCCTCTTTTGATTCTATTTAAAACCAATCTGTACGCAAACCTTTCTTTGGTCAATTCTGACTGGCTGTTTTCCTCACTGCCTCTTCCACTCCATTACCCTTGACAGAACCTTATCCCATCATGCTCCTGCAGTATGGAATTATTTTCTTGAATCGCGTTGTCTCACTACCTTTCCACATTTTTAAAAATTCTTTCATGGGATATGGGCTTCACTGGCTAGGCCAGAACTTATTGCCCATCCATAATTGCCCTTGATAAGGTGGTGGTGAGCTGCCTTTGTGAACCGCTGCAGACCCTGTAGTGTAGGTACACCCACAGGGCTGTTAGGAAGGGAGTTCCAGAATTTTGGCCCAGCGATGGTGTAGGAACAGTGATAGAGTTCCAAGTCTGGATGATGTGGTTTGGATGGGAACTTGCAGGTGGTGGTGCATCTGCTCTCCTTGTCCTCCTAGGCAGTAGAGGTCGCCGGCTTGGAAGGTGCTGTCGAAGGAGCCTAGGTGAGTTCCTGGATGGGAGACCAATCAAGCAGGCTGCTTTGTCCTGGATGGTGTTGAGCTTCTTGTGTGTTGTTGGAGCTGCATTCATCCAGGCAAATGGAGAGTATTCCATCACACTCCTGGCTTGTGCCTTGTAGATGGACAGACTTTGGGGAGTCAGGAGATGAGTTACTCACCACAGGATTCCGAGCCTCTGACCTGCTCATCAGCTGAAGGGGTGATAAGGGTGCAGTAGGTGGTAACTGGCAGGAGGTTCCTTTGCTCATATTTGATATGATTCCACGAGATTTCATGGGGTCCAGAGTCGATGTTGAAGACTCCCAGGACAACTCCCTCCCGACTGTATACTGCTGTGCCGCCACCTGTGGTGGTTCTGTCCTGTCGGTGGAATGCGGTGATGGTGGTGTCTGGGACATTATCTGCAAGGTATGAGGCTGTTGCTTGTCTAGACTGTGGGACAGCTCTCCCAATTTTGGCATAAGCCCCCAGCTGTTAGTAAGGAGGACTTTGCAGGGTCGACAGGGCTGGGCGTGCTAGTGTTGTTTCCAGTGCCTAGGTCGATGTCAGGTGGTCCATACGGTTTCATTCCTTCTAGACTTTGTAGCGGTTTGATACAACTGAGTGTCTTGCTCAGCCTTTTCAGAGGGCATTTAAGAGTCAATCACATTGCTGTGGGTCTGGAGTCACATGTAGGCCAGACCAGGTAAGGATGGCAGATTTCCTTCCCTAAAGGCATTAGTGAGCCAGGTGGGTTTTTCCAACAATTGGCATTGGTTTCATGGTCACTTAATGAGACTAGCTTTTAATTACGGATTTATTAATTGAATTTAAATTCCACCAGCTGCTGTAGCAGGATTCGAACCTTCAAATGTTAACCAGCTTTTCTTAAGATTGCTTAGTGTCCACCTTATGTAAAGTGCCTCGGGACATTTTGTTGAATGAAAGACCCTAACTGAATGTAGGTTCATACAATCTGTTGGGATTTCCATTCTCTCCACAGATAATTCTCCCTTTGTGTGGTAAAGTGTCTGTCTTCAACTGACCAAACCCTCTGACTGAATGGGTGAGGTTTAGAGAGGGTGCAGAAAAGATTTACAAGGATGGTTCCAGGAATGAGAGATGCAATTTTAAAACAATTCATTCACGGGATGTGGGTGTCGCTGGCTAGACCAGCATTTATTGCCCATCCCTAGTTGCCCTTGAGAAGGTGGTGGTGAGCTGCCTTCTTGAACCGCTGCAGTCCATGTGATGTAGGTACATGGTTGTTGTGGATAGATGGGAGAAGCTGGGATTGTTCTCCTTCAAGAGGACAAGGTTGTGAGGAGGGTTGATAGAGGTGTTCAAAATCATGAGCGATCTAAATAGAATAGATAGGGAGAAACTACTCCCATGGGTACAAGGATAGAGAACTAGAGGACACTGATTTATGGTGAATGGAAAAATAATCAAATGTGACATGAGGAAAAACTCTTCTGCACGTTACATATAACACCCTGCAGATAAATAATAGGGAATATTAAAAAGAAATGTGTGGGGTTTTTTTCATTTTCTTTGATGATGCTCTTTATTATCTATAAAAGTATTAGATATAGGGAAAAGACTGACTATCAAGAATCATCCAATCAGTTAACAAAGTAGGACTGTTTGCAATTGTGCGTGGGTAGGTAGAGCACTGAGAGGATGGATTTGTCAGTGACCAATGGCAGGAGCCTGGGGGCGGGACAATTGAAGGCATGAGGTCATGTGATAAAACCTCCAGTACTATTTCCACCCAGAGTTGGCAACCCAAACTCTGATGACATATGGGGTGGAATTGTATGATATGCAATGGTCCCTGCCCCCAGCACCCCTACGGTTAAATGTCGGAGGCAAATTTGCAGCAATTTAATGGATCGTTAATTGGCGTGAGCCAATGTCTGACCTCACATGGATAAATACCTTTGTACATTATGGCTTGTCATACTTGTGTGACCTCTGATTTCTGAGGATACCTGAGGAAGTGGTAGAGGCAGGAACCCTCATAACATTTAAGAAGTATTTAGATGAACTCTTGAAACACCATAGCATACAGGGCTACAGGCCAAGTGTTGGAAAATGAGGTTAGAATAGATAGGTGCTTGATGGCCAGCATGGACATGATGGGCTGAAAGGCCTGTTCCTGTGCTGTATAACTCCATGACTGTATGACTCTATCACGATATGTAAATAAAGGTTTTCAACACATGGAAAATGGTATCAAAAGTATGTAGCCAGGATTGAGTGGGTTTTTAAAAATTATATTCTCATGGGATGTTGGTGTTGCTGGCTAGGCCAGTTTTTATTGCCCATCCCTAATTACCCTTGTTCAGAGGGCATTTTACAAGCCATCCACATTGCTGTGTGTCTGGAGTCACACCTTGGCCAGACTGGGTAAGGACAGCAGATTTCCTTTCCTAAAGGGCATCAGTGAACCTGATGGGTTTTTACAACAATCAGAAATGGTTCCGTGGTCATCATCAGACTTTCAATTCTAGATTTTTATTCAAACTTGAGTCCCCAGAGCATTACCCTGGGTCTCTGGAATACCAGCCCAGTGACAGTACCACTACGCCTCTGCCTCCCCCTTTGATAGCTGTAGGACAGCCAGCAACTGCGAAAAACATTTGTACAGGGCATCAGCAGCTGGGTGAATCAGTATGGCTTTGAATTATCTGGTACCTGCTCCTGCGGAGAGGAAGGGAGATTTGAAAGAGAATTGGCAATTCCTCCAATGTCAATGCAGAATTATGAGATTGCCACATGGTTAAACAAGAAACCTGGACAAATAAGAGTAGCAACTCTATTATCAGTGATGGAGAAGGAGTGTTATAATCTGCATTGCACCCTCAACCTCATTGAGGAGCAGAAGAGCCAGACTTGTGAAACCTTGGATGCCTTGAAGACACACTTTGAACTCTCTGCTAATGATATTTATGAATGCTACATGTTCAACCCCAGGGCTCAGGAAGTGGGGGAGAATATTGATCAGTATGTGACTGCGGTGATATGTTTAGCTGAATCTTGTGATTTTGGGCAACTGAAGGATGATCTCATCAGAGATAGGATTGGCTTAGCAATAAGAGATCCTGCCAGTGGGAGCACACTGCTGAGAGAAGAGAAACTTACTCTCAAGAAAGCCATTGATATGTGCAGGAGCTCTGAGACACTTAATCATCAGCTGAAGAGCATTGATGGGAGAGGCTGAGAGACAGTCCAGGCCTTCCAGTGATTAAATGGGAGGACAGCTTACAGAAGGCCCAGCAGAAAGAGTACTAGAAGTAAATACTGGGAAGGACAGCACATGATAGAAAGTTAAGTTAATGGAATTGGCAGATAAATTACAATCGGGGTTACCTGCAGGCATGAAGAAAGCAGATATAATTGAAGGTATAGGACAGCATTTAAAGTTGGAAGTGACACCTGACACTAGTGAGCCACAGCTGGAGGTAGTGATACTTCAGTTAGGAATGAAGAAGCTTGAACTTAAACAAGCAAAATAATTGAAAAAGAAACTTGAAATAGAGGCAGCAGAAAAAGGAAATGAGAAAGGAAGAGCATTTCAAAGGGAGCAAGCGAAAGGCAGAAGAGAGAAAGAAAACAAGAAAGGGAATTAGAAATGGCAAAGATAGAAAAGGAGGAATGAGAGAAAGAGAGCTAGAGAATTCCACCTTAAAATGCAGGCAGCTAAAAAAAATGCCAGTAGGTGAGGAAGGACTTATTTCCAAATCAGAACCCAATGGGGAGATGTTTAAATTTGTACAAGCTTTCCAAAGTTTGAGGAAAGAGATGTTGAAGCATTCTTTATTTCATTTGAGAAGATAGCTAAACAGATGGAGTGACCACAGGAAAACTGGACATTATTATTACAATCCAGGTTGGTGGGTAAAGCACATGAGGTTTATGCTTCACTATCAGAAAAAATGTCGGTGAATTATGATGTGGTAAAAAAAATGCTATTTTGAGTGCATATGAGTTGGTTCCTGAGGCATATAGGCAGAAATTTCAGAATATAAGGAAACAGCCTGGGCAAACTTTTATTGAATTTGAGAGGGTAAAGCAAAGTAATTTTGACTATTGGATACAGGCATTAAAGGTAGAAATGACATCTGAAGCTCTTAGGGAAACAATTCTCTTGGAAGAATTTAAAGCTTCACTTCCTCTTGTAGTTAGAACCCATGATCTAAGACCGGAAAGTTAAAACAGCTAGACAGGTAGTGGAGATGGCTGATGATTATGAACTGATCCATAAATCTAAACCCTTTTTCCGTCATCCCCATAAATTCAAGGATAGAAGATGGGAAGGTAAATGGAAGGCAAGTAGCCAGGGAAGAGAAGTGACAGTTGGGAATTCTCAGGAAATTTCTCCTCAGACCAGAAAGGAAGATGCCGAGTGTGGAAGTGACATTCGAAAGCCTAAGTGTTTTCATTGTAACAAAGTGGGATATGTTAGGGCAGATTGCTGGAAATTAAATGGTAGACCTATTGCAGTAACAGGAATGCCTAAGGAATCCTCAGGAAAGGTTGCGTCAGAAAAGGAAATGGTTGTTAAAACTGTAGCAGAAAAGGGAAAGGGGGATATGGTTCAGGACAGCCCAGAGAATTCATCTTTGATGACTGGTGAAGGAAGTCAGATTAACAGAGGGTCTGGATGTTTTGTGTTGAAGGGAGAAGTGTTCTCTCGCTCCTCCAACAAAATAGCTAAACAGATTAAAATTCTGAGAGAAACAGAGAGGAGCAGATCAGTTATTGATGGTGGCTGATGATACAATTTGTGTTCCAGGTGGTTTAATGAAGGGAAAGGTATTGATAAGAGGTATTAATGGAATTTATGAACCTATTTCTTTGTGTAAAGTTAACTTACAAGTCACTTTATAAATGGAATTGTTACAGTGGGAATTATTCCTATTGAAGGGGTAGATTTTATTCTGGGTAATGACTTGACTAGTGGAGACAGTAATATGGTAACAACTGTATTACAGCAGGCTGATCATGTTGATCTTTACAAAGTTCAGGAAACTACTGTGGCCAAAAATCAAACACTTATTGCAGATAACGAGCAATGGACGGAAAACCTGATTAATGTAGAAAACCAACTTTTATGTGTGAAAGAGGGGTTTGCTAATTAAAGAAGAGAATGGGTGAGAACAATTCAGAATCAGTCACAGAAAGTAGAATACTTGACTAAGGGCTTGAAATGTCTAATCAGTGAATCGGCCCGGCTGCCTTTGGATTTCTTGTGAAACCTCATCCACGGGCGGGATGAGATTTTGAACGGTGATGTTAAAGAAATAAAACATTTTCAAACTAATTTCTGCCTCAGGAAGCTTTTACTGCGCACACTCACGCACATGCACATACTTCCACGCTCACCCTCCTCACCACTAACCCCACCCACCACCCTGGTGGCGCTGCCGTGTGCGATTCATGCTGGCCGGCCAATCAACAGGCAGCCAGCGTGAAATGGCGATCGAGGCCTGGCGGTGGCCCATTTCAAGCCGCTCCTGCTCCCCCAACCCACCCTCACCCCGCTGATGGCTGGAAAATCCTGGCCAAGATTTCAATGTACAAAAATGCCATTTTGACTTTGCTAAATTGAAATGAGAATTTACCACGTTTGGGTCCGGAAATTGAGCTTGAGGATGGAATTACGCCTACCAGTGAACGCAAAAGACGACTGGGCTGTAGACTTAAATGAAACACTTTTTTCTGAGTTAAAGCCTGGGAATAAGAGGAAAAAGAAGCATGAAAGTTGAGTTCTGATAATGCTATGTTGTACAAATCCTGCTAACCTTACCACGTTTATTGACTTTGTTTAAGTACGTTTTTGTAATCATATGATATAACATGCCTAATTGAGAAACAAAATGGAAAGCGTATTTGTATCGTGTGTAATAAACTATTGCTAGAGGTTTATGATAAGTTTGTGTGAGGCGGGTGTAAGGCCATTGCAAAGAAACCTTCACTGTATGAAGCTTTCTTTCCTCCAAAGGGAAGTTTTCTATCCTCCAAAGGGGAAGATGATAGGAAATAGAGATAGTTTGAGTAAGTTATATTGATATTTGTGGGTGTTAGGAATGAATTTTTGCTTTAAATTTTAAGTTTGATTTGTATTTCTGTATGCGTGTGTTAAGAAAGGTCAAATGGAGTTTTAGTTTCACTTTAGAAAGGTGCATGCATTTCTAATGAGGATTTTTACGACCCCTAAAGAGAAAGTAAACATACAAGAGTAGAAAGATTGGACTGTTGCCTAGCAACAGGGGGCCAGATATGCAGGTTCCTCCCACAGACACACAGGAGAAGAGAAACAGCAGTTTATTTTGGAAGCTGTTTGAGTTCAGTTGGTTTGAAGACAGCTGGAAAGCAGACACAGCCTAAAGGGGACAGATAGCAAGTCCCAGGCTAAGGAAAACCCTACAAATCCAGGGAAGTGGAAGAAGAGATGACCTTCCAGCCAAAGGCTGAAGGACAGCTTTCAGTGAGACTGATTGGTTCACTATGTGACAAGAGTTTGGGGGGGAGTTGAGGAGAGATCCATAGCATCTGTTTGAGGTGGCATCTGTCACTTGGTTTCAGAGTGTGGTGTGTCTGACTACATGGCACCATACGTTTACGTAGACTGTGTACTTACTGTGGACATTAGAATATAAGAGTTTTTGTGGCTTGTGTTATCCTTACAAATCTGTATACATCTGTAAAGATATAGTTGTGGGTGAAGGAGTATTGTAATATAGTTCATCTTTTCTTGTTGAATAAATGTTTTATTCTTTTGTTAAAAGTTCATCAGCTGACTCCTGTGACTCTGTTCAGTAACCATTCTCCACATGTCTAAACAAACAAATAAAAGTTAGGATCTATTAAGCTGGGTTCCACTCTGGGATCAGGCTTGTCCAGGGGTAGCCTCAGCTGGGGATCATAACATGCGAAAGTAATGTCAGGACACAGGTTCAGTCACCAAGGGTAGTGGAAATCCCTTCAAATTTCCCTGGTTGCCAGGTTATTGGAAATTTTCAAGACTGAGATTGAGAAGTTTTTGTTAGGTCAGGGGTTATGGAGCACAGATAGGAAAATGGGGCTGAGGTAAAATTTAGGGTTGTCTTTCATGACCTCAGCTTGTCCCAAAATATTTTACAGCCAATGAAGGGCTTTTGAAATGTAGTCACTGTCGTAATGTAGGAAATGGAGTAGCAAGCTGCTACAAAGAGCAATGTGATATTGACCAGGTCATCTGGTTTTATTGATGTTGGTTGAGGAAGAAATATTTCCCCAGGACGAGTGGGGAGAATTCCCCTGCTGTTCTTTGAAGTAGTGTCGTGTGATAATTTACATCCACATCAGGGAGCAGAGGGGTCCTCAGTTTAACATCTCATTTGGAAGATAGCTCCTCCAACGGTGTAGCACTCCCTCGGTACCTGCCCACCTAGGTTATGTGCTCAGAAATGAAAATGCAATCCATTGAGCCATGGCTGACAGGTGAATACAGATCAGCAATGATCTAATACATTTTGGCTGGAGGGGCTGAATGGCCTCCTCCAGCTCCTGTGTACTGGTGAGTCCATGCTATATTGGAAAAGTGCCTCTCCAACAGGAAGTGGACTGGAAAGGGGAAGGTAGAACTGAATCCATACATTGTGCTCCAATAAAAATATCCCATTTTCCTGCAGAAACTTTAGCTCCACATTTAAATCATTGCAGTTGAATCCCTTGACCTGACCTCCACATAGCTTCTTTAAGGATCTTTTTCTGGTGTGTATTTACTTTTCCACATGTGTTCCGCAGACTTGGGCTAATTTGTTTTAAGAGTTTCCTACACTCAAGACATGTTGGTGCTGTAAACTGGCACTGGCCACAAGTGCTATCAGGGACTGGAAGGAAGCCAAGGCAGTGTAGCGCAGGTGCCTGCTCCTCTGAGACTGTTCCGGGGCAGCCCTTCGGAAATGAGCAACTCATTTCCCCCCAGCTTGGTCTCCGGAGAGACTCAATGCCGATGCCCTAATGGTGAAAGGTACTCGTTTCAATGCGAAACCACCTGCCCCCATGTCCCTTAACCTCTCTGAGTAAATGTTTTGATAATAATAAGTTATAATCATAATGTTTAACATATGTTGGGAAAAAAAAATCCAGACAGTTCCCTCCAAAGACACCCTTTAACTACTGTTAAAACCACTGTTTTAGCTTCAGTTGAAAGAGGGGATTGGGGGGTGCGGGGGAAGTCTCCTGACTGGAGAGTTTTATAGTTAAATTATGATTCTGTACTGTAAAATCTGCTACAATGGCCATGTGGTATTGGAATGACATCCTGTAGCACAGAAAAAGTTCGCATCCATCTTACAAGCAAATGCTCCTATTTTTGTTTTACTCTGTTCTTGATTTAGTGATCCTTCTCCCCTTTGTCTCTCTTCCTGCCCTAAAGACAGAGACACCAGATATCCAACAGGAGCAATCATCCTCCAGCATTTTTCTCAAAAGCCTGTTCTTCATGTATGAGTGAAGCCCTGATTTGCTATTACATAGAATTATATTGAATGTACATCACAGACACTGGCCATTTGGCCCAACCGGTCCATACTGGTATCTGTGATCCACATGAACCTTCTTTCACCCGTCTTCATCTAACCCTATCAAGATATCCTGCTATTCCCTTCTCCCTCATTCACTAATCTAGCTTCCTCTTAAACGCATCTATATATTCACCTGAACTAGTCCTTCTCAAAGCGAGTTCCACATTTCCACCACTTTCTGGGTAAAGACGTTTCTCCTGAATTCCCTATTGGATTTTTCAGTGCCTATTTTATATTGGTGGCCCCTTGTTTTCCCCACGAGTGGGAACACCTCCTTTATGACTATCCTATCAAAATCTTCCACAATCTTAAAGACCTCTATAAAGTCATTCCTCAGCCTTCCCTTTTCCAGAAAAAAAGAACCCCAGCCTGTTCACTCTTTATTTTTCCTGGTGGGTGTATCTATCTGTTCTGGTATTGTTCCTGTACACCTCTTTTGCTCCTTCTCCGTTTATATCCTTCCTGTAACATGGAGGCCAAGAGTTTGCACAGTACTCAAAGTGTGGTCTAACCATGATCCACCTCAGCTGGATGATCCCACTCAGAATAATGGAGAGAGATTTATACTGTTGGTTCTCCGCCCATCTTACATCACTAGCCATTTCCCATGGCTAAGAATGAAAGCCTCGTGAGCATGGCTGAAGCTTCATTTAAATAATAATTTATGGTACAAAAACAAAAACCTGGAAAAACTCAGCAGGTCTGACAGCATCTGTGGAGAGGGATACAGTTGACGTTTCGAGTCCGTATGACTCTTAATGGGACCATCTTGCAAGGTACTTCCCAACATTTGGCGATGCAGGATGCCCATCCCTAATCACTCCCTGATAAAATGGGCACTTAGGGTTGCTAGACAATGGTGAGTATATGGGAACTTATGGCAATGGCGCAAAATTATTGAGGTTTTCCTTTTTTGTTTTGTGCTGACACTTAGGGCCGGAGTTTCCCAATCTCGATGAGACAGGAACGGACGTGATACAGTCGATAAAAGCGCAGCCGGAACTCCCACTTCAGTTTCCACCCTCTGCAATTTTCCCAAGGGCAAGGCAGGGAATTGGCTTTGGAACAGACCCGCTCCTGTTAATGAGGTACTTAGCATCATCGTGAGCTCATCAAAAGCCTGTCCCGGTAAGTTTATTCATTTTTAGTGAAGCAGCCGCACTTTGTCAGCTGTTGCGAGTCAGACCAGCTCAGTGGAGCTGTGGGCAGGGTCGGCTGTGAGTTTATGTGAGAAAGGTACAGTTTGAGATGGCACTGAAAAGGGCTGAAAATGACAGAACGGTCCTACCCCATTATTTAAAAATGCACAGATTTTACAGAACGTGTCACCAGCCTACCCCATCCCAGGCTCCAGGCCTCCCACTGCCCTCTGAAATGTGGCAAATTTTAACTTTGCCAACTTCTGTCCAAATATGCTAATGTGCAAATGGCAGCCACAGCAATGGCTGCCAAAGTGAGTCACAACATGGCCTGTTTTTTGACTGACCCGACTCTGTTCCCACGCCCTTGTCGGCTCATTGGATGGCAGACCCGTCCGTCCCTGAAGGAACTAACACCCTGACTCAGTAAAAATAGAAGCCGCTTCCTGTTTTGCATTGGAGGCGGGTTGGCAACCCAGAATCTAACTTGCCTCCTGAATCCCACCTCCAATGGGAAAATAGTCCCTTCGGTTCTCATGAATGTTTCAGGTAACAGTTCTAGATTTCCTTTGCCTGAGCACCCTCACTGGCGCCAGTGGGTTTCTCACTGGGAATTCTCTATCTTTGTTGATGGTAGAAGAGGAAAAAAATGACACTCAGGTCAATCTGTAGAGTGGTGGTGTCTTACAGTTCACTCAGGAGTCCAAGTTGCTGTGGCAACATGCGCATTGTGGTCAGGAGCTAGGTTTAATACTGATGGAGGCTCCAACTTTCTTTCCACTACATGGCTGACTGGGAATCTCTCCCTCTCTTACCACCTGCTATGGGTTGGAAGGATTTGTAAGTTGATACTCAACCTGTTTGGCCACGTTATGAACACAATTTTAATTGCCATCAAGTGGGACTTGGACCCAGAGCTTCTGGCTTAGAGGCAGGGACACTAACCACTGCTCCACAAGACCTCTATCACTTTACATGGGGGAGCCCTATATTCCAATTTGCTGACACCCACATTCCCACATTTGCAAGTGGAGGTGAGCAATCCTGACTCTGGCAGTCAATTAGTAAATGTGGAGACTTCTATTCTAAAAGGAAAGTGGGATAAGGAATGAAACCATACAGATGTGTGAATAACTGGTTAGCTGTATTGTTAATTACAATTGTCTAGGAATCTTGAATTCCTTCTCCAAACATCTTTGTCTGTGCACTTCACTGTCCTCCTTTAAGACCATCCTTAAAACCTCTTTGACAAGGCTTTTGGCCACTTGTATTTGTTTCCTAGCATTGGTGTCAATTTTATTTCTTTCTGCTCCTGTGCAGCGCTTGGGTCATTTTCTTTCATTAAAGTTGCTACATAAATGCAAGCTGTTGTTATAATGTTTAGTGCTTCTCCAGGCTGGGCCCAATGCCCTGCTAGCATCAGCCAAGGTGCCACCAACCACGTTTGCAGATCTTGGAAAACATACTCAATAACAAGCCCAGCAAGTTGTCTCCACAAGCTGTGCCCTCTGCAGAAAGGAGTACACAGAGTAATAAGCGACATGGAAGTGACAGGATATGCCAACGTTACTCCATTTCCTCCCCGGCATTTGCCAATGTTGACCTGTGGAAATGATGCTGTGGAACGACATTTGCCTGAAACTCTGCTGAGTGCTCAGGTAAGTAATTGGTGCCTAATCTGTCCAGTGGTCACCTCCAGGATTAATTTCGCTTATCCAGTCCAGCCTGTGCAATGGCTGCCTGGCATTCTGGCCAGTCACTGAATGTTGCAGGATGCACTGGGTAGACAGAATTCTGATTGTCAAGAAAAATAACAATAATAATGGGTTGAACTTCTGTGCAATATTAGGTGCTTGTTCATATGATTCTTTTGTCCACTATTTTAACTGAAGTATGAACTCAACCCTATTTTTTCCAAAAGAGGATGAGTTACAAATATATGATTTTGTACACAGAATATTTTACCTTGCCAGACAAATCAAAAATCCAATTTACTTGGCCCACAGCCTCCAAGATAACTCATGATTTCTCTGAATTTTGAAATTAGTTCAGTGCTGTCGAGAAGCATGAAAAATTTGGTGAAAAAACAGAGTTGAATACCTAGCTGAACTCATTTCCCACTCTGTCCATTTATGGAATAGGCAGCAGGTAGTCGAGTAATGTAAGTCAGCAAGGTCCCAGGGTTTCCCATCTGTGTTGAGTTAACTGATCTGATGCGTGATGGGTGATTAACTAGCTTAATATGTTAGTTAATAATGCACCAGGATCAGTGAGATGGAAATCAGTGAGGGCCAGCCGAAGGCTGGACTGGTTTAGATGAAGACGAAGATGCCCATGTCTGGGAAGATAACTGGGATAACGATAATGTAGAGGACGATTTTTCTAACCAGTTAAGAGCTGAATTAGAAAAGTTTGGATACAAGCTGGAAATCAGTGAGGGTTTCTACTCATGATCTCTACAGGGAGGCAGGCAGGTGTGGTCACTGGTTACATCAGTGAGGGGCTTCTGTGATGTGGAGACACTCAAGAAGCTGGGATTGTCCTCCTTTGAGCAGAAAAGGTGAAGGGGAGATTAAATAGAGGTGCTCAAAATTGTGAAGGAGCTTGATAGAGTAAATAAAGATAAACTGTTTCCACTGGCAGGCAGTAACCAAAGGACAGATTCAAGATGTTTGGCAAAAGAAGCAGAGAGGAGATGAGGATAATTAAATCTTTATGCAGCGAGTTGCTGTTTCTGAAATACGCTTTCTGAAAGGGTGATGGATGCACATTCAATAATAAATTTCAAAGGGGAATTGGATACATATTTGAAAAGGAAAAATTGACAGGGTCAAAAGAGCAGTGAAGTTGGACCAAATGGATCAAAGAACTGGCACAGGCACATCAGGCTGAATGACCACTTTCTGAACTGTATGAATCAATGATTAGCCAGCTAGCACTCATTGTTAAGGCTTGGTCATGAATAATGGCCACTTGATTAGATAATGGAGAGCATCTTCTAGCTGTAAAACTACACTGAGGGATTGAGAAGAAGAGGGAGCAAAATGGAAGTAAGTAAAACAAGCACAATATGCCTTGGGAAAATGGTATTTCCTGGACACAACTGGATATTAAGCCATCCAATGCACAAAACATTACAGAAAAAGTGGATGAACTTACCTTTCCAAAAGAAGGATCTCCTGTAGAAATGATGATCAAGTGCTGTTACTTCACTAGAGAATTATATATTGGGGATAAATGTTCCCACAACATCAAAAACCAGATGAGCTGTAGGCTTGAGCCCCAGCCTCTGGTACACCAAGGTTGGCAGCACTTTCACACTGGGGGCTGGAGGAGATCCAAATTAGGTATCTTTATGGACCACTAACATAGAAGGCTTGCTGTCTCCCGTCACTTGTTTTCCAAAGCCCCTTATGTCACTGTCAGCTTGGCCTCCAAATGTTTGATTCTATTTATAGAAATAGGCCGCAGGGAAAGGCAAAAAGAGTCGATGCTGCAGCTGCACTGTACAGGCCTTGGCCAGCAAGGGAAGTAGAAATGGTGGGAAAAGCCTGCTGGAGAAGTAGTCATCAGTGTGGAACTAGGGGATACCCAGGAGCATTAACCCTTTGAAGTGTTCTGAATCTCCCTCATAATCTACTGCAAACAATCTTGTGCTAAGCCTTCAGCTAATGATATGACAGCTGGTAATCTCCTCTGCCTGTCCAGTGTTTACTCTTCATGTGTGAGTCTACACAGAGAGTGTTGACGGGCTATTGGACAGTGGAGCCTGCTCCTGTTCTCATCTGATCCTCACGTGTGGACTTTACAACAGGGGTCAATAGATGTCAGCTGTGTGTTGACAATACGGAACCCGATAACTATTTACCTTCTTCAAACAGACCCCAAACTGAATAAAACCAACTCAGAAGTTAATTGCGTTTATTTTGATTCCTCACAGGCGTTACAGTATTGTGGGTGCCAATGCCCCCTGAAATCTTGCTCCAAGGGACAAGCTCAGATACTGCTGCTGAGCTTGTTTCTGTCCTCACCTGATGGCCACACAAATGGTTTCCAGTGGGAGCCATTAGACAACGAACAGGAGCAGGAATCGTGGCTGACTGATTTTTCTCAGGGCAGAGAAGGGAGATGCTTAAAAAATATATGTCCTATGGGATACTGTGGTATTTGTCGTTAAGTATTTGTAGCCCAATGAAAGTTTTTTGACTACAATCCTCTGTAGATAAATCCATCCACATACGCAAGCTGACAATGTACTGAGGGTTGAATGACCATTAGTCAATTTTCCCTACCTACCAAGACGAGAGGGCAGCCTTTCCTCAGTGGCACACACAGAGTTGCCAACTTAGGTTGGAGGTTGGACATATTCTTGGAGGTTTCCTTACCATGACCTCCCACCTCAAATCACCTACCACCACTCCCAGCATTGGTCACGCAAGACCATCATTGTGGTGCCCTACCATTGCCCAGCCAATCAGAAAGCCAATCGGATGATTGTCAGTCAAACAGCTTTTCTTTCCCTCCTGTCCAATATTTTTAAAACTAAAAGTGTTTAAATAACAAACATTTTTTTTTAATGCTCTTCTATGGCTTTTCTCCCGGGTGTTGCTTGCTGCAGAGTCCTGGAGATTAAACTTCAATTCCTGGACACTCCAGGGCAATCCTGGAGGGTTGGCAACCCTAGGCACGTGTGGAGCCGGAGATTGCTGATTAAATCCAATCTGACCTGAGTTCAGGGAGCTCTTAATAGCTCCCAGTGGTTCCGTGGGACAGGAAGATGTCATAGAAGTATAGGAAGGAAAGCACGCACAAGGCAGACCTGTAAAGACAGTCTCCAAGTGGTTAGTTTTGGGTCAGAGCCAGGGCTGATGATGGCTGGGATTAAGGTCCCAGTTTAGTTTCTAAGCATAATTTTAAAATAATTCAACCGTTCCCCACCACTCCCCCCGACTCTGAACTTCAAAATTAAACCTCACAGAACCCTTAATGAAGTTTCTCAGCTTCTCCTAACTGTGTTTCTCAGGCTTTGCAACAATCTGTTAAAGAAAAGGCTATTGCTGAATATTAACCAGACACACCAGGTGAACTGCACTCCAATACCTTCAAATGAAATGAAGTCAATCTGCTTTTGGCAGCTGAGTTTTATTGGATATCTGTTACAAGCAAAGTTTTGGAAAGAAAAACCCCCCAGTCCAAGTTTCTATTGTTAACACTTCAAAGGCCAACACTTCAGCATTTCAAAGTAGAAATCCATCCATGCAACAGCGAGAAAGGTTTTTCGAGAGTTTGTTTTGGTTTCCCAGCCTCTCTCATCTCCTGATTCTTTGCTCAGGTTTGAGTATGCCAATCCCGACCACCCTCTGCTGCCTGAACCAAGAGACCATGTCTCATTGGGCTGTTCAATTCTGTGGGCATCACAGCCAAACCCCAATCCCACCCTCACTTAGCTTTACTAATGAGCTGGCACAGGCATAATGATGAATGGCCTTCTTCTGTGCTGTATCACTCTATGATTCCATGAACGTACAACAAAGATTAACAAGTTGTATTTATATGGTGCCCTCAATGTAGGAAAATGTAACTAGGAAACAAAACATGACACCGAGCCATACTTATATTTCATTTGCCCTTGGCATGTGGACATCGCTGGCTAGGCCAGAATTTATTGCCCATCCCTAATCGCCCTTGAGCTGGGTCCGAATCGTTTGTCCTGCATAAAGTATCTTTCTTCTGGCTCTCTGCCACCACTACCAGAAGGTAAAGGGCAGCACCCTGGATATTTTGCCCCTTGGTGTTTGCCTCCAAGGCAATAAAGGAGGGCTGGCAACCCTCAGCACATGCCATGCCAGAGATTGCTGATCAAATCCAATTTGACCCCAAGTTCAGGTTCCTCTTAGCAACTCCCAATGCTCTTGTGGGACTGGAAGATGTGAAGTTTTGGTGCACTTCACTTTCACTATTTTTAAGGCAGAGGTAGATAGATTCTTGATAAGCAAGGGGGTGAAAGGTTATCAGGGGTTGGCAGGAATATGGAGTTGAGCTTGCAGTCAAATCAGCCATGACCTTATTGAATGGCAGAGTGGGTTTGAAGGGCTGCTCCTGCTCCTAATTTGTATGTTTGTATATTTTTCTTCACCTTGTGGTTAGCAGGGGTGTGGGGGAAACCAAATTGCTTCCTGCCTCCTTACTGTGTTTCTCAAAGCACAAAAGGGATGGCACATTTCATGATCTTAATATGCCCCAAAGCACGTTTCAACCAATGAAGCACTTTGGAAGTCTAGTCATCTTTGTAATGTTGGAAACGTGGAGGACAATTTGTGCACAGCAAGCTTCCACAAACAGCAGTCTGACGATGGCCTCATCTTTAGCCGTTTTGTTTTAGAGGGAAATATTGACCCAGAAACCAAGTCGTAGTCCTGTGCTCTGTTTCAAAATAGTGCCATGGATCTTCCATGTCCACCCAAGTGTGATATGTCCCATCTGAAAGACTGCACCTCTCTTAGGACAACACTCAAGTGTCAGCCTGGATTACGTGTCTTTGTACTGAGGCTTGAATCCATGACTGTCAGACTCAGAATCAAGGGTGCTTCTTAAAAAGAATTTGCTCTAGAGATGTGAGCATGTCTGGCGAGGGCAGCATTTATTGCCCTTCTTTGAATTGAGTGGCTTGCTAGGCCATTTCAGAAGGCAGTTAAGAGTCAACCATGTTGCAGTGGATCTGGAGTCAAGTATAGGCCAAAATGGGGTAAGGACAGCAGATTTCCTCTCCTGTGGGGCATTAGAGAACCAGAGGGATTTTTTATGACAAAATGTAGTTTCATGACTATTAAAATTCCAGATTAATTAATGTGTCTATGGTGGGATTTGAACTTGTGTCTTCAGAGCATTTGTTTAGCTCTTGTAAATTGCTAGTCCTGTAACATTACCACTATGCTACTGTCCCCCTTGCTGCTATTTTTGTTGAGCTCATTTTTAACCTGTGCAGTGATCGACTCCAGAGTTGCTCAGGAAAATAACTTTCTGCACCAAAGGTTGCAGAATTCGGCTGAATTCTCCCCCCCGGTTTCTCCTGGGCCCCGGAAGCTGCCAGATGCTTGTCTTAAATCCCAGCTGCACCAAGTGGAAACTGCAGCAAATTAATTCACAATGGCAGCAGGCAGTGAATGAGTTAAGAACTGACTGCAGCTTCCATACATATATCCTGTCACCTGTTTTTGTAACATTGGAGATTTGTTGTTGCCTTTAGGGTCAAGGCCTAGTCCGCTTTCGTCAGTCTCCATGTTTAGTGGTCATGAAGCCCTCTTCCTTTAGTGTTCCCTGGTTGGGCCAACAACTCAAGAACACGTCAAAAGAAATAAATTTCAGTTCGTAAGAAGTTGCCTCCTGTGCAGATTATTATCCATTCACTGAACTCCTGTTAAATGATGGACACATCCTTGGGACCACAACTTCATGTCCAATGATGCAGCATTACTTTATGCTCTGGTGGTGTAGCTACACTTTGTGCCAGTGAATCTTTAAGATCAATTGTTACCAATTTCCACCAATAGATTTCCAGATTTCCTTTCAGGCATCATTAAAAAATATTTCCCCAGGAATTTAGAAACACTTCCACACCTCCTAGAAGATTCACTAGGCTAATATCAGAAATGGGCGGGTTGCTTTATGAGGAAAGGTTGGACAGGCTAGGCTTGTATCCACTGGAGTTCAGAAGAATAAGGGGCAACTTGATTAAACAGGTCCTGAGGGGTCTTGAAAGAGTGGATATGGAGCAGATGTTTCCTCTCGTGGGCGAATCTAGTACCAGGGCCCACTGTTTATAAATAAGGTGTCACTCATTTGATAGAGAGATGAGGAGAAATTCTCTCTCACTCAGAGGGTTGTGACTCTTTGGAACTCCCTTCCTCAAAAGGCAGTGGAAGCTGCGTCTTTGAATATTTTTAAGGCAGATATAGATAGATCCCTGATAACCTTTCACTCCCTTGTTTATCGGGGTGGGCATGGGGTTACAATCGGATCAGCCATGATCTTATGGAATGGCAGAGCAGACTCAAGGGGCAGAATGACCTACTCCTGCTCCTAATTCGTATGTTCGTATGTCCAAAAGTTCCCATTATTTTCTCACCAGAAATTGGTTCCAGAGATGGACACATTTGACATCTCTGGCTTTTGCACACACATGTTGCACTGTTTATGCTGCGGTGACATTAAGGCTGAGATGTGCACATCAGTTTCTGGGCCTAATTTTCAGTAGGAAAATTAAGGCTATGCAACATGGATTGTTTTAGAGAGGGTGTCTGGATCTTACATACGAACAATTGAATTAGGGGCAGGAGTAGGCCATTCAGCCCATTGAGCCTGCTCCGCCATTCAATAAGATCATGGCTGATATGAATGTAACCTCAACTCCATATTCCTGCCTACCCCCGATAACCTTTCACCCCTTTGTTAATCAAGAATCTATCTAGTTCTGCCTTAAAGATATTCAAAGACTTTTGGGGAAGAGAGTTCCAAAGACTCACAACCCTCAGAGAAAAAAACTCTCCACATCTGTCTTAAATGAGCGACCCCTTATTTTTAAACAGTGACCCCTAGTTCTAGATTCTCCCACAAGAGGAAACATCCTCTCCACATCCACCCTGTCAAGATCCCTCAGGATCTTAAAGTTTTCAATTAAGTCGCCTCTTACTCTTCTAAATTCTAGTGGATACAACCTAACTTGTCCAACCTTTCCTCATAAGCCAAGCCACCCATTTCTGGTATTAGTCTAGTAAACCTTCTCTGAACTGCTTCTAACACTCCTTTCTTTAAATAAGGAGACCAGTACTGTACACAATACTCCAGACGTGGTCTCACCAGTGCCCTGCATAACAGAAGCATAACCTCCCTACTTTTGTAATAAATTCCCCTCACAATAAATTATAACATTCTATTAGTTTTCCTAATTACCTGCTGTACCTGCACACTAACCTTTTGTGATTCATGCACTAGGACAGCCAGATCCCTCTGAATCTGAGCTCTGCAATCTCTCACCATTTAGATAATAAGCTTCCTTTTTATTCTTTCTGCCAAAATGAATAATTTCACATTTGCCCATATTATACTCCATTTGCCAGATCTTTCCCACTCAATTAACCTATCTATGTCACTTTGTAGCCTCCTTATGTCCTCTTCACAATTTACTTTCCTATTTTTCTTTGTGTTGTCAGCAAATTTAGCAAACATTCCTTCAGTCCTTTCATCCAAGTCATTTATATAAATAGTGAAAAGCTGAGGCTCCAGCACTGATTCCTGTGCCAACCAGAAAAAGACCCATTTATGCCAACTGTCTGCTTTCTGTTAGCTAGCCAATTTTCAATCCATACCAATATGTTACACCCTTCACCATGAGCTTTTATTTTCTGCAATAACCTTTGGTGTGGCACTTTATCAAACGCCTTCTGGAAATCTAAGTACAGTACATCCACTGGTTCCCCTTTATCCACAGCTCATGTGACTCTTTCAAAGAACTCCAAACATTATTTCCCCTTTACAAAACCATGTTGACTGCCTGATTGCCTTGAATTTTTTGAAGTGATCTGGATACAATATAGCATCTTCAATAATTGCTTCTAATATTTTCCCTATGACAGATGTTAGGCTAACTGGCCTTTGGTTGCTGCTTTCTGTCTGTCTCCCTTTTTGAGTAAGTGAGTTATATTTGCTATTTTCCAATCTAATAGAACTTTTCCCGAATTTAGGGGCAGAATTTTTAGCTCAATGTGCAGGTGTGCGTCCGACCTGCTTGAAAGTAAAATAGCACGTGATGGCGTTAGATGAGCTCCCAACATCATCCTGCACTGACGCAATATTTCAGTCGGTGGGCACATGCAAAAGCTGAAAGCGCACCTGCTGACAATTAAGAGGGCAATTAAGACCCTTAAAGTTCCAATTGTCCCCGATTTTGTGTGGTCCGCCCAACCTTATGGTTGGCGCAAATCTGTCAAGCGGCATTTGCATTTTTGATGAAACCTCATCCAAGGGCGGGATGAGGTTTCCATTATTAAATTTAAAAATAAAAATGTATGGACAGAATTTTCATCATGTAAGTGTTCAGGTGATCGACTCTGATGCATGGACACTTTTTTCCTGGATTTTAAAATCTTTATTTATTGCTTTTAAATTCTTCAGCTCCCTGAGGCAGCTCTCTGCCTTCAGGGAGCTTTCATTCTGCACTCCCTCCCCCCACCTCTTTTCCAGCCCCACTCCAGCAGTGCTGAGCATTTCAGTCTGCGTTTCATGCTGGCTGGCTGTCAACTGGCCAGCCAGCAAGAAATCGCGGTTGGGGGCTGATCGCGGGTGGCAGTCCATTCCTTGGATGCTCCCAGGCACACCGATTGCTCCTGCACGCCAACCTAAAAATCCTGCCCTCGGAAATTTTGGCAAATTAAAACCAGCTCATCAACTATCTCACCAGTCAGTTTTTCAAAGCCTTAGGGGTGAAGTCCATCTGGCCCTGGGGATTTGTCAGCCCTCAGCCCCAACAATTTGCTCAATACCACTTCCCTGGTGAGTGTAATTTTCCTGAGCTCCTCCCTTCCTTCCCTACATTTTCTGATTTACAGCTATTTCTAGGATATTACTTGTGTCGTCTATAATGAAGGCCAAAGCAAAATACCTGTTTAATTCTTCTGCCATCTCCCTACTTTCCATTATCAAATCCCCAGATGAATTCTCTATAGGACCAACACTTACTTTGTTAACTCTTTTCTTATTTAAATATCTATAGAAACTCTTACTATTCGTCTTTATATTACTAGCTAACTTTCTCTTGTACTCTAATTTTCCCCTCCTTATAAATCTTTGTCATTCTTTGCTGTTCTTCCTATTCTTTCCAATCTTCTGACCTCCCATCTTTCTTTAAGTTTGACACTGTCTTTAAATTTTTTAGTTAACCATGGATGGTGGGCCCTTCCCTTCGAATTTTTCTCTCATTGTAATGTATATAATCTGTGCATTCTGAAATTTCCCTTTAAATGCCTGCCACTGAACATCATTTGCCAGTTCACTTTAGCTAGCTCTGCTTTCATACCCTCATAATTGCCCTTACTTAAGTTTAAAATACTTGCCTTGAACGCACAAGTTTCTCCCTAAAAATGAATTTAAAATTCAATCACATTATGATCGCTGCTACCTAGGGATGCCTTCACTAGGAGGTTATCAATTAGTCCTATCTCGTTGCTCAATACCAGGGGCGGAATTTTCCGAGCCTGCTGGTGGTGGGTGTGATAGGTACTTAGCACCTTTCCTACCCCCCTGTGTGACTGCCCCCAACACTTCCCGGAGGGTGCTGGTCACGCCTCAGATGACCAGAGATGAGTGCGCCGCCTGGCTCCCCGGTTAACCTGCAACATGGGGGTCACTGGTTCAAACCGAGATGCTGAGATTGCAAGGGGCTGTGAGCGCCTTCAGCAGTGACTGCTACGTGGCCAGCTTTAGCAAGGAAATTGTACAATGCATTCAGTCCAACTGCTCCGCAATCCAATGAAGTGGCAGCGGAGGACTCAAAGTCTGTGGCTGGGGGCGATGGGATGGTTGGGGGGGTAAGGTATGGAACGCTTGGTGGCCCTTTGGTGTCTCCGCCTTGCTTGCATGGGTGGGCAGGCTAGAAGCCCAACCCCAATCATATCACTGTGGCTGCACCTGATCTACCTTAGTTGCTGAGGCTCTGCCAGAAACCAGTAAGACCACCCGACATTGACCTAAGCACTGGAAACGACAATGGCAATCGCAGCCCTGTTGATTCTGCAAAGTCCTCCTTACTAACATCTGGGGGCTAGTGCCAAAATTGAGAGAGCTGTCTCACAAGCTAGTCAAGCAACAGCCTGACATAGTCGTCCTCACGGAATCATACCTTACAGATAACGTCCCAGACACCACCATCACCTTTCCTGGGTATGTCCTGTCCCACCGTCAGGACAGACTCAGCAGAGGTGCTAGCATAGTGGTATACAGTCAGGAGGGAGTTGCTCTGTGAGCCCTCAACATCAACTCCGGACCCCATGGCATCAGGTCAAACACGGGCAAGGAAACCTCCTGCTGATTATCATGTACTGCCCCCCTTCAGCTGATGAGTCAGTGCCCCTCCATGTTGAACATGATTTGGAGGAAGCACTGAGAGTGGCAACAGTGCAGAATGTACTCTGGGTGGGGGACTTCAATGTCCATCACCAAAAGTGGATCAGTAGCACCACTACTACTTGAGCACTAAATGACATAGCTGTGAGACTGGGTCTGCGACAGGTGGTGAGGGAAAAACATATATTTGACCTCATCCTCACCAACCTGCCTGCCACAGATGCATCTGTCCATGACGGTATCAATAGGAGTGACCACTGCACAGTCATTGTGGAAACGAAGTCCTGCCTTCACATTGAGGATACCCTCCATCGTGTTATGTGGCACTACCACTGCGCTAAATGGGACAGATTTCAAACAGATTTAGCAACGCAAGACTGGGCATCCATGAGTTGCTGTGGGCCATCAGCAGCAGCAGAATTGTACTCAGTCACAATCTGTAACCTCATGGCCTGGCATATCCCCCACGCCACCATTAACATCAAGCCAGGGGATCAACCCTGGTTCAATGAAGAGTGCAGGAGGGCATGCCAGGAGCAGCACCAGGCCTTACTAAAAATGAGGTGTCAACCTGGTGAAGCTATAAAACACAGGACTACTTGTGTGCCAAACAGCATAAGCAGCAAGTGATAGACAGAGCTAAGTGATCCTACAACCAACGGATCAGATCTAAGCTCTGCAGTCCTGCTACATCCAGCTGTGAATGGTGGTGAACAGTTAAACAACTCATTGGAGGAGGAGGCTCTACAAATATCCCCATCCTCAATAATGGAGCAGCCCAGCACATCAGTGCAAAAGATAAGGTTAAGCATTTGCAACAATCTTCAGCCAGAAGTGCTGAGTGGATGGTCCATCTCTGCCTCCTCTGGAGGTCCCCAGCATCACAGATGCTAGTCTTTAGCCAATTCAATTCACTCCACGTGATATCAAGAAACGGCTGAAGGCACTGGATACTGCAAAGGCTATGGGCCCTGACAATATTCCAGCAATAGTACTGAAGACTTGTGCCCCTAGCCAAGCTGTTCCAGTACAGCTACAACACTGACATCTACCTGGCTATGTGGAAAATTGCCCAGGTATGTCCTGTAAGTAAAAAGCAGGACCAATCCAACCCGGCCAATTACTGCTCCATCGGTCTACTCTTGATCATCAGTAAAGTAATGGAAGGGGTTATCAGCAGTGCTATCAAGCGGCACTTGCTTAGCAATAACCTTCTCACTGATGCCCAGTTTGGGTTCCGCCAGGGCCACTCAGCTCCTGACCTCATTACAGCCTTGGTTCAAATATGGACAAAAGAGCTGAACTCCAGAGGTGAGGTGAGAGTGACTGCTCTTGACATCAAGGCAACATTTGACCGAGTGTGGCATCAAGGAGACCTAGCAAAACTGGAGTCAGTGGGAATAAGGGTGAAAACTCTCTGCTGGTTGGAGTCATATGTAGTACAAAGAAAGATGGTTGTGGTTGTTGGAGGTCAGTCATCTCAGCTCCAGGACATCACCGCAGGAGTTCCTCAGGGTAGTGTCCTAGGCCCAACCATCTTCAGCTGCTTCATCAATGACCTCCCTTCCATCATAAGGTCAGAAGTGAGAATGTTTGCTGATGATTGCACAATGTTCAGCACCATTTGCAACTCCTCAGATACTGAAACAGTCCATGTCCAAATGCAGCAAGACCTGGACAATATCCAGACTTGGGCTGACAAGTGGCAAGTAACATTCCACACAAGTGTCAGGCAATGACTATCTCCAACAAGAGATAATCAACCAAAATAAAACCTGGAAAAACTCAACAAAATGGTTGTAATTATCCTTATTTCCTGCCCAATGAAATAGCAGCATTACATTGGAATGCTGTAGGCATTGTTAGTCATGCCCCACTCCAGAGAGCTGGGCACACCCCAGTACAGTACTGAGGGAGTGCTGCACTGTCAGAGGTGCCGACTTCCGGATGAGATGTTAAACTGTGGCCCTGTCTGCCCTCTCAGGTGGACACAAAAGACCCACAACACTATTTTAAAGAAGCTCAATGGCATTATCCCTGGTGTCCTGGCCAATAATTATCTCTCAACCAACATCACTAGACCAGATGGCCTGGTCATATGTTACTATTTGTGGAAGCTTGGCTGTGGCAAATTGACCATTTCCTTTCTTACATTACAACAGTGACTACACTTCAGAAGTAGTTCTTGGCTGTGAAGCTTTTCAAGGCATCTTGAGGTTGTAGAAATGCAGGTCATGTATTCCAAGCAGCAACAAGCTGCATCCTCACAGGAGGAAGAAGACAGGAAAAGCATTATCCCTATTCCAATGGGGCACAGTTCATGGTAGCAAGAGGCCTGAGGATAGAATGCCCATGTGTCCACCACATTTAGATTGATGGTAGGGAAGGAAAATAGTGGACTGACTCCCATGTGTGAAAAGAAACCATATTTTAAATAAATATTCTTATGATGAAGCTGAACCAAACAGAAACCTATTCCATTGCCTCGTGTATACTCTGATCCTCATTACAAGATAGCAGACACATAAAACAATTAAATACATTTCAGTTCCTGCGATTTCTCGAGAACCAATGTTTTTGCTGAGAGTATCTAATGTGGTGCCATCCTCGAGCTGGCCACCGTTGCATAACTACAAAAAAATTTGAACAGTTTCCAAAGTCAGTTCAAATGCAACTAGTCCCATTAATTGCTATTGTTTAAGTACAAGAAAATACAGACAGGGTGGGAGCCAGGATATTCTGTATTCGGGGTGGGAAGAACCATTTATTTAGGGAGGATTTGTGTTTAGTAAATTCTTTCTTCTTGTAGTCTTCTGAAGTTGCTATTGGCACTCACATTGTCAGTAGTATTGATAGAAATTATCTATTGACTCTTCAAAAAAAGACGACAGATACTTCAGCCCCCCGCACCCCCCACCCCAACCGCCCCCTTGGTGGGCTGTCAAGCCATTGAAATCTCCATTCAGATCGGCAGGAATGAAAGATCCCACCAACGTGAGGGGCTGGAAAATTCTGGCCTTCATCATCTTTGGCAGTGGATTGAAAGAGCGTAACAATCTCTAGGACCTCATCCTCCAATGGATCACCTGTTGCTACAACAGCCTCTATCTCCTAAGCTTTTTCAGGAAAGGGCCAACCTAGGTCTAGAAGCTCCTTTAGCAGATAGTCACTGTCCTCTTCAGTGCCTTCCATTTCTGTGCCTTCGAGCCTGTCTATGAAAAAAACTGAGAGATCTGCAATCTCCTCTCGGGGTCCAGTCCAGTGGACAGTGCCTCTGCAATGGAGAATGACCCAGCGCTCAATGGATAAACCTCACCAGTTGCTGTTGAATTGAAAACCGTCAGTTCAGCGCCCAGCCTTGGAAATTCCTCCAAGAATGGTATCTGGCTGTCCTTTTCTTTTTCGCTATTCTTTCATAGGAAGCTGTAAGACTTGGTTTATTTTTTCCAGGAGACCCAGTTGTATACATGCATTTCTGCTCAGTAAATATGTGCTTTGGTTTTGCAAGATAAAGAGGGACTCAGTAATCCCTCACCCCTTGTGGCTAAGGGTAGCAGTTATCCTATGTTTACTTGAAGATTCCTACCACCTGTGCCTTGCAATCTATTGTTTGATGGCTGAATGTCTACTGCTTTGAGCCATTCAAAATGATCAGCCAGTGCTGTAACACCAGCTCCAGTATCAAGTTTGAACTCAGTTTTAAAGCCTTTACTCTTAAAGCAACTGGCCAAATTTTTTGTTCTTGACTCTTCACTTCTCCCAGGAAATAGGTACTCTTATTTCTTCCCTTATTCCCGAGTTCCTAGATTGCCTGCTTGTTAGAGACATTCTCTTGCTTTATTCCATTAATTGTGTATTTAGATTTACAGAACTGCTTGAAGTGATCTGTTTTTTCTGCTTTGGAAACACACTGTGCCCGCTGCTGGGCAATATTGTCTTCTGTGCTGCTTTTTAGTTCCACAGTGTGGGCCCTTTAAAGTGGCTGCTGCAGGATTTCCTGCTCTTTCTCCTATTTTGGTGGGCTTTTGACTGGGCAGGGCTGCCATCTTTGGACCTACCGAAATAACAGACTCATCTGAAGTCTTGGTATTTCCACAATAAAGGCCCGATTTTGCTCTCTAAGTTCGGCCTGTCTACTGTATTGAACCACTTGTTTGAGTGTTAGGTTATCTTTTGTTTGCAAAAAATCTGACAGCTTTTCATTGTGGACTCTGACAACAACATGGTCGTGAATAAGTTCACCTTTCAATACACTATACCCGCAATAACTGGCTAGCCTACATAGGTCTGTAAGGAACAATTCAATGGACTCCCTTGGCTGTTGGGATCTCTGATTGAATTGCACTTGCTCAATTACAAATTTCCGCTTTGGGCTGAAGTAAGCATTAAATGCGTTCAGAACAGTTTCAAAATCTGCAGAGGCCTCTTCTACCTCCTGTCTCAGGAGGACTTGTCAGCATTGGGGCCCATTACATACAGGAACATACTAACCTTGTGCTCTTTGGCATGCAAACACAATGCTACTTGATACCTCTGGAATTGCTTTATTCACAAATCCCAACGTTGGCCTCTCTGTGGGCCTTCAAGGTTTTCAAATGGCTGCAGAAGAGGCAGTGACTGCTTGACTGGTGCTGACATCACTGCAGATTCTCAATGTACCTCTCACCAAGGTAAATCTTCTAATTCTTCCTTTGAAGAAATCTTCTTCTGATTTCTCCCATTGGGTATTCTGTCGATGACACCAATTCATTGTTAGATTGGTGTCACCACTGCTGCTACCATGGTTTGTAGTTTGGTTTCCACTTTAAATAGTATTTGAATCTCTCTTCAGGTAACCCATGGCTTGTTCTAGATTGGGAAACTTTCCCACTCCTTATGAGTGATTTCGGTCTAACTCAGGTATGTTTCTTCAAAAACTCCTTTATTTACACTAGAGTGCATTCTAAGCTTCTAGGTACACCTCTCTCTTGCACAGACTATTCCATCTTCTCTTCTCACTCTCTTGCACGTGACTGCTGATGTCACAGTTACATCATGATACACATCACTAACTCATCACTATGACTATTAACCCATTATTCTACATATTCTCATTTAACTCATGCTCTTCATCTGAGATGTCCATGTTGGAGTCGGATTCAATGCTTACAAATGGTATTTTCAGCACTTTGAAGAATAACGCGTTTTGTATTATTTGTGAACAGCTATTAGCAGTGATCATTGATCCTTTTGTGTTGGTCACAGCAAATGGCTAGATGTCATAGGGGGTTGTTTGCTTTCCAACATGGCCATCATATTTCTCCTCAGTTTAGTGGTGTAGTTCTAAATTTCATGTTCTCGACTGCATTCGTGTGCGTGTTGATCATTGGGGTAGCTCAGGAAGACATGTGCGTATAGGTGTGCAAAGATGAATGTAGCTGCCCACTTCCCAGTAGTCAAGTGAGGAGCTCTCTGTAATTGTGAAAAAAGTGATACAACTTTTGCTTCCATGACTTGTTCTCAGCTATAGTTGTATGTATCACTTCTTTCAAGGTATGTATAAGTCTCTCGACTTCTCCGTTAGCTCTTGGCTAATAGGGTATGATTTTCAATGAGTGAAAAGGTGTTTCGTGAATTGACTGAACTCACCGCTGTTGAATGGGGGTCCATTGTCACTTCTCACTGCTCTGGGGGAGGCATTGTCATAATGACAGCGGATTAGTAATCCAGAGGCCCAGGCCAATGTTCTGGGGACATGGGTTTAAATCCCACCATGACAGCTGATGGAATTTAAATTCAGTTAATAAATCTGGAATTAAAAATCTAGTCTCAAGTAATAGTGACCATGAAACCATTATTGACTGATGTAAAAACCAATCTGGTTTACTAATGTCCTTTGGAGAAGGAAATTTGCCATCCTTACCTGATCAGACCTGGCCTGGCCTGCATGTGACTCCAGACCCACAGCAATGCAGTTGACTCTTAACAGCCTTCTGAAATGGCCTAGCAAGCCACTCAGTTGTATTAAAACTGCTACAAAGCCTAAAAAAACAAATGCAACTGAATGGACCAACTGGCATTGACCTAGGCACTGGAAATGACAAGGACAACCCCAGTCCTATCTGCCCTGTAAAGTCCTCCTTACTAACATCTGGGGTCTTGTGCACAGTGGCAGCAGTGTGTACTATCTACAAGATGAACTGCAGGAACTCACCAATGATTTCTTCGATCCACCTTCCAAACCCACAACCTCTACCACCTAGAAGAGCAAGGGCAGTTGAATGGGAACACCACCACCTGGAAGTTCCCCTCAAAACCATGCACGATCCTGACTTGGAACCAAATCATCATTCCTTCACTGTCACTGGGTCAAAATCCTGGAACTCCCTCTCTAAAAGCACTGTGGGTGTACCTACACCACATGAACTGCAGCGGATCAAGAAGGCAGCTCACCACCACTTTCTCAAGGGCAACTAGGGATGGACAACAAAAATGCTGACCTAGCCAGTGATGCCCACATCTCATGAAAGAATTAATACAAACTGTTTGAGGGACTCCAAACAAAGCAAAAAATCTGGTCAAGCTTTGGCATGGCTGCATTCATTGAAGTAGACATAATTATTTCTACAGCTGGAAATCTGCTGTCATCAGTGACAACAAACAATTGTTTGCCAGCGGGTAAATCTACAAAATCAACACTAAACTCTATCCATGCTCCAGCAGCTAGTCCAACCATCGTAAGATCACAAAGATTTGACACTGTGGTTCCTTGACATGGCAACACTGATTGCTTTTGTGCTTTACCATGTGGTCACTTCCTGAGAACCATTACTTTTCCTTAAGGAGTCATTTGACCATTCCCTGGTGACCTTCCTGTGCTATATCTATAACATATCCCCTCCATGATTCCGGAACAACAACACAGTTGCTGCTTAACACAAGGTGAGCTCATGTTGAACGTTGTGAGGATCTTGTAATGTGAGAACGATTTTGTTTGTAGTCACTCTCTCAATCACATCTTTCCAGCTTCATGATTCCATAGTCATCATACATAGTTCTAAAGCCTCATGTTGTTTTATTGCCGCTTTGATGTCAGCTACTCTTACTAACTTTTTAATGATATTTAGGCCTATATAGTTGGGATGTTTGTCGACAACCTTTTCCTTATGACTGACTATTGGCAATGGGTGTCGCAAAAGGTAGTCCGTTGGGTTGAGCTTGCCTGGCTGATGCACATCACAAAATTCATACTCTTGTAGTTTGAGTATCGAATTCTCTATTGGTGTAGGTGGTTTGCTATGTGGATTGTTGAACAAGCTTATTAGTGGTCTATGATAGGTTATTACTTCAGACTCAGTTCCATACAAGTGGAGATGAAAGTGTAAGATACCCAAAGTGATTGAGAGTGCTTCTTTCTCTGTACGTGAATATGACATTGCTCTACAGCCATTAGCGATCTGCTTGCCATTGCAACAGCGATGGGTTACCTGCTTTGTCAGTCTGTATAAGAACTGCAGCTTGCATCGAAAACTAGCTGCGTGATTTTCGCAGTGTCAGAATAGGCATTTGTGCAATTTGCTGACAACTGTCATTTGACCTGATGTACAGTTTCTTTGTATGATTTAATCAACTTCCAATTGATAGTCTGTTTTTTCATATGACGTAAGAGGAACAGATAACATAGCGAGGTCCGGAATGAAGTGACAACAGTACATGATAAGTCCTAACAGACTTTGGATTCCTACATAGTTGCAGGATCCACAGTGTTTGCAATAGCTTCAATGCTCCGTGGATCAGGTAATAAGAGTTCACCACTGAACACATGACCAATGAATTTGATTCTGTTTTCATTGAACAAGCACTTGTCTTTGTTCAAGATGAGGTTACATTCTTACATTGTAGACATGCATGTGGGGGGTTTCTCTGGTTAACTTTCAGTGTGACTGTCCTGTTTCCTTTTGTCTTCTAAGAGTGCAAAACCTGCCATCGTGCCTTTGAAACATTGCAGTCCTGTTTGCCAATGTTGGAATACAGATGATGGCTTCAAATGTACATCAAAACTTCTAAGATTGGGCATAGACAATGTCACCTTGATCAGCAGCGCACTGAAAGCACATGATCAAGGATCCAGAACTGCGTTTCTTCCAAAGAAAAGACTTCTCTGCAAGGATCCGAGATTAATTATTTTGATTGAATGGTTACTTTTGAGAGATCAGTCTGTCTGTGTAAACCATGCAGACCCTTCCATTTCCTAATTCTAAGCTGGAGTGCCTCTTGTGTGTTTAAAGTCTCGATGTGTTCCCTAAATCCCCAACTTAAAATGCTGTCTGCAGTACGTGAACAAACATCTTCCAAAAGTTGCATACCTGAAAACAATGTTTCCTATTTCTCACCATCATCATCACCATTGTCCTTAGAAAGGAACAGTAAGGTTCAGCAGGAAGCAGAACTTCTGCACAAGCTGTTAAAACATGGATTCTCTTATCCTCTTTCTAGACTCTCTCTGCTAGTATGTATATACATATATATATGTAGCCTTAGGTGGGTAAAGTGAACAATGCAATTTTCAATACGCTACAGTTGTCAGCCCTCCAGGATTGCTCTGGAGCCTCCAGGATTTGAAGATTAATCTCTAGGATTGTGCTACAAGCAACACCCAGGAGAAAAATCGAGGTGTATTTAAAAAATTGATTTTCTTTGAACTTTTTGTTTGGGTATAAAAGATTGTTTGACTGATAGTCAACATTCATCCAATCAGGTGACAAAGGGTCTTATTTGCTTTCCAGTAGGGAATGAGGAAGTGGCACATCACCAGGATGAAATTATAGGTGTTACCATTGACCAGAAACTGAACTGGGCTAGCCATATAAATACTCTGGCTATAAGACCAGGTCAGAGGCTAGGAATCCTGCGACGAGTAACTCACCTCCTCACTCCCCAAAGCATGTCCACCATCTAGAAGACACAAGTCAGGAGTGTGATGGAATACTTTCCACTTGCCTGGATGAGTGCAGCTCCAATAACACTGAAGAAGCTTGACACCATCAAGGACAAAGCAGCCCCTATCCGCAAACATTCACTCCCTCCACCACTGACACACAGTAGCAGCAGTGTGTACCATCTACAAGATGCACTGCAGGAATGCACCAAGCCTCCTTAGACAACACCTTCCAAATCCATGATCACTACCATCTAGAAGGACAAGGACAGACACATGGAAACACCACCACCTGGAAGTTCCTCTCCAAGTGACTCACCATCTTAATTTGGAAATATATCACCGGCCCTTCACTGTCACTGGGTCAAAATCCTGGAACTCCCTCCCGAACAGCACTGTGGGTGTACCTACACCACAGGGACTGCAGCGGTTCAAGAAGGCAGCTCACCATCACCTTCTCAAGGGCAATTAGGGATGGGCAATAAATGCTAGCCCAGTCAGCCAAGCTCACATTCCATTAATGAATAAAAAGAAATAGGGGTTGGGTGCTTGGAAGCTTGAGGCCAAGTGATGAAGAATCCAGAAATACACCCGACCAGATCTGACAACCCTCACACTGAGTCAGTCTGTATTTAGACTATAACTGCAAAGCTGATGCAGAACAAAGCCATTTTGAGCCTACTGCACAAGTCTTGTGTAAACACACCTTCAGACTCTTGTCAGGAATGATTTTGGCACAGAGCCAGCAGAGGTCCAAGTGAATGGGAGCATGTGGCATGTGCCCATATTTTTGGCACAGATTGGCAAAGGTAATAATCAGCATGAATTAGTTGCTGGAGGAAATGGAAATGGGACAGACAGGTCAGTTGAAGGCAGTGGGATTAACCCTTCAACTGTTGCTAGGTCAGGAAGTAATTGTGTTCCTGTGATGGACCATTCTGTAAGCTTTTGACTCATGTCCCATCTCACTGGGATGAATACAACTATTGCAGCTGTAAGACTATCTGAACTTTACTACTGCAATCCAATCTGTAAATTGCAAAAATGACGGATTGATTGATGAAGAGAGCTCTTTTTAAAAATAACTTTTTCTTTTATCAACTATGATTGCGAAACCTGCCATTGTGCCTTTAAAACGCCACTGTCGTTTTTGCCAAAGTGGGAATACAGGCGATGGCTCAAAATCTACATCAAAACACCATCGATTGGGTGTAGACAATGTTATCTTGCTCAGCAACGCAGTGAAACTTTATGGTCAAGGGTCCAGGATTGCGTTCCTTCCAAAGAAAGGTCTTCTCTATAGCGATCTGAGATTACTTTTTAGGATGTTAAGAACACACTATTTGAAACTGTAGTGGTAGCAGATTCAATAATCACTTTCAAAGAGGAACTGGATATATATTTGAGAAGGAAAAGTGTGCAGGGTAATAGGCAAGGAGCAAAGGAAGCGGGGTTCATTGGATAGCTCTTTCAAAGAACTGGCATAGGCACAAAGGGCTGAAAGCCAACGATCCGAGTCTCCTCCCATCCTTCTTCATCTAAGCCCACCCTCCAATCCTTTCTCCCACATTTATTTATCAAGCTTCCCCTTAAATGTATCTATTCTATGTTTCAACGACTCCATGTGCTGACAAGTTCCACATTCTCATCTCTAAATGAATAAAGAAAATTTTCATGGATTTATTCATGACATTATACTTATGGCTATAGTTCTGGTCTCGCAATGGAAACACCTTCTCTATGTCTATCCTATCAAACTCTTTCATAATGATAGAGACCCATGTAGGGTACTCTCAGCCTTCCGTTTTCCAGAGAGAAAAGCCCCAGCCTGTTCAATCTTTTCTGATGTATATAACCCCTCAGTTCTGGGTTTCATCTGCAAGTGAAAGCAAAATATGTGTGCATATTTAATTGGTGGAGGGTTTAATGGATGGTTATAAGGGAAGTGTGAGCATATTGTACTTACATGTGGAACGCATGATCAAAATTCCACACTTTTAAGACACGTAACTGGTTTGCACCCAGATGTTGCCTGGCTCTGGAACCAAATGCAGAGGAAGCTTAAGGTACAATTGTGGGGGCATTGTAGAAGGAGTTTTATCCTTTTATTGAACCCATGTTGTACTGATATTAGCAGCAAGGGATCACTGACACTGACAAATCACTTGTGAATTCCAAAATTTTTTCTCAAATTTTCCATCTTTAAATTTCTCACACCGCAACATTTCAAACAAAAATTATACTCGAGCTAACTAGCTGCATAATGTGGAGTTCATTATAGAGCACACACACCCCCTCAAGTCAATCAGGTTGCAGGAAACAATCTACTGCATTATATCATGCTTCCACCGGACAGACATTAATGTCTTCGGTCTTCCACCTTTAACAATGACAGCAGCTCTGACTCCTGTGTTAACCTGCTCTTGATGTATTATTAATGGCTTTTAGACACGCACTCTGCAAGAATTCTGACGTTCAGCTTCCTAGTTTTTAACGACCTATTTTTTTTTCTCAGAAGGGAAAGGGAGGGAGAGAGAGAGAGAGAGAGAGAAAGAGAAAGAGAGAAAAGAGCCTGTGTCTGGCAGAAGGGCAAGTTGAGTTGGTTGGGGATGGGGGAGCATATACACAGCAGCTATTGTAATGTTTGTTTAAATGCAGGGGAAACTCTGTATTCCCCTGTGTTGCTGGAGGAATTCAGACAATACAGACATGGCCAGGCCAGGCAGGGCAGCTCGTTCCTGGCTCAGACTCCAGAATCTACAACTCCCCTGCCGGAATAAGGCGGCGGACCCCAGCTAGGGTGAAACTCGGGTTAATTTCCAAATAAAAATTTCTAGAAAAACAGCAGCTGAGCAAAAAAAAAAAGAAATATTCTGCAGGTTCTATATAAATGTAAAAATAATGGTCAAATTTAAGGTAATTCCATTTTTAAATCAGTTATTGCCTATTTTGGGCTAAGTAATGATATTCTCCAATCTGAGGGCCTCAGCTATTTACAACCCATATTAATGACTTACCATACATGCTGGACCATATGATGCACCAGGGTTTTAAAAGGAAATCTTAGGAAATATTTGGAGGTAACCTTCAGACCATAAGCCGCATGGCAATACTAGGCAACCTTTTTTCCAGAAAAATGTGTGTCTTATGGTCAAGCAATTATGGTAGATGAAGGGATCAAGTGTAATGTGCCCAAGCTTGCTGACGATGCAAAGCTATGTGGGAAAGTAAGCTCTGAGGAGGACACAAAGGGCAGGATTTTAACATGGGCTTTGGGACTTGGGTGTCTGGACCATATGGGGTGTCCCAAACTCACACTTCCTGGCAGTGGGACCGGCTCAGCATTTTTATTGGAGGTTGTCTCCTTATTGGCCGCCTCCAGGTTCAAACATCCAATTAATGACGGCGGGAAAGAAGCACATGCTGCTGGCCCATTCAGAAGGCCAGCAGCACTGAAACCTCAGCAATCCCACTGAGAGAGGTAAGTATTGCTGAGGCAGGCTGGAGATCGAGAGGGCACCTCAATGTGGAGGGGCCCTGAGGCAGCTTCAGAGAGGTAAATTTAAAATTTGAAATTAGAGGGGCTAGGCAAGCAGACTCCTTGGATGGCCCGTTGGGTTTGCAAGGCAAACTTCCAATGACCACAGCTCCAATGCCACCCAACCCCCCTCCCCCCTCAACCTGCCAAAATGGCAGCAGGTCCTTTAACTATTTATATTGGCTGCAGGCCTCTGTTTGTGGTGGGCAGCTGATCTGCATCCAGTGCTGCCACTGTAGGAAGCTTCCCTGGCAGCAGGACTGCACCAGGATGCTATACCGACCCTGCTCCCCGCTATTTTCCAAGCTACTATCCCCTCCCCCCAACCCCACCTCCCAGCCTGGCACCCTGGGGCCAGGGACTCCCGCCCGATGAGTCTGCAAAGGGATATGGACAGATTAAGTGAATGGGCAAGAAGGTGGCAGATAGAATACAAGGTGGGGTAGTCTGTGGTCATCTATTTTAAATAGTGCACAGCTATTAAATGTTAGTGTTCAGAGGGGTTTGAGTGTATTTGTGTATGAAACACAGGAAGTTAACATGCAGGTACAGCAAGCCTGTACTGGAAGGCAAAAAGCATGTTGGTTTTATTACAAGGGGTTTGGAGTACAAGAGTAAAGAAGTCTCATTTTGGTGAGAGTGCACCTGGTGGACTGTGAACAGTTTTGTTCTGATTTCTATGATTCAAAGTTAAGAAAGACAAAAGAAGAATAAAGTTATGTATGGCACAGAAAGGGCCCATTCAGCCCTTCAATGTCAGAATATTCCAGTGTGGTGTACAGCCAATGAAGTAATTCTTTTAAATGTTCTTGACATTGTGGCTAATTAGCAGTGGTTAAGAAAATGTAACTCTTTTGAGTACAAACACATTTCCATCTGTTTTCAGATGAAGTTATACTGTTTCATAGTTTGCCATTGTGAAATTTGAACTCTTGATCTTAGGGTTACAAGCCCAGTACCATAACCACTTGGCCATTTAGGCCAAGCCCTTAGCAATGGTTAATCTTGGGGTTACAAGCCCAGTACTATAACCACTTGGCTATTTAGGCCAAGCCCTTAGCAGTGGTTAATTTGCACACAGCAAATTGAGATGTTAATGAGATAATGACCACATAATCTGTTTTAGCATTATTGGCACAGAGAGCAGGGAGAACTCCCCCTGTTCTTCTACCCAGTGCTGTGGCATCTTTTACGTATATCTGGGAACAACAAACTGGAGCCGCAATTAAAAAGGGGCAGCTCCAGCAGTGCAGCACTTCAGTACTACACTGAAGTGTCAGCCTAGATTTCATACTCAATTCTCTAGGGTGGGACTTGAGCCAGAGGTGAGAGTGTTATCCATAGATCCAGTTAAGCTGGAGGACCTAGGAGTGAATTGGCTTTTGGGTCACAGTTGGGATTGACCGCTGGCTCTCGTACTTGACACTTAAAACTCATTTTATTATGATTTGATGCAAGTGTGACTGATTGCTCCTATAATCATAATTGACTGACACCACTGTTTTCAAAGGATTTGAAAGTTATAACCTGAGAGAGGTTTTTCAGTGCTCAGCAGATCAACTATGAAGGTCAAATAGACAAGTGGAATGCATCAATCTCTATAGCCATTATGGATTTACATATTCCAGGTAAAAAATCTCATCCTTAAAGATACACTTTAAGAATGTTTACCAAAGAACAATGAGGCTTGGCTGGGTCATCCAGAAAAAGCCCTGTTCCATCACAAGACACAGAAAGCAGCATTCATATGCTGATTAGTCTTTAACACTGGTGTATAATATGGCATATATAATACTCTGCTTTCCTATTCTTACGATGTTATACTCCATCTGCCATCTTGTTGCCCACTCACTTAACCTGCTTATCTCTCTTTGCAGCCTCTCTACGTCCTCCCCACAGCTTACTATTTCACTTAGCTTTGTATCATCAGCAAACAGAGGTACATTACTCTCGGTCTCTTCATCTCAGCCATTAATCTAGATTGCACACAGCTGAAGCACCAGCACTTATCCTTACCTGGAAAAACTCAGCAGGTCTGGCAGCATCGGCGGAGAAGAAAAGAGTCGACGTTTCGAGTCCTCATGACCCTTCGACAGTTCTGTCGAAGGGTCATGAGGACTCGAAACGTCGACTCTTTTCTTCTCCGCCGATGCTGCCAGACCTGCTGAGTTTTTCCAGGTAATTCTGTTTTTGTGTTGGATTTCCAGCATCCGCAGTTTTTTTGTTTTTAGCACTTATCCTTGTGGCTCTCCACCAGTCACAGCCTGTCAACTTGAAAATGCCCCATTTATGCCTACTCCCTGCTTCCTGCCTGTTAACCAACTCCTCTATCCATGCTAATATACTACCCCCAACTCCATGAGTCCTTATCTTTTGTTGTAAACCTTTGTTTGGCACCTTATCCCTCAAAAAAACACCTCCAAAAACTCAGCACCACACTTTCACAAAATCAAACTAAACTGAAGTTAGTCACCTGCAAGTTGTTGTCCTGCCTGTTAAATAACACCAGTGCTAGGCCCCTTTTGCAGCTGAACTTAATTTCTTTGGTGAGTGACAAGGGAATACATTGATTGGACCATGAGGCCCAAGTTTGAAAATTCAGTGTTGATTAAGCCAGTAGTACTGAGTGACCCCATGGCAGCACCAGTTTGGAGGCTTCTGGCATAGGCAGGGGGTCCCTACATGAGCAGCCTTCGGATGGGGCACAGTGTGGGCCACACTAGGGGCAGCTGGAAGTGCATCATGCTCCACTTGGAGGGCCTCTGGTTTCCATAGCGCCCTCTCTAGTAGCCCCACAGACCCAAATTTTGTGCTGAGAAAGTAAAAAATCCTACTTTGGTGCAAAAAATAGCAGCTTTGCAGTTGTTTAGTTGGTAATATCAAGTTTAAATGTGGGTCGACATGGTGTTAAGTGGAATTTCCTTACACTTCTTTATATCTAAAATTCAGACCTTTGATGCTGAGTAAAAATAGGGAATGAAAACAAACTTTGCACGTCTGAAATCTGATCCTCCTCCTTCAAACCTTCTCTGCGTGAAAAATGATAACCTCTAGAGAAGGAACAGTTCTTTAGGACCATATTGTAATTTAACCCCAGTAACCAGCAATGCTATTAATCTTGCCTCCTATTTCTGTCTTTGCTGATTTTCCTTCACTTTCTCTTTTCTTTAACTTTATTGATTTCTTTTCTCTTTGAGTTGCTCCTTTTCTCTTCCTCTCCTCCAGAAGTAGCCACCTTTCTGTTGGGATTCAGGTCTATGCGTTGGGTACCATATAGTGCCTCGCCCAAATGGACATTGTTCTGATAGGAGCCTGGCAACTGAACATGGGCAAATGGAGGGAGGGAACTGGAGTGGCATCACATTCCAATTTGCATCCAACATCCATAAGGAACAGTTAGTTCAAAGATTAAATTTTCCTATCTATGTGGTTCAGCTTTGGAAAAAAAATAATCCTGGGGTGAGTTCACTTCTGTCAAGGCCAGCATTTATTGCTCATTCTTAGTTGCCCTTCTGAAGGTGCCTTCTTGAACTGCTACAGTTTATGTGGCGTAGGTGCTCCCACAATACTATTTAGGATAGATTTCCAGGATTTCGACCTGGTGATGATGAAGGAATGATGATATAGTTTTAAGCCAGAATGGTGTGTGACTTAGAGGGGAACTTACAAGTACTGATGTTTCAATGCACCTTGCTGTCTTTATCTTCCAGGTACTAGTTACTCATGCCCATTAATACTGACCTATCAGGGGAGTTAGTGGCTCGCTTTTTCAACCTGATCCTATTCTATCACAGATGGTGCTCCAGCTATGCAAATCAAGAGTGCCAGGCACCACTGAGTGGAGTTCAATCTTTTAATGCTTTGCTGTGCAGTGTTTTTTTTTTCTCAGAACAACTGTAAGAAGATGCCAGCTTAATAGTATAGTTCAGGGGTAAAACACAAAGGGCAAACATTGGTGAGATGGAAGAGAAACACCAGCATGGAAAATATGCAAAGATACATAATCATAGCCAAAAGCTGATGAGCTGAAAGGCACGATACAGTTAAAAATAGTTGATGGCTGGGATTGTGCTCAATGATGTAACACAATCCATGGAGTCCAGTGATTGCATAATGCACAATGTCATTAAAATCCCCAAGATGTGATTTGACGTGTCTCAAACCAAATTGTATTCCTTAGGCTAAGTTACTATATTTAATGGCTCTTCAGCATATCAAGAGAGAAAGTGTGCAGAGACAGAAACATAGGCAGGCAGAGTAATGATTAAAGACATATTCTCAAATTTAAAAGGCAGGTGAAAGGACAATTTAGGTTTATTTACTTCATGCACAGAGTGTAAGAGTATGGAATGAGGAAGGAAAAGAGGAACAGGCAGAGGTCATTCAACCATTTGAGCCTGTTCCACCTAAATATTGGCCAAGAGACCGGGGACAACACAAATGCTCTTCTTCAAATAGTGTCATGGGATCTTTTACCTTAGAAGGCCTCGGTTTAAAATCTCATCTGAGAGATGGAACTGTGTTCTGAGGGAGGCGGTGAAGGCTGATCATGTCAGAAAATTCAAGAGAAGAGCTGGTATGCAACCAGAGAAAGATTTGACGGAGGAGCATGAAAGGTAACATTGGGTGCAATATTTCTAAGACGACTATGTTCACAGTGGATTTTCCAGGTCCACTGCTACATTACAACATTGGAGATAGCAAGAGAGAGGCAGAAACAGAGGGACAAAGAGTATTAAAAGCAGAGACCAAAACAGGGTTAGAACGATAGATAGAGAGTTATAACATTTATGAAATTGCAATGCTAGTAGGATCCTTGCCCACAGGGACCACACATCAGGAATTCAGGCACTGACTTCCCATGGCGTTATTCCATTTAAAGGACAGACATCATGGGGAGTGCATGCACGAATTCTCGATATGTGCTCCCAGTGGACAAGTCTCCGCGCTGAGAGAATAGTTTCATGAAATTACAGAGATAAAGACAGTTAGCTAATAGAAAGATAAGAGCAAAAAGAGACATAGAGGCAGATAGTCTTGGGGAGAAATGCAATGACATTAAATCGGGCAGGGAAGCCATGAAAGAGGCACAGATTGGGCTGAATTTTCCCACAAGTGTGAGGAACCCAATATCGGGGGCTATTTCCTGGTTGTGAAGCCGCTTGAAGTGGTACTGCGCCTTGGGGTTGACTTTTACAGGAGGCAACGTAGGGATAGTGACATGATACTGATGATGAGACCAGTAGCCAATCTCTCACACCCAGCAATATCCGCCGGAATTTTCTGCAGGTGGAATGTTTGGATATGCAGGCCTTTGTAGGTGGATGGCCTGAGATCTGCCTATTTGCCCCTTAGAAAGTGAACATTGTTTATGCATCTCATGGCGTTCCGAGCCCCCACTTTGGCCCTTCCTCCTGTGAGCAGGCGTGATGCAGACAGACGGGGGACCCCATGCACCACCGGCAAAACTCGGACCCCCTTCTTAAAAGGGCCACTGATTGGCTCAGTTATTAACTTCATTGGCTTCCTGTCTCCACCTGACCGCCAAACATCATGGGCAGAATTTTACGGTTGCTCCCGCCAGCAGAATCTTCCGGCCCCACTGAAGTCAACGGAGTTTAGAATAGCTCTCCGCGCCAGGGCTGAATCCGCCCCTGGAAAACTGGTGAACGGGTGGGGGACACGCCGGGGGTGGTGGGGGGGTGGGGGGGTGGGGGTGGTTGCTGTCCCAGCTCTTTGTTCTCTAAATTTCCCAGACGCACACCCGCCCCACCTCCAAACCAGCCTCCATGGGGCTGGGAAAATCCTGCCAAGAGATTCAGGGAAAGAGAGGGCAATTCTAGCCTAACCCCACCATTGGGAATACTGGTTTTACACCCCATTCAATTTTAAGTGCCATTAAAACCAACAGAGAGAAATACTGTGAAACCAATATCTCTGGCCATCAAGTTCCGTTAAAATTATCACCAGGCAGCCAGAACCAAAGACAGATGGATAAAGAGAGAATTCAGAAGCAGAGGGTTTATAGGAGGTCAGTAGCTATAATGCTCATGTTAGGCACTCACTGGGAACAGGATTTAATGAAGTCACTGAATGGAAAATTCTAGACAACCTCCTGTTTCCAGGCAGCCTCTGATGAGCAATGTTAAAGTATTACACAGACACACACACAAGGCAACAACAAGAGACAACAGTATGTGTACAGAATTGTGGTAATGATGACTCAGTGGAACTGTCTGATCTCGTACTGACAAAGACAATGTTTTTAAAACTAGAGCATGGCACAGTTTTGTGGGTACAGAGAATCAATTTTCAAACTTTAAACTTACTGGGAGATCAATGTTCAAATCTTTATCACGTTGCAGTTAACCACGGGCACAGTAAAAGTCGGAGCTTGACTTTATATTGTACCTTCACACATCTCTCAGAAATGTATCAATGCACGCCGAATATGATAAATTCACCTGAAGTGATGCTATTGTTCTCAGTTAAGCAAGCATGGTAGCTATGCACCAAGGCCCCAGCAACCATGGATATGACTGCATAATATGGTGGGGTTGGTGGATGAGAGAGTGTATCCAGCACACTTCCCTGCTCCTCTTCAAACAAGTTGGGCCTTTATCCATTGGCGTTTAGAAAAATGAAGGGTCATCTGATAGAAACATATAAGATCCTGAGGGGGCTTGACATGGCGGATGCTGAAAGGATGTTTCCCCATGTGGGAAAGACTAGAACTAAGGGACCCAGTTTAACAATAAGGGGGTCTCTCATTTAAGATGGAGATGAGATTTTATTTTTTCTCAGAGTCATTAGACTGTGGAATTCTTTCCCCAGAGAGCAGCGGGGGCAGAGTCATGGAATATCTTTTAAGGCTGAATTAGATAGATTTTTGATTGACAAGGGAGTTGAATAGGAAAGTAGAGTTGAGGCCACAATCAGATCAGTCATGATATTATCAAAAGGCAGAGCGGGCTTGATGGTGAGAATGCCCTACTCCTGTTCCTAATTCATATGTTCACATGTTCTCATGAAATGGCACTCCCGGCCTATTGCATTGAAGTGTCAGCCTAGACAGATTACGTTCTCAAGACCGGAAAGAAGCTTATGCCTCAAAACCTACTGACTCACAGGTGAGAGTTTTGCCAACTGAGCCATACTGCTAATGAAGGAATTCCATAGATTTCTGTAGAAATTAAAAATACAATTGAGGCTCTTCAAATAGTCCCATATAGGTATTTATATTTGGAATTCTCCACCCCAGAATTCTGTCAATAAGTAAATTCAAGGCTCAGGTTGATGGATTTTTGGAAACCATGAAATGCAAGGGATAAAGGAATAATGCAGGAAAGTGGAGTTGATGTGGAAGTTGAGCCATGATCTTGTGGAATTGACTGGTTGTACGATCTATTCCTGCTACTATTTCCTCATAACCACCACATAAGCAAGTAACTAATTTCACATAGCTAGACTGATTCCATATCTCCTTATCCTCCTTTCCTTTAACCATCTATCTAATCTATTATTAAATGTTGACGTTCTCTAGTCCAACCATTAATTCCAGTAGTGCATTACACAAGTTCACAACCCTCTGCATAAAAAGTGTTTCTCTTGCTATCTGTCCTAAATCTCTCATGCATTTAATCTTCTTCAGAATTGATTATCCCAATGGTTTCCTGGTCAGCCTCTCATCTCCAGGCACTGTAAACTATAGCTTATCTAAAGTTCATATTCCATACCAAGTCCTATTCACTTAACATCCCTGTGCACACTGGGTCCTAATGTTCCAATGGCTCTAATTTGAAATTCTCATTGATATGTCTAAATCCCTTCATGCCTTCACCCTTCCCTTCTCTGTAAGTTACTCCAGCCCTAAAACCACAACCCCTGTTTGAGAACTCTCCATTCCATTCCTCCGGCTCTGGTTCCTTATGCATCACTCTACTTTGCCTCAATATTGACAGCCATGCCCTCAGCTCTGGAAACCATTCCTGAATCTCCCAGCCTCTTCACCTCCATCTCTTCCTCTAAAACACTTCCTAAGATTCTACCCTTTCCAATGTCTGCTTTTTTGTCCTGGCGTCCATTTTTGTCTGATTGCACCTCTATGAAGTGCCTCGGGACATTTTTCTATGATAAAGGTACCATAAAAATTCAAGTAGTTGTTGTAGCCGTATCCACATGTCTTGATTCCAGACCATTCAACTACTAGTAACACTCTATTCTACTCTATTCCATCTTTTCATGATTTTAACCACCTCCATCAAGTTATTGCAGTAATTCTCTGATCAGATCAGCTCTATCCATTAGATCTGGATGTGTTTAGAACTGCTCAGAAGGAGTGGTCTACTGTAGGTGTCAGCTGTAGTTCAGTGGTTAGGATTCTCAGTTCTGAATCAGAAGGTTGTGGTCTCATTTCCCTCATGTCCCATTCCAGATATTTGAGTACATGATCATAATCCATGCTGACATGACAGTGCAGAATTGAAGGAGTGCAATGCTGTCAGAGGTGATGGTTTTGGATGAGAAATTAAACTGAGGCTCTCATCCTCTCAGATAACAACTTGCATTTATATAACACATTTAATGTAATAAAACGTCTCAAGGCACTTTACAGGAGCATTATGGAACAAGATTTGACACCGAGTCACATAAGGCCAGATGGCCAACAGTTTGGTCAGAGAGATAGGCTTTAAGGAGTATCTTAAAGAAGGAAAGGGAGGTAGCGAGGTGGAGAGGTTTCAGGAACATAGGCCCAGGCAGCTGAAGGCATGGACGCCAAAGATGGAGTGATTAAAATCAAGCTGCCCAAGAGGCCAGAGTTGAAGAGCTCAGACATCTTGGAGAGTTGTGGTGCTGGAAGAGATTACTGAGCTCGAGAGGGGTGAGGGATATCATCTAAATAGCACCACCTGAGAAGGGAAGATATGGACACAGTTTAAAGCCTCAGCCAAAACACAGGACCTCCACCAGTGCAGCACTCCCTCAATACTGCACTGGGATTGTCAGTCTGGATTATGTACTATTGTCTCTCAGTTGGGATATGAATCCATGATCTCCTGCATGAAAGGGAAGCGTGCAACCATCTAAGCCATGGCTAAAAGTGGCATATGAGGGGACCCTCTTATTCACCTTCCGGAGGCCAATATATCAATGGTGTTAACAAAGGACTTAAAGCTTTTTGTCTGCGTGAACCTCTTCAAGAACGATATGTGGAGTGAGGGTAAGGGTAGGGAAATATATGAAATCTAGGGAAGGAGAAGGGGCATCTGACATATGACTTCCCCCCCCCACCCCCCAACCACCTCCATCCCTAGGGATCGGATATTGCAGTAACATGCAATGCTTTGTTTCAAGCTTGAATTAAGAGCAGACAGACCCTTTGCAGTAGGGGCTATTGAGGATGGAGTCGAGGCGCATAAATAGGGTAGAGTAGATGGAGTTTTAAGTCTGAAACAAACCAACAGTTTACTGCATAAGAGAACAGCTGGCTTCGAGATAAAAATGTTAATTTCTTCAGCTATGACATGCCCATGTTGAAAAGCCTGCAATGTTGCAAAGTTATTTTGAAGTTGCACTGTTAGCTTAGAGTGTGAATCTAACTCGGTCTTGGGATAATGAGCAATCTACATGTCAAGTGAATGAATTCAGTCTGAATAATTCTCTCCAGTGTATTTTTTTTCGAAGGGCGGGATTGCCTGTATCCCCCTGAACTGTGGCTGCAGATTTACACCCTCAGCCTCTAGCACAGCTGCACAATCTCCCAGTTCAGGATGTGTTTCATGCTTTTTACCATGCCTAATTCTTACCAGACCCTCACTTAACAAGCATGTGCTTCAGAAAAACAACCTACCGGGAGAGAGAGAGAAAAAAAAATTGAGTCCCCACACACAAACCACCAGGAGCCTGAGGTCAATGCAAACCTTTAACCAGGGAAAGTTCACTTTAACCCAATGAATGATCACATTTACTGCATTTCTCTATATTTCACACATAAAGGAATAGTAATAGCGTAATGTTGAAATTATAGTGTGACTTTTTTGGGGGGTAGAATGTGATATTTCTGCTTCTCAAGGTGATGCACTTTTGCTGGTTTGTGAGGGTCCTTATCCTAGTTGCTGCAGCCAGTCTCAACATCAAGTGCTCCTGGAATAGGTACGGCATGGGTTAACTACATGATGAGGCCACCTAAGAGTCAGACGATAAATTTACTGCCAGATTATATATATTCCTGTGGATATGCTCTACTGGAGATTGATTTGAAACTGTCCAAAATGTCTTTCAGTTAGGACCCTAATCACATCTGAGAGAAAATAAACTCTCAACCCAGCCATTCACTTCTCAAACTGAAGATCCCAGTAGTGAAAGGAAAATGCCTTTTCATGCCCCCCCCCCCAAATTTTCTCCCCTCCTCTCCTGTTAACTCACGTTCACTGTGTTTCAATGAAAGCCAGCAACCCTGCTGTACCATTCCCAAGTGGGCACCATTCCTGTGCAAAGGTCAGACAGTAAATACCAGCGGGCAATTCCGATGTGGGGGGGCATCAGGACCAGGTCTGATTCTGACCTCACTTGTCATCTGCGTGCATGCACTTTGCAAGGGTCACTGGATGGTAATCGGGAATGGGCGACCCCGGTTGGTCTTTGTCCTCTCTGACCCAGGCCACTGAAGTCTGCAGTTGGAATCTGTTGCCCATGGTTAAGATCAGCTAAGTCAACACAGTCCATCAGTCAAACTTGTGATTCTCTCAAGTTGTCTTAATGTTAGACAAGGTGCTTATGCATTAGTTTACCAGTTTAGTGATAAAATAATTGAGATGCCCAGTTCCTGGCTACAACAGTTTGCCCATAAATCTAAACACGATGATAGAGAATGAGAGCTTTTCATTTATATAGCATCTTTCAAAAGATGTCCCAAAGTGCTTTACAGTCAATAAGTGTTTTTTGAAGTTGTTGTAATCTAAAAAATGAAGCAGCAATTCAGACTCAACAAAATCCCCCAAATCTGATTTGAATTGAGGGATGTATTGTGGCTGGGATACCAGGAAGAATTCTCTTGCTCTAAAACTTCAGAAAGTGCCAAGAGATCATTTTCAGGCACCTAGGAGAGCCTGGGTTTAACATCACATCTGAAAATGGCACCTCCAACAGTGTAGCACTCCCTCAGTCTAAACTGGGAAAACTAGCTGAGATTCAAGTGCCAGAACCAGGACTTGAACCCACAACCTTTAACACTCAGAAGTGTGACCACTGACCTGCCTTGGAGGTGAAAAGTAAGAACATTCAGAGCATGTAGAGATGTTCCTTATAGCTCCTTCAGCAACTCCCCACTCTGCTGCCAACTCCAGCTGGCAGACACAAGATCAGTGTATGAAGAATCTAGCTACTAAAGAAAGCAGTGTCTTAGCATGTCTGCATCACATGGTTACCATCAACCCAGGCTCTTTGGGAACCAGGGAGAGAAGAAACTGTGACTCCTGGTAAACCATCCTCATAAGTTTTACACCTTAGCTATACATGTCTGGCAGGATTTCAATTCTGGCCTCTGATTGATTTGAATTAAATTCCTCTGCTCAGAATGACAGTGTGTTTACATGGACCAAGCCAGATAGTGTAACTCACAGCGGAAAGCATTAATGTGCAGGAATAGAGCCTGGAGACCAGTGCTCAGGCCAAAATATGCGCTGTATCAGCCAAGAGCATTTTGTAATCGAACGCTGCATGGTCCACGTGAATTTAAACGCACAAATCCAACACCATTTTCCCCTGCAGAGCCCATCAGTGACAGTAAAGAGGACACTCTTACTGCAGGCAAATCAGCTGTGAAACTCATGCTGAATTTTATCTTTTAAGAAGAAATTGCTGAGCTCATTTCCTTTTCCTTAAACAAAAAAAAATCTCCTGATACGTGCTTTAATCAGAACACATTGTTCAGGGGATTGGCAAAGCTGAGATTACTTTACATTTGGAATTACGCCTCAAGTAATGCTTCCCCGTTTCTTAACCGTTATGAACTAGGGCAAAATGATTTTGAAATGAATTTACAAAAATTGGCCAAGAATCTAGACTCAACACATTTGGGAATGGGACTGCCCTGTGATGGGGAAGGGGGGGGCGGAGTTCATTTGATTCCATGGCCCCATTGGAACAACCATTAAATCAACCATCTTCGCCAAGAGCTGAAGATTACATCCATATCCTACAGGATGGGAAGGGTTTATGTAATTAAAACAAGGTCAATTCAGGCAGCTTGTAACTCCACCCTCCACCCCCCCCCCCCACCATCACCACCCCCCACTCCAACCCCCCAACGCCGACTGCCTTCCCTTCATTAACTAATCCAGAATACCTGCTAACACACATCTCTCCTGAATCACCAGCTGCCTGGTAACCAGGATAATGAGCGCAATTGGGGTGACTTTAAAAGTGCTCTATTGCCTCCTTTAAGAGATGGGAGTGTGGCGTGTCCTGATATTCTCCACACACCGGCCCCCTTCACTCCTTCCCGAAAACATCAGATTAGGCAGAAGACACGTTTATGTTTTTAGACAACCAACCAACAATTTATATTTATATAGCGCCTTTCACGTAATGAAACACCCCAAGGTGCTCCGCAGGAGCATTACAAAATGAAGTATGAAACCAAACCACATAAGGAGATATTAGGTCAGGTGACCAAAGGCTTAGTCAAGGAGGCAGGTTCTAAGGAGCACCTCAAAAGGAGGAAAGGGGAGGTAGAGAGACAGAGAGGTGTAAGGGGGGAATTCCAGAGCTTGGGGCCCAGACAACTGAAGGGGCAGCCACCAATGGTAGAGCAATTGTAATTGAGAATATACAAGAGGCCAGAATTAGAGGGGCAAGCTGTCTCTGAGGGATGTGGGGTTGGAGGAGACTACAGAGATAGGGAGGGGCAAAGACATGGAGGGAATTGAAAACAAGGCTTACGGGGTTCGGGGTTGACACATGGAATTATTCCACATCCCCATCCAGGATTCACCTTCTTACTGTGACATAGCAGCCGGCCTGACCGACACGATGAGTTTTGGTTGTACATCAGGGATTGAGGACAACATTTGTCGAAGTGACCTGCATTGTGGCTCTGCCCAACCTCGCAGGTGAAAGAGGTGAGCATCTCCAACACTTCCCTAACCCAGTCTCCTCCCCTCCTTTCCTGAGGCACTGCCTCTCACTGAGGGACAACTTCACAGGCGCCATTGGCAAAACGTCCAGCCAAGTGCCGGTGTTCACTGGAGTTTAGAAGAATGAGAGGGGGTCTCATTGAAACATATAAAATTCTGACAGGGCTGGATGGACTGGATGCAGGGATGATGTTTCCTCTGGCTTGTGGGGGTGGGGGGGGGGGGCGGTGGGGGTGGATTCTAGAACAAGGGGTCACAGTCTCAGGATACAGGGTAGGCCATTTAGGACTGAGATGAGCAGAAACTTCTTTACTCAGAGGGTGGTGAACCCATGGAATTCTCTACTACAAAGGGCTGTGGAGACCAAGTCACTGAATATATTTAAGAAGGAAATAGACATATTTCTAGACTCTAAAGACATCAGAGGGTATGGGGAGAGAGCGGGAGTATGGTGTTGAGATAGAGGATCAGCCATGATCATACTGAATGGCAGAGCAGGCTTGAAGGGCTGAACGACCTACTCCTGCTCCTATTTTCTATGTTTCTGTGTTTCAACCATAAGATGCTGTCATCACAAGCCCAGCTAGATCCTGGCCTCAACCCAAATAGGCTCATGCCGGAGAATGGCATTTGCTCGAGGTAATGCAGAGCTAGTAGAGCAGCTGGAACCAGTCACAACAAAGTGAGCCCCACCCAACTCACTCACCACCCTCCCCCCACCCCAGGCATTCTTCCTGCCCATTAACTCTGTAAATAGTAATTCTGGATGTCCCACCCAGGGACCAATGCCTTGTCAAAGATGGCTCACTGCCAGTTAGAAAATCATAGGTTTTAAGTTTGAGCACATATTCTAGGCTGTCACTTCAGTGCAGTGCTGAGGGAGTGCTACACTGTCAGTGATGCTGTCCATTGGATGAGATGTCAAACCGAGTCCCCATCTGCCCTCGGCTCTATCTGGAAGAGGACCGGGGGAGTTCTCCCCAGTGTCTTTATCCCTCAAGCAACATCACTTAAGAGATGATCCTATAATTTATTTGTGGGAGCTTACTGTGCATAAATTGGTTGCCACATTTCCTACAACAGTGACTACATTTCAAAAAGTGCTTCGCTTTGGGACACCCTGAGGCCGTGAAGGGCACTATATAAATGTAAGTCCTTTCTTTTGATGACTCTCTTCAAGCCTCCATGAAAATGTTTAAACTCAAGCCACCCTTAAAAGTACAAGCACAACATTCCCCGACGGAGAACTCACTTCTGCTTTATTTTTTTTTTCACATTTTGGCTAGATTTTTTTAAAAAAAAAAATTTACAGCAGATATAACAACATTAAAACTTAGAAAAGGCCAGATCTCCCCAAATGGAGATAGACTTCAGCATATTTTAAAGTGTCACACTCTCTCTCAACCCTTAAACACCAAGCTCACACTGCGCATGGTCTGCGGGGTTGTAGCCGGACTCGAACGCCCAGTTCAAAACTCAAGATGAAAAGTTTCTGCTTGGAAGTTCTTGGGAGGTGCGAACGTGGGGGGCAGCAAAGAGGCTTCGAGGCTGTGTCCGTATACTCCTGGTATGAGGTTTGCCATGTGGATTTTGCTGCTGCTGCTGCTGCTGTTGTAGTGGTGGCTGCTGTGCGCCCTCTTTCCAAGCCCGTAAGATTTCAGTCCTAGTCGCCGGTTGCGCTCCGCCTGACTGACAGCGGAGCCTCTCTCACTGTCCCGCCGCCTTCAGCCTGCGCTTTCACTGGCGCTGCATCCGCAGAGTTCCCGGTCCCCTGAGTTTCGAATACCCGCTCTTTCCGTCCTTCTCCTTAACCTACAGAGGCCAAAGAGAGAAAAAACAAATCGACCCGCTTTCAGTTAACACGAACGAACGAACGAAATATTTATCACACACATTTTACAATCGGACAATTTAATTTTTAGCTTTTTAATAATTTCGCCCTCTTACCTTAAAATATTAAACTTTTATACACGCAACAAATAGCAAATCCATTTCAAATCGTAGCATAAGATATATGAAATTATATATATGGTTTAGTATTTTTTTCTAAAGCACGTATAAAATGATATTTCGTTCATATATTTTTTAGGTCGCTGATACTGAGTCTGGCATTTTGTAAGACATTCAAAATTATTTCAGATAATATAAGTTTATTGTGCAGAATACCAATTTTTTTTTTGTAAATCTATTATTATTTCAACTTAAAAGGGAACACACGTTATGCTTTTGGTTGAGATTTAGTCAGGTCTCTGTTTAAAATAGGAGAGAGCAGCGTGGCCCGTTCCAGAGGTGATCGGGTAACATATTAATGACATACCGTCCGTAACAGTAGAACTGTGACCAATTTGTAATGCGATACACTCCACATTGCCGTTTGTTCTATGTGGGGGTCAGTTAGAAAAACACACTCGGCTTTCCTGAAATGTTCCCTGCTTCACCCGCCCCTTTTAATGTTCCGATTCTCTGGCACACCTGACGCCCCAGATGTATTTTATCACCTTTTATAGCTGGGGGACATCGATTTCTGAAGTGAGTTTTTGTTGGGCGGGGGTGGATTGGGGTGGGAGCAATAACGGGAAACATCGGAGTTTAGAAAATTACCCTGGTGTGATTTTAGGACAACTCAAAAGGCGAACGAGCTAATTACATGCCATGCTAAAATAATTAACGAAATGATTAGATGCAAGCAAGTTAAGCGCTGGTAGTTTAATTGGTTGACTCAAAAAGAGTTACACTCACAGAGCAGGTAGTGTTGGTGCATTGACGAACGGCATAATTTCTAGGTTTAGCTACTACAGCATTATCTATAAATTACAGCAGACGGACTGATCCGTCTGCGTTGTTTACCCTCCAATAGAGGACATGGTTTTTTTTTTAAAGAATCAATTATACACACCAGAGCAGGGCTTTAAACAAATTAGCAAAATAAATCCAATTGTTTCCTTGGGCACATTTATAAAGTTATGAATTCCAAAAAAATCTTATTTAAAGTAATGACTCTCCTCGGAGAGCCTTTCTTTTATATAGGGGCTACATGAGGAATTCTCTTTCACCGTTGGCAAAAGAAACGACATATGTGCAATAATGCATGTAGGAAATGAGCTACAACGTGTGTAATTGAATTGAGCGGTTCAGGTGGTGTCATGAACATTAAGTACTGTACAAAGTTTGATGGGTTTGTGAATGCTGGCAGAACCCATTTAATTTGATACTTCACATTTACCGCCGACAATTTACTATTATTGATTAAATACGGTGCAAGTTAAAAATATAAAAGCTTCAGCACGCCCTGTATTTTAGAGGTGTAAGGAGGGCAGAGATCATGCAGGACTTGGAACCAGCGTTTGACAAGTTCTGTTATTTTAAGAAATGAGATGAAATATAGTTCCGATGAAATAACGTTCTGATGATAATCATCCACTTAAAACATTAAACCTGTTTTCTTTCCACTGATGCTGCCTGACCTACTCAGCATTTCCAACATTTTCTACCTTTATTTCAGATTTCCACCGTCCGCAGTATTTTGCTTTTGCATACATTGTAAGTAATATGCCATAACACATTATATGTCTATTAATAAAAGATTGCTGGGTGTACCTTTGATTGCCAAAAAAAGTAATGCCTCCAATAGTTGGCCACTCTTTCTCATAATCTCATTAGTTAATAATAATTGTGCCTGTTCTGTCAATTTCCAGCAATTTCATTGGTTGCCAGAGGCATGTGTCTATTTGTGTTTAACAATATTCAAATATATATTAGAAAGTCATCAATCACTGTTTGGGATCTATTTATGACTGACTTTGTTAATGATTTTTCAACACAGAGATGAAAGACTTTTTGAAGTAAACATTTAATTCATATTTTATTCAATTTTAAATCTTTGGTTATTAATTTCTCTCGTCTATTTCCATATTTAAACGTCTTCTGGGAGCTAGTCAGTCCTACTGATTTGATGACTTCTACATTGGTTTAACGTTTTGTTCATGGGTAACTCCACATGGGATTGACTAGCAGACGCCTGGGCTAAATGTTCCACCCATTGTCTGTGAATGGACAAAATAATCGAACTTCAGCTGATTCCATTGTCACCACCCTTTACATCCACTTTTATTGTTTTTTTGACAGGCCACAAGTTGCTATTTTCTCTCCAGGTCACTTGATATCCTTGGTCCACGTGGCTGGGAAGGTAGGCGTGTGACTTGATCCCATCCTATATGTTCTGACCCAGGGAGCATCCAATGAATACAAAGTGATGGGAGGGGCAGTGGGGCATAGGGATGATTTTACCTCCAATCTTTCCTGTTTCCTTTTGGGATGCGGCAAGTTTCCACTTGGCATAGAGATTTTGCTCTTCATTCTCTTTCAGCAAACAAAACCCCTAATTGAGCGTTTATCACATTGTTCCCACTGCTCTTTCATCAATAATTTCCTGAAAAATGTTGGAATTGACATTCTGCTATGCTATCTTCAGCCTCTGCGCTGTTTACATGCACCGAGCTTGAATCAGGTTTTATTTGTCTTCAAGAACATTAAAAAAAAACAGCTCAGACTCTAAAAATAATCAAACTGGTATTTACACACCAAACAACTTATAAACCAGTACTGGTTGGCTGTGCAATTTTATTGACCCAGGGTGAATTCCTGATGTATTAGTCTCATGAGCTACTTGCTGTTGGAGGACGGTACTATTAACACAGAACCCTCTGCTGAAATTGTCTCAAAACAGATTGAGAAACCTGCCATTAGGCACAGTCCTGAAGTGATTCAAGTTTGAAATAATTTTAGCAAATGATTTTTATTTTGAAAATGATATTCCAAGTTACAGGATTATTAGCTGGATGTCACATTTTTCATAAGTTTCCATTCAATCAAGTAAATATTCTTTAAACGGCTTCTCTAATCTCCAGTTCCATTATTTTACTGAATGTTACAGCTATTTACAGTGTTCGAACAAAAACTTCCATAACTTTATTAAGTCTTATATTGCTTCCAGGTGAAGGTACAATGTTCTATTTCTCTCCCCAAAGTTCTCACAAATTTCCTCCAAACAAACATTTTCCTTGACCTGTTATATTCGTACTGAATGGAACTATTTCTGGTATTTATGTAGTAGCTTTCCTGTTGAACAGGTGGACGACATTGGTCTATTATGTCTACGATTAATGATTGACCCACAAACAGTATTGTGTCTGCATAGCAATTAAATCAGCTTCTCTGGGGCCTAAAGTACCATTAACAAAATCCACAGTGTGTATATGATAATATATATTACACACACACACTTAAATTTTCTTCAGTATGCTGTGAACTAAACAACATTGCCTCTATATTTCTCTAAATCCATTTATAAGATTATATGCTTTAGAATCACAAGAAACAGAGTTTAGATTTTATATAAAACTCCGATGTTTATTCTTTTAAGAATCAGAAAAATCAACATTTATAGCACAATTTATGCCATTTTATTTTTATACAAATCTACAGAATTTATATAGATTTCTTTAAGTTATGAAAAAATTTATAGACTAAGATGGCAAGATATTAATGACTAGTATATATGGCCACATAATGGTAATCACTGGACTTCAAAATCAATTCATTTGAAGCATTTAAAATCAGAATGAGCCAGTTCTCTAATTTTAAGCATTTGCATTGTTATTTACAATGTAAAGGATAAAGAGCCATATAAATGCAAAGAAAAAGATCAAAGTTAATTGCTTGTAACAATCACAGTCATTGGTTTTTGATGTTGTTATTGCTTACATTGTAAATATTGGCTGGCCTGATAAAACTCCTTGAAAGTTAAAATATGCTGTAAATGATAATGCAAGGGTTTAAAGTCATAATGGGAAATTGTTGTTACCTTTGTTGCTAATAGGAGGCTGGTGGCCTGTACCACATGTGATTTTTATCAGGTACAAATGCCACCACATTTGAATCACTAGTTTGGAAAGGATTATTTGCCTAGTAGTTGTAGGCAAATAGTTCTGTGGTATTTTGGATTATAAATTCTGGAGCTGACTAAGACAACAGGCTGTGTTTTTCTAACTAGGATTCAGCCAATTATTCCATCATAAAATGTAATAAGGACTTTATTGCTCCCATGGTCAAGTCAGGCTAAGATTTTGACTATTTCCAACAAATGAGAACAATTTTAAATTCATAAAATAAAATGAAATGTGAAAATAATTTCAAAGCAGCAATAATACAACAATAATAATCTTTATTCCAAATTAAATATTAATACTAAATCATCTATTATTAGCAGCAGATGCAACAACATGCATGTCAGTTATGGCTCAGTTGATAGCACTCTTAACCTCTGAGTTAGCAGGTTCTGGGTTCAAGTCCCACTCCAAGGCTTGAGCCCAAAATTACTGAGGGAGCGCTGCACTGTTGGACATGCGATCCTTTAAGAGGCATTAAATCAAGGCCCCACTTGACTGCTTGGGCACAAAAGATTTCATGGCACTATTGTAGGGAAAAGCAGGACATAACTGTCTCTGGTGTGCTGGTCAATATTTATCCCTCAATCAACATCACAAAGACAAATTACCTGGTCATTATCACATTTTAGAATGCTGTATCCAACTAGCTCGGCTGCTGTGTTTCCTATGTCACAATAGTGACCACACTTCAAAAATACTCCATTTGCTATAAAGCACTCTGAGACATCTGGTGCTCATGAAAAGTTCTATAAAAATGCAAGCTTTTTGTTTCATATTTATGTAGCACCTTTAACATCAGGAAATGTCACAAGGTGCTTCATAGGACATTGTCAAACAAAAATTGATAATGATATAAAAAAGGTGAGATTAGATTATTAGGAATGGGTGACTAAAAGCATAGTCAATGGAGGCTCTTAAAGGAGGATAACAAAGATGAGAGGCAAAGTTGTTTAGGGAGTTTGGGTCCTGGACAGCTGAAGGCACAACTTCAATGCTAGGGTGAAGGGAGCTGGGGGTGCTTAAGAAACCATAGCTGGAGGAACTAAGCTCTTGGAGAATGCAAGGTGGGTCCGGGAGTGCAGGTTGGGTGGGGGTTAGTGGTGAAGTCCATGCAGGAGCACAAAGATGGGAGTTTTAAATTCGGTGTTGGTGGACTGGAAAATGCAGCAACTGATTTTATAATGGGTTTCTGACCAATTGTTGGGCACCCCTTAGGCTTTTGTTTGATTTAGCAATTATTTCCCTCTCAGCTCTGTGAAACCAATTAAGATGCTTTTCTATGTTAAAGACACTATATAAATGTAAGTTGATCAGAAACTCCAAAAAAAAGCAATGAGACTTTAGCAATAGTGACTTTTATCTTGCTCTTTAATTAGCTCTAACCCTTAAAACCTACTGATAGGCTGACCATTTGAAGTACGTTGGAAAAAATGCAAAGAAAAATACAAATATATCATTTGTGTAGTATGTCTATATGAACTACAACCTGAGAAGCACCCTTTCAACAAATCACAAAATACCCCAAAAAAAGTTTGAACTCTCAAATCTGGTATTTTGCGATGTTTTTTGAAAGGCTCCGTCTCAGGTTGTCAGGAGACGGAGTTCATGTTGAAATATATATTTATTTATATAAAAAACTTGACAATGAAGGATGACACCAATGTCAGTATTGTGTTGTTACTGAACCCAAGTCCATCTTCTATCTCTGGAATGCATTGCCTGAATGGGTGCTGGAATCCGCCTCAAAGTAACTTTCATAGGCAAATTGGATAAATACTTGAAAAAGCAAAACAGAAGGCTATGGGGAAAGAGCAGTCTATTGGGGTTAATTGGATAGCTCTTTCAAAAAGTCAACAAAGAATAAGAGGCGACCTTATTGAAACATATAAGATTATTAGGGGACTTAACAGGGTAGATGCTGAGAGGTTGTTTCCTCTTGTGGGAGAGTTTAGGACCAGAGAGCATAATCTCAGAGTGAGGGGTTGCCCATTTAAGACAGAGGTGAGGAGGGATTTCTTCTCTCAGAGGGTTGTTAATCTGTGGAATTCTTTATTGCAGAGGGCTGCAGAGGCTAAGTCCTTAAATATATTCAAGGTGGAGATGGACAGATTTTTAACTAGTCAGCGAATCAAGGGTTATGGAGAAAAGGCAGGAAAGCGGAGTTGAGGATTATCAGATCAGCCATGATCTCATTGAATGACGGAGCAGACTCGATGGACCGAATGGCCTACTTCTGCTCCTACGTCTTATGGTCTAACACAAGCACCAAGGGCCAAATGGGCTCCTCCTGTATTGTAAATGTCTTTCCTTTCGGACTAGGATTGCTAAGACTGTGCAGTTTCAACATTTTCAGCGTAATTTCAGAGAGCCTGGTTTTCCTGAGCTGGGTCCACATTCAGTGCGCCCCAAGAGGAATGCTACCTACCCCTTTCCTTTGGTTGCTCAGACAGAAGGTGCAGATGGACCTGGGCTGCGAGCCCTCAAACTCATTCTGGCTGCTGTAGACGGTGGCCAGGCACGGCTGCCCATCCAGACACTCCTCTCCCACCAGCAGGATGTTGCCTAGGTGGGAGATGTAGCTGGAGGCCAGGCGGAGGGTCTCGATCTTGGAGAGTTTCCTGTCGGCGGGCTCAGTGGGGATGAGTGTCCTGAGGGCGCTGAAAGCTGTGTTGACGCTGTGAGTCCTGTCCCTCTCCCTGGCGTTGGCTGCCTGCCGGTGCTTCACCACCATGGTGCTCTTGGAGAAGGCCACCCTCCTCCTCTTGCCAGACCCGTTGCAGCAGTCAAAGGACTGGTCGGAACCCTCGCTCTCGCTCTTGTTCTCATCATCGTCGGAGTGGAGGCTGATGTCCGGATAGAAGTGCCGGGCAGCTACAGGTCTCAACATGGTGAAGGCCATGGCTCCCACCACCCCACCAACCCCCACCCCCCCTCCCCCCCCAAACCCCCACTCCCTTCCCTCCCTCCCTCCCTCCCTCCCTCCCCGGGTCTCAACAACCTGGCAGCAGCTCCGACGAGGTCTGATGAAGGCTTGGAGCCGACACAAGAAACAAGACAACAAGTGGAAAAATCCCTTCTGCTCCAAACCCTGCAAGAGTGTCCCAGCTGCAGACACACAGCAGCCCCTGGCCTTATGTCATTCAAATCTGTTGTGATAAACCCAAAAGTCCATTTATAATCCGGGGGGTGGGGCTTGCGGAGACACGCAAGTCCTTCAGAAACCAATAGGAAGGGCTCTTCACCCCCAGCCCCCACTGAGAGCAATCAATAATTTTATCAATTATGTCAGGAGCAGTGATGTTTTAAACTGGGCGTTAGAAGTGCTCAGAATTGATTTTCATCTGTTTCCAAACTGAGAAATAGACGATTCTTTTTTTTAACTTGAAAACTTAAAACACCTGACCTTTCGGCCGGGAAAATTAAAAAAATTGCACTGTGGACCCTCGCTCCTTCGGCGAAAATTGCAGCCTCTCTGTTGCTGGAATCTCTAGCGTAGAATTGCAGGCGGTTGCCAACAGTATGCTTCTCTCCCCCAGCTTCACCAAGGCTTAATTACGAGTACACATTCCCCCAGCTCCTTGCGTCTGTTCAATATTGCAGCTGGGTTTCCGTTCCAGAGTACCTTGTGTTTTTTTGTGTAGACTTCTGGCATTATAGAAAACAGATCCCTTGCCTTTTCCAAGTGCTCTCTGGCTGGGCTGATTTCCCTCATAGGATCCTGAGGGTTAAGATTTCAGTAGAAAGTTGTTGACGGAGAAACATATCACAGGTAAAGCATTTTATGTTTCCTACTCTAGCCACAGTGCCTGATTTATTTTGTTGTGGAAGACTTGGTCGGCTTTTTTTTTAATGCAACATGTACATTAAAGGAACAAATGCTTTCAATATAACCCCCCAAAGAGAGGGAGAGACGAGAACCTTGGGGCACTATGTTAGAGGGACTGGTCCATTTCAGCTCGGTCTACTGCACACTGCAATTCGTCAAATAGTCACCTCATATTTTGCATGCGCTCTCTTTGGTATTTCTGTTCAGCTCGGATATACTAATTTGTGGGGGGAGGGGAGAGAACAGAAGTATAAGTGTAAATGTGAGGGGGGGAGCGGGGGGGGGGGGGGGGGTGTTACTTTTGAGCATTACCTACTTGTCTCACCCAGCGCCCATCTCTGCAATTCACTATCACCAATTCCGCTTTGTGCTACACACAAGAAACGGTGACTTAGTTCTCTATCTAGCCCCAAACATTCTACCAGGCAAGGCGGGTGAGAAGGTACAAGTCGTTAAAGTCAGCCAAGCCGCCTGCTTCTTGAGGAACAAATGAGAAATGTCAGGGGAAAGCCGTAAGCAGGCATCGGACACCCGTGATGGTGTGTGTGTCTGTGTGTGTGATTCAAACCCGCTTTCCCTAAACTTCTTAGGTTACCCCCCCCCTCTATTTTAGTGGATTAAATGATTACTAATATCCGAGGGCAATGAGAGATAGCTAATGAATACTGACTTTGCCAGCGGCGCTCACATCCCACGAACGAATAAAAAAACAAATTGAACTAGGATCTGATCCTTATTGATGTCTGCTTTATGCGAGGAGGTCATGCGTTTACATTACGGCAAATAACAGTGCAGGCAACAGAACAAGTGCCTTAACACATACATACACAGAGACAAATGCACATGGACACAAATATACACATAAGCGCATTTACACAAATGTACACAAACACACATTTAGACACAAACAAGGGTTAGCAGGATAAAGCAACAAACACTATCAAACACACGCACCCTGTCAAGTATGTTTGACGGCAGTAGTGCGTTAGAGTCCATTCAGTGAGTCTGAGTTGCTGTTACTACATACATTTTTACACGCATCTTGTAGTCTGCAGCTATAGATGGTGATGGCGTCCTTTCTATCACATGGCTGACCAGGAATCTCTCCCATTCTTACGGTCTGCCATTGGCGTGTGTTGGAAGGATTTACAGGTTGATACACAATCTATTTGGCTGTGTTAGGAACACACCTTCCTTGGCCTTGAAGGCCTGGAGTAGGACTCGAACCCAAAGCTTCTGGCAGGACTGTATTCACTGCAACAGGGGAAAAAACCCTCAAATTGTTATACAAATATGCAAGCACATGCATGCATGGTGGGAGTACCTTCACCACATGGAATTCAAGGAGAAAGCCCCTCGTCCTGCTTTGCCCAGAGCAAGGAAGAACATAGGAACAGGAGTAGACTGTTCAGCCCTTCAGTGAGACCATGACTGATTTGTAGTCTAACTCCATATTTAACACCTTTGCCCCATATCCCTTAATATCTTTGGTTGACAAAAATCGATCAATCTCAGATTTAAATCTTACAATCGATCTAGAAGCAATTGCTATTTGTGCTGGAGAGTTCCAAACTTCTACCACCCTTTGTGTGTAGAAATGTTTGATAATTTTCCCTAGTCACATCCTGTCAGTTCCCATACCTGCCCATTACCTCTGCTCTCTATGTCCTTCTGCTCAGCCAATTTCATATCTTGCCTTTAATTGCAATGGGCTTCAACTTGGGATGGACAATACATGCTGGCCTTGCCAGCAATGTCCATATCACGAGAATGGATGTCAAAATTGCAACAAAAAAAAACCGCTCATGTATATATATGTATAAATGCATATACATATCATGCAGACACACACACACGCCCAAACCTGTTTACAAACACACAAGTACAAGTTACACGTTGTCAAATTTGGTTGACAGTTTCATGAAGCAGGGACAATAAAGGATAACTGAGTTCTGTTGGGGTTCATACCTTACACCTGATTTTGAATGACCCAGTTAGCTATTTAATTTGCAGATCGCACCCTGAACTGGGACAGGCGAGCGGGAAGGGGTATTTTCAGTGTCTCTGGAATGCCAGCAGCGAGCGGTCTCTCTCACCTCTCAGTATTTGCGGTTTTATAATCTAGACTAGATGCCATTGCGCATTTGGGACTTCGACATTACCCAGGGTGCAGGTGACACAATTACACACACACACGCACGCACACACCCAGAGTCAGGAATGCTGAACACCTATCAGCATCTGAAAACGATATTTCATTTCATTCCTCCTGTCAGACGCTGACCGCCCTGTTTGGGTGTTGTTCTTCCTCCAAAAATTTCAGTTCCATTTCAGCAAGCCCCTCTTTAATTTATGGATATCTCGCTAAAGCATCGCCTGGTCCTGAACGTGTAACTATTTAATCAAAGTCCTGCACTTAATATCTGCTCCGAGGAACCACACCAAGGTTGGACACATCCGCCACGGGCCTTTGAGGGAAGAGATATGATTTGGTTGGAAATAATAGTAATAATATAGTAATGTGATATTTAATTTATTTCAGCTTAAAACAGGATCCCGCAGGTGATCAAAAATTAAAATAATTCTTCAGAAAGCTCGAGCTTACACCATAAATCTTGTATTGGGGTCGCCCGAAATCAGCTCCATTGTCGTCTCAACGCATTTGAGGTATATATTTCACCTTATCTTCCGTGGATGGACCTTTGCCTTAAAGTGCTCTGTAAATCAGCCTTAAAAACTCTTGGAATAAGTATTGAGATAAGATCGATTAAAAGGATTCTTCTCTTAACCTTTCCTGTTTACTTGTAATGTACATTCAATTGGTTAAAAACAGGCGCCAGGTACGATTTTCCGACTATTATAAACTATGCAAAATGTACAAAACCTACCGATTTGATTAGCTAAGTCTTGTAATCTTATGGTTAAAAAAATATACAAGCAATATTGTTTCTAGCGAGGGGGCAGTTTGGTGCCGAAAGCCTTTGAACAACTACATATTTTTTTCCCTCTTTTTAAAAAAAAATATAATACTTAATTCGTAACGTTTGTAAAAAGTGCTTTACAGTTCGAATTTGTCATGAGGTCAAGCGGCAGTAGGGTTTAACTTTATCCAGTGCAGTATGTGACACTCTGAGGTGCCTCACGACACGGGGTAGGGGGGCAATGATAGATTTTGGGGTGCCCAAAACAAATATGTGTGCGTCCAGCGGCGTTCTGGTGTTTTAGGGCTGGCTCTGTGTTTGTTTGGCTTCGCGGCGGTGAATCCGCACCACCCGCGGAGGAAGCAGCGCACCGCGGGCCGAGCCGTAGCAGAAGCTGCAGGTGCGCATTCTTGAACGGAGCCGGCTTGTTATCTCAGTCCGCCTCCCGCCAACATCCATAGCAGGAGGAGAGAGAGAGAGAGAGAGCGCGAGCGAGAGGCGCACAGGGCGGGCTCATTCTGAACTGAAGGAAGGGAGGGAGGGGGGATGGATGGATGGGAATTCAGTCTCTTAGATAGCATTTTTCTGCCCAGCCGATTTATTTTCTCAAAGTGCTTCGTTGGGAGAGGGGAACGAATCTAAAATCGCCTCTCCACCACCCACCACCATTTTTAACTAATGTGGAATTTTAGATAAATATTTACTGTGCAAACAGCTGCCCATTTATTTGTTATCTCAAGTGTGCTACACTCTTAAAAAAAACAGTTTTATCATGTTCATTTCGGACTCGTGAAGGTTTTTTTTTTAACCATTTAAATTAAATTAAACCAGCCAGCAGCTTTACTGAAAGGACTGGGAGACGGTACATTTGTTCCATATCGATTTGATTGGGGCTTTTCTTCCAACTGGGCTTGAGATTAGACCACGTGAACTTTAGTGTATCAACATTTCTGGTACTGGCTTGACCGATACCGCCAACGCAGATTCAACCTTTTCAAAATGATAGTCATTTGACACATGGGGTCCGTGCCAGCTCTCTGTGGACCCCCTACCCACTGGCCCTAAACACTTATTTCCCTCACACGCCCATCCAATATCCTTTTGAAATTACTGGCCCACCCCCATAGGCAGCAAGATCCAGTTTTCATGTGTGGCATCCAATCGCAGAATGAGTCCAACCTGGACTCCCTCCTCTCATTAGGGATTTGGGAGTCCTTGTGCATGAATCCCAAAAAGCTAACATACAAGTTCAGCAGGTAATAGGGAAGGCAAATGGAATGTTGGCCTTTATTTCAAAGGGGATGGAGTATAAAAATAGGGAAGTCTTGTTAAAACTATACAAGGCACTAGTTAGACCACACCTAGAATATTGTGAACAGTTTTGGTTCCCTTATCTATCCAATATATTGGCATTGGTGGCAGTCCAGAGAAGGTTCATTAGGGGTATGGAGGGATTTTCTTATGAGGAGAGGTTGAGTAGATTGGGCCTGTGCTTATTGGAGTTTAGAAGAATGAGAGGTGGCCTTGTTGATATATGACCCTCAGGGGGCTTGACAGGGTAGATGCTGAGAGGTTGTTTGTCCTTGTGGGAGAGTCTAGACCCAGAGGACATAATCTCAGAGTAAGGGGTTGCCCATTTAAAACAGAGATGAAGAGGAATTTCTTCTCTCAGAAGCTAGTCAATCTGTGGAATTCTTTACCGCAGAGGGCCGTAGAGGCTGGGTCATTAAGTATATTCAAGGCTGAGATAGATAGATTTTTAATCAGTAAGGGAATTAAGGGTTATGGGGAAAAGACAGGAAAGTGGAATTGAGGATTATCAGATCAGCCACGATCTCATTGAATGGCAGAGCAGACTTGATAGGCCAAATGGCCTACTTCTGCTCCTACATCTTATGGTCGTGTGGTCTTATAGCTGGGCATATCTATCCTTATCTTGCTATGTAGCATGCATGCCCCATGCAACTTGAGATAAAAACTGAAAATGCTAAAAATATTCAGCAGGTCAGACAGAATTAATGTCTTGGGTTTGATGACCTTTAACTTCTTTGAACATCAAGGATTTTTGAAATTATGCTGTGTGAATATTAAACACTTCCTTCTCATAAATGTTTACCATGGGTGGGTATCAGATGAGGGCAGAATCAGGGCTCAGCTGTGAAGCCCTCATAGTTCAATAACCTGGTGAGGTTCATGAATGTTAAAGAATTACATGGGTGAGATAGCCAGCAGCCTCCTGGCACTGTGGGACTGCACTTCTAATAGACAAAGAAAGAACATTGTGGTGTGGGGGGTGGGGTGGGGGTGGGGTGGTGGGGGCGGAGATGAGGGGGGGTAAGAGAGTGCATTATAATTCAACCTATACATCTCTTAGTTTTCTAGTCGCAAACTCGAGTCAATGGAACAGGCAAGGAGTGTCAGGTCAGGTATTGCACAGGCTGTTTAGGTGCTTAACAGTTTTATTGCTTTATCACCCGTGCACTCTGCGGGGTGTTATTTTCTAAACCAGGAATGCATTTTTATCAAATCTCTGTGCCAATGTAATGGAGATGCTAACCCTTTACTGTCTCAGATTAAATAGCAGACAAAGGAATTTAATCCAAAATACCTTTAAAGATTCATGGAATAATGCTGCACTGAGTGGCTTCTAGGCTTAGTTTCCTGTTCAGGTTTGGAAATAATATTTCATTGTACTTTATTTTACTTGTAATCAGATGTAGGATGGGACTCACTTCTATTGCAATCAGCACATACATTAACAAATGTAGAACAGAACAGTAATTTCAAGATTGCCAGTTCATGTAAAACTGTCTTTTCCCCCATGCTGGGGACAACAGTAGAGAAGGGATTTTCTGCACCACAGTTGCTGAGATGGGATTTTCCAAGGTTCCCCTTTCCATTAATTCTGGAAGGCTGCCAATGATGACTGGGTCTCGTGCTAGAGCTGTAGAGTCCAGGGAGCGGGATATCCAAGGCAATGGAATGCATAAACAACAGTAGCTGTATACTTAAAGGGGTCCAGGGCATATCCTGTTTGATTATTCTTTCCAGTTGGGTCTTTCAGAGTGTTTTAGGAGATTGGTCAGGTTCAGGGCAAAGACAGAACTGCTCTCTATTCTGAAAGAGCCCTGGATGCCTTATCTGGAGGGGGTGGTGGGTGGGTAGAGGTGGATGATTTGTTTTTATTCATTCATGGGATGTGGGTGTTGCTGGCTAGGCCAGCATTTATTGCCCCATCCTCAATTGCCCTTGTTCAGAGGAGATCTTCCATTGGTTAATGGAAATAATTTACAAATCAGCCACCTGAATAGTGAAATAGGCTCGCGGGGCTGAAGGAACGGGTCCTGTTCCTCATTCTTATGACACAGCAGAGGGAAACTTGAACAACTGTCAAAACCTATATTTTCAATTGGTATGTTTGAGATGCAGCTCTGAATTCAGGAATAAGACCACCAAGCCACGAAAGGTTTTTTTTTATACAGAAGTAAACTAAACATTTATTAATTTAACAAGAAATTGAACACATACAAATTACTACCACAATAACTTGTAACTGATCCCAAAATTAATCACTCGCAGATACATGTTCACCAAGGCAGCAATAACCCATGGACTTTAAACTGATACCAGGCAAAGCACATTTAAACTTATGGATTCAAAATGAGGTTCCTTTCAGTTTGGTTCCTTTGCAGACACAGTTGTAGGCTTACAGGCTGGTTAGATCTTAAATCCCTCTGACTTACACACACAAACTCCTTTCTGTTTATATCTAGCTTCTGCTTTGAATGTAAATTTTCCATTGTATTACTAGGGTTTTTAAATTTTACCTCTCCTAATAATAATCCTTTCATTCCGCCAATTTTGTTAGTAATATAACCACATTGCTTGGCACCTCCCAGCTAGGTGCAAGATTTTAACCATTCTTTTGAATGGTCTATTCAACAAATGCAAATTTACACTTTACCTTCTCCTCCTTATGTTTATCTAATTAACATCTCAAAACTACTATACATCAAAGCACCCAGACTAGCTGGCTTTAATCCAATTAAGACACACACACAAACACACACAAAGGGCAGAATCTTCTTGGCGTTTGGGGACGGGCCCTGCATGCTGATGTTTAAAATGACGCACGGTGATGTTGGGCATGCTTCCCTATGTCACTGTGCATCATTCTGATCTTCAGTTCGGCGGGCATGCACCAGAGTCAGCTGCGCCCCCGCCAATCTGTCAAAGGCCTATTAAGGCCATTAATCAACGAACTGAAGTCCTTGTAGGGCTGTCCGTCCAACCTTAAGGTGAAGAGCCCAGACGGCCTTTGCATTTTTCATGAAACCTCATCCACGGGTGGGATGAGGTTTCATGAAGGGTTTATTAATTTAATAAAATGTTTCATGTAAATTAATAAACACCTCCCAGCTCATGCAACAATGTCATATGAGGGGACGTGTCTGAACAATTTTTTTTTTTATTTTTCACATTTTTATGACTTTTCTTAATCTCCTTGAGGCAGCTCCGTGCCTCAGGGAAATTTTTGTGCTCTTTCACACGCATGCACCGACTCTCCTTCCTCCCCCCCTCCACCGCCCGCACAGGTAGCGCTGAGAGCTTCCAGGTGCGTGTCATGCTGGGCGGGCCTTAATTGCCCCGCCCACGTAAACTGGCTGCGCACCCGCTCCCACCCAGCTCGCCCGACGGGGAGAAAACTCCCCCCATAGGCACAGACCCAATGACAGTTCCAATTTAACAATACTTTCCAATAACTTTATAGACATTAATATCTCTTCATGACACTCATGCTATCCAGGACCCATCAACAAATGGTTGCCACTCTATGAGCGCCATAAATTTATTGAATTATTTGAGAATATGCAAAGCATCCTGCCCCTAATGTAATGACTGACACATCTGGACAGTGGTGTATCACAACGTTTTTCTTATTCATTAATGGGATGTGGGCATCGTTGGCCAGGACAGCATTTATTGCCATTGAGAAGGTGGTGGTAAGTCACCATCTTGAACTGCTTCAGTCCATGAGGTGTAGGTACACCCACAGTGCTGTTAGAGAGGGAGCTCCAGGATTTTGACCCAGTGACAGTGAAGGAACGGTGATATATTTCCAAGTCAAGATGGTGATTGGCTTGGAGGAGAACTTGCAGGTGGTGATGTTCCCATGTGTCCCATGCTGCCCTTGTCCTTCTAGACGGTTGAGCTTGCAGTTTGGAAGGTGCTGTCTAAGGAGCCTTGGTGAGATTCTGCTGTGCATCTTGTAGATGGTACACACTGCTGCCACTGTGCATCAGTGGTGGAGGGAGTGAACATTCAAGGTAGTTTTGGGGTGCCAGTCAAGTGGAATGCATTGTCCTGGGTGGTGTTAAGCTTCTTGAGTTTTGTTTGAGTTGCACATAGCCAGGCAAGTGCAGAGTATTTCATCATGCTCTTGACTTGTACTTTGTAGATGGTGGACAGGCTTTAGGGAGTCAGGAGGTGAGTTACTCTCCACAGAATTCTCAGCCTCTAACATGCTTTTGTAGCCACAGTATTTATATGGCTGGTCCAGTTAATTTTCTGGCTAATGGTAACCCTCAGGATGTTGATAGTGGGGGAATTCAGCGATGGTAATGTCATGAGGAGGTGGTTGAATTCTCCCTTGTTATTGCTGGTCATTACCTCGCACTTGTTGGTGTGAATGTAACCTCCCACTTTTCACCACATGCCTGAATACTGTCCAGGCCTTGTTACATATGGGCATGGACTGCTTCTGAGGAGTCATGAATGGTAATGAATATTGTGTAATCATCATCGAACACTCCCACTTTTGATGTTATGATGGACGGAAGGTCAATGCTGAAGCAGCTGAAGATGGTTGGGCCTAGGACACTACCCTGAGAAACTCCTGCAGTGACCGAGACTGAGTCCTGGATTGACCCCCAACAACCACAACCACCTTCCTTTGTGTTAGAAATGACTCCAACCAGTGGAGAGTTTTCCCCCTGATTCCCTTTGACTTGAGTTGCTGGGGCTCCTTGATGCCACACTCAGTCAAATGTGACCTTGATGTCAAGAGCAGTCGCTCTCACTTCCCCATTTGAGTTCAGCTCTTTTATCTATGTTTAGACCAAGGCTGTAATGAAGCCAGGAGCTGAGTGGCCCTGGTGAAGCACAGACTGAACATGAGTGAGCAGGTTGTTTCTGATTTAAGTGTTGATTGATAGCACTGTTGATAACTCCCCTTCCATCACTTCGATGATCGAGAGTAGGTTGATGGGGCAATAGATGGCCCGTTGAAATTGTTCTGCTCTTTTTGTGCAGGACATACCTGGGCAATTTTCCACATTGATGAGAAGGTGCCAGTGTTTTGGCTATAATGGAAAAACTTGTCTAGGGGTGCAGCAAGTTCTGGAGCACCAGTCTTCAGCATTAATGCTGGACTATTATCAAGGCACACAGTCTTTTCAGTATTCTTGATATCACATGGAGTGAATCAAATTGGCTGAAGACTAGCATCCACCAGCTGTCGTGGTGGGATTTGACCCCTTGTTTTCAGATGATTAGTCTGGGCCTCTGGATTACTAGTCCAGTGACATTACCATCACACAGGCAGCACCACCACCTCCCCCTGGCTTTTACAGAACTACAACCCACTTTGGAGCATGGGCCACTTCCAGAATATCTATAGGGAAACTCCCCTTAACAGAGGTCTAAAGTCCAGCTGTGGAATCATTACATCAGATGCTTTGGAGACCTTCTGCAAAAGATCCCATGGCGCTGTTTCAAAGAAGAGCTGGAATGACTCTTGGTGTTCTGGTGAATGTTTGTCTGTCAGTCAACATTGAAAAAAGATTGACTAGGGGCGCGACAAGGTGCCAGTGTTTTAGCTATAATGGAAAAACTTGTCTAGGGGTGCAGCAAGTTCTGGAGCACCAGTCTTCAGCATTATTGCTAGAATGTTATCAAGGCACACAGTCTTTTCAGTATCCAGTGCCTTCAGCCGTTCTGCCGCACTGTTCTGATAAAGACTCATTCAGACTCGAAACGTTAACTGTATTCCTCTCCGCAGATGCTGTCAGACCTGCTGAGTTTTTCCAGGTATTTTTATTTTTATTTTTGTTTCAGATTTCCAGCATCAGCAGTATTTTGCTTTTATCTTACATTATATTGAAAAACAGATTATTGGGTCAATATCACATTGCTGTTTGTGGGAGCTTGCTGTGTACAAATTAACTACCACGTTTCCTATATTACAACAGCAAGTGCATCAGCAGGTCTGAGAGCATCTGTGGAGAGAAAAACGGAGATAAGGTTTCGAGTCTGTATAGATTTCCAGAATCAACAGTATTTTGCCTTAATACAAGCCTTTAAAAGTGCTTCATTGGCCGTGAAGCACTTTGAGATGTCCTGTGGTTGTGAAAAGTGCTATACAAATGCAAATCTTCCTTGCTTCTCCTTGTCATGCACCAGATTTATTCACGCACACACCAGGCACATAGGAGCAGCAAATCCGCCCTTATAATCATTACTTCCTGCCAAGGATATTATATCTCAGGAGCTAATACCATCTCCCTTCCTTGCTGCATCTGAACATGTAAATGTGTCTTGTTGTGTCCACATGGAGTTATCACATAGAGCGCTTGCGGTGGCTGGCATGGATACCTTTAAGGGGAAACTAGACAAGTACAGAAGGGAAAAAAGAAATGAAAGATATACTGATGGGCTGAGATGAAATGGGAGGCCATGTGGAGCATAAATATCAGCATGGATCACTTGGGCTGAATGACTTGTTTCTATACTGTAACTTCGATGTAGTATCCCTAGTTGCGCTTAATTTAAACTCCTCTGAATGAAGACCATCTACCTCTACCTCTGAAACATCACCACCTATGCTTTACTGCAACTTTTGCCAGCAGCTGGCATCGGTTTGAATGGGGATTGACACCTTTCCCACTCCTGATACCCAGTCTGAGACTCACACCGAGCATTGGCTGAAAGGATTTTCTTATCGGCAGGTGGCCTCATACAGGCTATTTAAGAAAAACACTCAATGTCAACTTTACCTGAATAACAGATTTTGAAAATTATACACTTAGGTTTACTTAAAATTATTTTGAAAAGCAGCCAATAACTGATAGGGATATGTTTCTCCCAACAAAAATGCCTGATTTGTCATTTGTAGCAGAATTCTGAATTAGTCAGCTGAAGACAGGTCCCAGGAGAAATTGCACCCACTACACATTTTGCAACTGTTCGACCTGCCTTCAGCTAACTGAGTCATAAAATTGGCTTAAATAGCGAATCCAAATCCAGGCTTATGAGATGGGCTGAGGCCTTCAAGTGAAAACATTAATCGAAGATGCAAAGCTCAAAATTATGTTTAATTTTAATCACATCATTGTAAAATGTGTCATTTTAAAAAGTCTTTTTGATGTTTCGTAGCTTATTTTAGAAGCTTGAGTTTCAAAGAAAAATACAACAAATTGAAAATTTCCAGTGAATGTTTTGAGTGACGATTCATTCGACCCCACTTTTTAGAAATTCATTTACTGGATGTGGGCGTCGCTGGCTAGGCCAGCATTTATTGCCCATCCCTAGTTGCCCTTGAGTAGGTGCTGGTGAGATGTTTTTCTGTCTTTTATTCAGTTCCTTTAACCGGTCAGTTCGGGTTGGACATTTTCATAACTCCTTGGTAGTTTTCCATTCCTGGCCTTTCACTTCTGATACATGCCCCTTTAGGTAGGCTGGCTGCTGTTTTACTTTGAACTAATCAACAAGATATGACAAAAAGAGTGTTACAGGAATGGAGACCCTTACAGCAAAGTGCCTCACTGGACACAAGATGTTTATTATGTAAAGGTATTTTTTACTATACATTTTTTATATATGCGTGGGTGTATGCATCTACTGTCAAAGTGTTTTGGCACCGGCAGAGCCGAGAACAAGGGTCTTTTTTTGATTAGGTTTTCCTGGAATACACTACCACCTGCAACATGTCTGTTTATTGCCGGGGCCTGTAGTTTGAGCTATATAACCATTCCAGAGAACTTATACGACACACAGTCTGGACTGTTAGATGAAATTTCTGCAGATGGATAACGTTAGCTTATTTTCACAAGGTGTTAACCTAACCTTTCGGGGTAGTAAAAAAAAAATTCAAGCCCCATGGCATAAAATCACATGTAAAATTTAACATTTCAGAAGATGTCATTTTGATGTGTCTGAATGGTGTCTCTCCTTTCTCCTCATTTTACTCATGTATATCTTAGTTATCTTAGGTTGTTCTATTTTGGATATTTCAAGTGTATTGACTTGAAACGAATGTGATAATAAAGAGTTTTTCTTCTGATGTGGGTGAGGCAAATGGAATCTTACAGCCCAGAATAAGACCATTCAGCCTGCTGTGTCTGTGCTGGAAACATACACACTGTTTGAAATAAATAAAGAGTGTGCATTTACATTGTGCCCCTCACGTCCCAATCATGTCTCAAAGTGCTTTGCAACTAATGAATAACTTTCAAGCTGCTGTCACTCTTGCTCTGTAGGCAGTCACAGCAGTGACTTGTGCATGGCAGATAGAAATGATTATGACCAGCTAGGGTTGTTGGTTGAGGGACCAGTGCTCCTCCCTGCTCTTCTAGTAACATAGTTCCTTGATGTATGTTTACGGAGACAGACATGGCCTCAGGTTACGTCTCATCTGAAATAACACACCTCTAGGATGGACAGACTGGATGCAGGGATGATGTTTCCTCTGGTTGAGGGGGGGTGGTCTAGAACAAGGGATCACAGTCTCAGGATATGGGGTAGGCCATTTAGGACTGAGATGAGAAGAAACCTCTTCACTCAGAGGGTGGTGAACCTGTGGAATTCTCTACTACAGAAGGCTGTGGATGCCAAGTTGCTTTATATATTTAAGAAGAAAACGGATAGATTCCTGGACTCTAAAGGCATCATGGTGTGTGGGAAGAGAGTGGAGTATATCTTTGAGATAGAGGATCAGCCATGATCATATTGAATGGCAGAGGAGGCTCGAAGGGCTAAATGACCTACTTCTGCTCCTATTTTCTAGGTTTCTATGTTTCAATGTTTCTGGCAACATTGACAGGTTTACAAGGACGATACAGGAAAGATTAAACAGGCTAGGGCTCCTTTCCCTAGAAAACAAAGGCTGAGGGGTGACCTTATTATTTATTCGTTCTCGGGATATGGGTTTTGCTGGCCAGTCCAGCATTTATTGCCCATCCCTAGTTGTCCTTGAGAAGGTGGTGGTGAGCTGCCTCCTTGAACCGCTGCAGTATACGTGCTGTAGGTGCACTCACAGTGCTGTTAGGGAGTACCAGGATTTGGACCTGATAGAACTCTCTAAGTTTAGGAAAAGATTTGAGAGGGTAGCTGTAAATATTTGTAAAGGAGACCAAAACTAGAGCCGCAAATATAAGAAGGCCACTAATAAATCAACAAGGCATTCGGAAGAAACTTCCTTACTCAGAGGGCAGTGAGAATATCGAACTCGATGTCACAGGGGGAAATTAAGGTAAATAGAATTGATGCATTTAAGGAAAATTAGATAAATCCGTGAGTGAGAAAGGAATAGAAGGTTATGCTGATACAGTTAGGTGAGATAGGGTGGGAGGAGGCGCATGAGAAGTATGAACACCGGCATAGACCAGTTGAGCCAAAGGACCTGTTTTGCTGCTGGACGTTCCGTGTAACACAACAGTAAATGCTTGTGTCAGTCTGGATTGTGACTCAAATCTCTGCAAGGATGCTTGAACCCACAAGGTTCTGACTAAAGATGAAGATGCTATCATTGAGTGACTGAGGCATGGTACTGAGCAAAACAGATCAATATTTCCCCAGGTTCATACGAACATATGAAATAGGAACAGAAGTAGGCCATTCAACCCCTCGAGCCTGCTCCGCCATTCAATAAGATCACGGCTGATCTGTTTGTGTTTTGAGTTCCAAATTCCCATCTACCCCGATAACCTTTGATTCCCTTGCCTAACAAGACCTCTGCCTTAAAAATGTGCAATGGCCCCACCTCCACCGCCTTCTGAGGCAGTGAGTTCCAAAGTTGCACAACCCTCTGAGAGAAACAATTTCTCCCCATCTCTGTCCTATAAGGATGACCCCTAATTTTAAACAGTGCCCCCTGTTTCTGCCACAAGAGGAAACATCTTTTCCACGTCCACCTTGTCAAGGTCATTCAGGATCTTGTCATGAAAAGCTGATTACCTCCACAAATTATGGACGGGCATATTGAACTCTTTAAGGAAGACTTTTATGTTTTTTAAAGAAATACAAGCAAGGACACTGAAGAAAAGATGGCTGATAATGTAAAGTGACTACTTTCTGGAAAATTCCATGAATTATACTGACAGACCTATCCTGACAGAATCTGGAAAGGTGTCATGGCCTCTGTCAAGTGGAAACACTTGAAAGGAAGATAGGAAAGATGCAACAGACTGAACTTTAATCTTCTGTGGCTGCGGAGACAAAAGATTGATTTGCACCTCTCAGCAGTCACCCAAAAATCCCATTTCCTGTAGATTTATATCTTATAATGTGTAAATTGTTCTGAGATGGATGCAAGACAATTATTTCCCCTCATGGAATACACAGGAAAAATAGGTTAAAAAAGCTAGCTGCAGAGCACTACAGAGTGTACCGGTGTGCCTTGAAAGTGACAGCAAAAGAAGACCAATTAGTCACCTCTGCAGTTGCACTCTGGAAGTCTCTCTCTCTGTTGAAGGTAAGGCTCAGCAGAAACCAAAATCTAAAAGGAAATGGGACAGCCTCTTCAGCTACTCTGCAGAACCAAGTATCTGCAGACTCACTGCAAAACTATCTAAGTCAACTCTACCAGCATCAACCCAGCTGCAACATTTTGCCATCTATGCCTCATGGACAAGCAAAAGACTGATTTGTATATCTTTTTTAACTTTTATTTGCACTCTTGACTTCTCATTTCTGATCTGTGTGAATGTGTGTTGTGTTTTTATTAATTTTTCTTGGCTTTTAGTAACTAATAAACTTACTCTTTCTTTGACTCAAGAAAGCCTGGATAAATTGGTTCCTTCAAAAAAATAAATACCTTTGGACTGGGAAAAGGTATCCATGCGGGGGAAGGGATCCCATTTAAATTAATCTCATCGCGACCAACCAAGAGGGTTGAATAAAGATGGGGAGCCAGCTCATTCCTCCTCACCCAGGAGCATAGCAAAATTGGGGTCCTGTTCAGAAAGTTAACAAATTGGCGGACCTCACCCGGGGACCGGTCATAACAATCTTATATACTTCAATCAAGCTACCCCTCACTCTTCTAAAATCCAATGGAAACAAGTCAAGTCTGTCCAACTTATCCTCATAAGACAACCCACTCATTCCAGGTATTAATCTAGTAAACCTCCTCTGAACTGCCTCCAACACATTTACATCCTTCCTTAAATAAGGAGACCAAAACTGCACACAGTATTCGAGGTGTGGTCTCACCAATGCCCTGTATAATTGAAGCACACCATCCTTACTTTTATGTTCAATTCCTTTCATAATAAAGGATAGCACTCCATTAGCCTTCTTGATTACTTGTTGTACCTGCACACTAACTTTTTATGACTCGTGCACTAAAACACCTAGATCCCTCTGCACCTTGGAAATCTGCAGTCGATCTCCATTTAAGTAATACACTGCTTTCTTATTCTTCCTGCCAAAGTGAATAACTTTGCACAATATACTCCATCTGTCAGTGAAATGAGGCTCATGTGGCCAATCTCTACCCACAGCGCTGCACAGTGATTTGAGATCTGTGGCTGATGCAACGAACACTATGGAAATGGAAATTATTATTTACACCAACTCGCATTGATATTGTGCCTTTAATGGAATAAAACATCACAAGGAACTTCATTGTAAAACAAAATTTGACATTGAGCCACATAAAGGTGGTATTAGGTCAGGTGATCAAAAGCTTAGTTAAAGAAGTAGATTTTAAGGAGTATTCTAAAGGAGGGAAGGGACATAGAGAGTCAGAGCCAGTTTAGGGAAGGAATTCCAGAGCCCAGAGTCACGGCAGCTGATGGCACAGCCTTCAACATGGAGCAATTAAAATCGGGAATGCCCATGAGACCAGAATTGAAGGAGAGCAGATATCCCTGGGGACCTTGGAACTGGAGGAGGTTACAGCAATAGGGAAGGGCAAGGCTTTAGAGGGATTTGAAAACAAGGATGAGAATTTTAAAGTGGAGGCATTGCTTGAACAGGGTCAGCGAGCACAGGATGATGGATGAATGGAACTTGGTGCAAATGAGGACATGGGCAGCAGAGTTTTGGGTGAGGTTGAGTACTGGATAGAATTACAGAATTTCAGAGTCACAGAATTTTAACGGCGCAAAAGGAGGCCATTCAGCCAATCGTGTCCGCACTGGCTCTCCAAATGAGCATTATGACCTAGTGCCATTGCCCTGCCTTTTCCCGGTACCCCTGCACATTGTTTCTGTTCAAATAATCATCTAATGCTCTTTTGAATGCCTCGAGTGAACCTACCTCCACCCCACTTCCAGGCAGTGCATTTCCAGACCCGAACCACTCGCTGTGCGAAAAAGTTTTCTCTCATGTCACATTTGCTTCTTTTGAAAATCACTTTAAACCTGTGTCATCTCGTTCTTGATCCTTTTGCGAGTGGGAACAGCTTCTCCCCATCTACTCTGTCCAGCCCCCTCATGATTTTGAACATCTCTATCAATTCTCCTCTTAGCCTTCTTCTCCCCGAGGGTAGGGTAGGAGGCTGTCCAGGAGAGCATTGGAATAGTCAGCTCTTGAGATGAGGTACGAATGAAGGTTTCAGCAGCAGATGTGCTGATGCAGGGGTGAGTCGATCGATATTATGGAGATCTGAGTGATTTAAAAGAAAGGTTTGATATTTTAAAGACATTCAGTCAAGATGATGATAATCGAGGAGCCCTGGTTGAACTCCCCCACTCTTGCAATATCAACGAAGACCAACTGCAGCACCCTAACTGACTGCACTTGGTTAATTCAGCAAAGGCCTTGAAGAGGTTAAAGCTCTTACTGTCCATGATAACCCAGTCTTAACAGAAACAAGGCCCAGATTTTCCAACATTCTCTTAGCGTAGAGTATTACAGAATTCCTGTGAGCATTTCATTTTTCCACTCCTCTTTCTGATCCAAAAAATGCTTGTCCTGGAATGGTAACTCGCTGTGGATAGAGAGATTGTTCGAAGCTATTTTACTCTCTGAAGCTCTACATTTTCCTACGGGTGTGTGCTTTCTTAGTTATTTGATTCAACAAGGGTATATTGGACCTTGTTAGAGGTGTCCTTGATAGATAAGCCGTCATTTTTTTAATATACCTGCCTCTGCCCAGTTAGTCCCAGCTCAGTCCAGATCAGCTGAGCTGCCTGACGAGGTAGTGAGATGGCTCCTTCTACGTCTGTCCCACGCACTGTCTGGGGAATGGGGTCAAACTGGAGGTGGCTGGGAATGTGCAGCTGTTGTCTGCTCAGCCCGCCCACATTATAAGCAGCCCTGGATGAGTGACATACTTAACTCTTTTCTACGAAAATAATGTGCATTTTGTTTTCTTCTTCCCACCCCATTACATTCTCCCCCTTTTGGACTTTCCTGTTCCTAGCTGGGCCTCCATATCCAGCTGTTTGGAGGCACACTTTGACCATCAAGATTTTCCTCCCCTCTCTGTCAACTATTGCTTTCCCTGACAACCAGGCTGTGACTGAGCCCTCATTCCTATGTGTTTAGCCTTGTATCCTCCTGCTTTACAAAATGCAGTAATGCTTTGACACATGCACTGTGTTCATTACCACCATGCTGAGGTGTCAGCCTTAGCTCAGTGGGAAACACTCGGAGTTAGGAAATTGCGGGTTCAAATCCCACTCCGGAGACTTGAGCACATAATCCTCTCAGCACATTACTGAGTGAGTGCTGTACCGCAGTCTTAAAGATGAGACATAAATTGAGTTCCAGTCTGCCCTCTTGGGTGGACATAAAAATCCAACGGCACCATTTTGAAGGAGAGCAGGGGAGTTATTCCTGGTGTCCTAGTCAACATTTATCCCTCAAAACATCACAGAAGCAAATCATCTGGCCAATGTCACATGCTGTTTATGGGAGCTTGCTGTGTGCAAATTGGCTGCTTTGTTTCCTGCATTGTAACAGTGGCTACACTTCAAAACTCATTAATTGATTGTAAAACACTTTGGGATTTCTTGAGGTCAAGAAAGGTGTTTATTTATTTATTAACCATAGAATAATATTTGGAATCATCCTAATGAGACTATAAAATGTTGTGATCTGAACCCCAATGTGAATTTCCTTTCAATCCAATCCCTTAGCTTTCAGCCCTGAAAGAACATCATTGAGATGGAACCTTATCAACGGAAATACTTATTCAAGTGCATAAACAGCACCTTCCGAACCCACAGCCAGTGCCATCTAGAAGGACAAGGGCAGCAGACAAATGGGGCAGAATTTTGAGGTCGTTGGGCAGGCCCACGAGCGGCTGGGATAGGGCTTGTTGCCAGCGATCGGCCCCTAATTAGCAGTCAGCCAGTACGAAAGGGGTGCTGAAAGGCTCAGTGCCTCCAGGGTGGGGACGTGAGGAGGGCGAGCGCTGAAGTCAGTGCGGGTGTGGGGGGGAGCGGGCAATGAAAGCTCCCTAAAGGCAGAGAGCTGCCTCAGGGAGCTGACGAATGTAAAACCACCAAATAAAGATCTTAAAATGCAGAAAAAAATGTCCACACATCGGACTCACTCACCTAAACAGATAGATTATAAAAATTCTGCCCAACCATTTTAATTTTTGAAAATTGATATTGGAAACCTCATCCCGCCCTTTGTTGAAGTTTCCTCAAAAATTACAAAGGCTGCCTGGTCAATTCGCCCGCTCACCAATTGTAACCTTGGACGGGCAGCGAAAAATCCAGGTTAATTAATATATTAATGGCCTTAATAGGCCTCTTGGTTGTCGCGGATGCCCTGCCGAATCTTGCGTATGCGCGCCAACTGAAATATCGCGCGAGTGCCCGGTGATGTCAGGATGCTCGGCCGACACCATCGCGCGCTATTTTACGCTTGGGCCTGTCAGGCGCGCTCCCGCATGCCAAACGAAGAGCCTTGCCCATGGGAACACCACCATCTGGAAGTTCCCCTCCAAGCCACGCACCACCCTGACTTGGAAATATATCGGCCGTTCCTCCACTGTCGCTGGGTCAAAATCCCGGAACTCCCTCCCTCACAGCTCTGTGGGTGCACCTACACCACATGGACTGCAGCGGTTCAAGAAGGCAGCTCATTTCCACCTACTCAAGGGCAATTGGGCATGGGCAATAAATGCTGACCCAGCCAGCGACGCCCACATCCTGTGAATGAATGAGAAAAAGGGAGTGTGGACAAGTCAAATGCCAATTCAAGAATGATATCAGCTGGATCTTCATGCAAAGTACTTGGAATAACATAAAATCTATGACACAGAAACAGGATGCTTAGCCAGACTTGTATTTATATAGCGCCTTTCACAACCACTGGACACCCCAAAGAGTTTCCAGCCAATGAAGTCCTTTTGAAGCATAATCGCTGTTGTAATGTGAGGAAGTGCAGTAGATAATCTGTGCATAGCAAGCTCCCACAAACAGCAATGTGATAAAGACCGGGTAATCTGTCTCTTGTGACGTTGATTGAGGGATAAATTTTGGCTGGGCCACTGGGCAGAACTCGCCTGCCCATAGGATCTTTTACATCCACCTGACCAGATCTTGATTCAACATCTCATCTGAAAGACAGCAGCTCTGACAGTGCAGCACTCCCCTTATGGTTGGAATTTTCCGTCCCTGTTGGTGTCGAGCGTCATGGCTGCGGGGAGGGGTGGGGGGGGTGCGGGGAGGAGGTGGCGAGGGGGGTGAAGTTGGGAAGTGGGGAGGGAGTATGATGGGGAGGGGGGAGGATGGTGTAATGAGGGAGAATGAGGCAACGCAGAAGGTAGGTTGTAAGGGGGAAGGAAGGTGTAAGGGAAGGAGCTCAGAGGAGGAAAGGGACCAGACAGAGGAAGGATTTCCGGGGGGGGAAGGAGTCTGCAGTGAGGAAGGAGTCCAGACAGACAGGGGGAGGAGGACTCTGGACAGGGGGTAGGAGTCCGGATTGGGGGGAAGGGGAGTCTGGACAGGGGGGGAGGAAGAGTCTGGGGGTGGGGGCAGAGGAGGAGTCCGAGGTGCAGGAGGGAGTCTGGATGGGTGATGGGGAGGAGTCTGGGGTTGAGATGGAGGAATCCAGGGTGGGGGGAGGCGTAAGGGTGGAGGAAGAAGTAAGGAGGGGGGAATGTCCAGGTGAACATGCAAAAGACGGGTCTGTGGAGTCGATGACTGCCCAAGAGCGTTGGTGTGGTAGCAGGGAATGGTGGGAATGACCGAGGGCGGAGTGCAGCAGTAGGGTGGGAGGGTGAGGTTGCAATGGGAGTGGTAGAAGGGACAGCGAGGGTGTTTGGCAGGGACTCGGAGGCAGACACAGACCCTGGGGGTGGGAGGCAGGAGGTCGGGGAGGTCAATGGGGTGGGATTCTCAGGAAGATAGGGAACCTGCATATTCACCTGGACTTCTCCAAAGGAAAAGGGTTCTGGCCGGACAGTGGGGAGGTGGAAGGTGATGCCGGGGTGGGGGGTCGACAGTGATTAGAGAAAGGAAATGGGTGACTGGGGGAGGGGAAAGAACCGGGGAGCTGAAGACATACTTAACAACCACCATGTTTCTGAAATGGGAAGTGAACAGAGCCGCGTGTTGGACGGGCACAGGTGCTGCATGGGAGTGTGGTCAGTGGGTGGGTGGAGATGTGGGTCAGCTCAGATGGACAACTGGAAGAGAACCCCAGCAGGCAGCATAGAAAATACTTGGGACATTGAGATGAGTGTGATGGAGGAAGGATCCACGTGTGTGGGTGAGTGCTTGCCCAAGGCTCCGGAAGGCCCTGCCACACACACACACACTTCTCCCTCCAGAATCACTTGCGGTTTGGTTGTGTGCAGCTGAACTGTTAGCAGTGGGGGGTGGGGGTGGTGGTGGGGAGGGGTGGGGGGGGGTGGTGGTGTTGGTGGTGTGGAAGTGCAGGGGGAGGACTCACAAAGCCTGTAAATGAAGCTGAAAGACATCATTACACATTATTCAGTGAGAGTGAATATATTTTCATATTATAAAGAGACAAAATGTGTTCACCTGTGCAACCACTTGTGATCAGAAATTCTGAACTTTTCTAGGCCTACCACTTCTTCTAGGTGCTGCCCTGACATCCGCAGCAGGGGTGGAGACAGCCTGTGCAATGGTTGGCCATCTTGCCTTGGATGACTTCGGCATTTGTCCTCTGGAGATCCAAGGCCTTGGGCGGCCCAGCTTGCTTTGGCTGTTCTCCTGTGGGCCACCTGCTCCCTCTGTGGTGACAGAGGACGAGGCTGAGGGGGGATCAGAGGGAGAAGACAGTCTCTAAGATTCCTGAGTAGATGACCTAGGGTTGTCCAGCTGCTGATCCTCCTCCATTCGGGTGCCCGAGGGCGCCAGCCTGACTCCTTGAGGGGAAGAACACCTTGAGGGATGTCGAGGTGCCCTGTTTCCCTCTCGCGTGGCCACTGCAGGAACTCACCCATGGTTACCGTGATGGAGCGCAGGTCTGCGCGCATCTCCGCGTTCTGCTGGACCAGGAACTCCATGGTGTCCACCATCCTTCCCATGGAGACCTCCATACGGGCACACAAGGGTACCATTTCACCAGAGAGCAGGCGGTCACACTCCTCTGACTCACGTGCCACTATGTTGAGGGCTTTCAACAGCTCAGTGTGATGTTTCCCCGCCTCCTGCTGACTCTCCACGATGAGCTGGAAGGCTGAACCCAGAGGCTCGTCAACTGACTCAGACCTCATAGATGCCTCTTCCCCAGCTGTCGTCCAAGTGCTGGGTAATTCGGCTGAACTTGCCTCCTTCTGCTGCGGGTACTTGCCAGATTGTGAGCCCAAGCCTGCTCTAGATCTAGGTCCCACCGAGGTGTGTGTCTCTGCGCTGGTGGAGGGTGCGGGTAAGCGCTGTGATGGGTCTTCCAGGCTACTTATTTCCAGCTCTTCAATGGAGGAGGTGTCCTCTTGGCTGGAGGCGAGGATGTGGATGGAGCTGAGCGACTGGCTGGCTGAGGGTGTCGGTCGCTTGGCAGAGCTCCCTGTGACCCAAAGTAGAGATAATTAGTGCATGGCAGCAGAGTCAAAAGCAGGGGAGAGAGCACTCACAGTTGCGTTGAGAGAGGGATGAAGTGGTGCAGGATCCACATATGGGTGTTTGCCGACGACCTCACTGTCACCGCTGGCACGATCCAAATCCTCATCAGTCAGCGCAATGGCACGCTCCTCAAAGTGAGTGAGGGGCCTAATGTGGGCCACTCCACCCCCTGTCTGATACCTCTCCCTGCTGCTGTGAGCCAGCTTCTCCTGCATGGAAACAGACAGAGTGTGAGCAGGACACATGGCACTGCGTGGAATGTTTGTGTGGTGAGCGGAGACATGGATGGGGTAAGGACGTGAGCTCCAGAGGCAATGAGCCTGATGGAGGTGTGAGGGTGTGTGTGTGAGAGTTAGTGGCGTAGTTCCTTGAGGTGTGAGATCCCTGTGGATGTGTGATGGGTTTGTGAGTGTGAGAGTTGAGAGTGATGAGAAGGATGACTTACCCAAGCAGAATGATTGAGATCATTCATCCTTTTGCTACACTGGGTGGCTGTCATCTTTTGCAGGGCATTGGCGCTGACCACCACTGCCACCACCTCCTATCCTGGATTGGTAACCTTCTTTTCTGGTTTTCGCCTAGAGTGGGGGTAGAGGACATTGTGGTGGGCCTCCACTGCGTCCAGTCACTGTCTCTAAATCTGGGGGCAGCATATTTCCTCCCTTTGGCAGCCATCAGTTCCCAGCAGCTTCCTATCACTTGAAGAGTGTTAACTCTGTACAGGGACGGCATTTAAATATGGTGCCCAGTTTACTGAAGGCCTGATGAGATGGCAGGACGGGCAAATCAGAGGATGTCCTGCCCGCCACTTGGCGTATTTCCCAGGAATGCATAATTAATGAAGCTGGAATGGGACAAACAGCGCGACGACCCACCAGACTGTCCTTTTTCCTGGCTGCTACCGTACTTAGTGCAGATCTGGGAAGATTCCACCCTTTATCTGAACTGGAGTGCTAGTCTAGATTGCCATGGTTAAGCCCTAGAGCAGGGTTTGAACTTATAACCTTCTAACGCTGAGGCGATTAGGCTACCAACTGAGCCATGTTAATGAGTTTTCAATTTGCTGCTGAAACCCGGGATTGAACCAGGGACCTTTACATCTTCAGTCTAACACTCTCCCAACTGAGCTATTTCGGCTGACCCAACTGAGCCATGGCTGGCGTTGCTTAGCAAGCAACAGATTAACTTGTGGAATGGACTTGCAGGAAGAGGGAGGCCAAGAATGCTGGATAAATTTAAGAAACAAGCCACATGATGCAACAATAATGGGGTTATTGACTAATCATATCAATCAATCTCTATTGTTTATTCTACAACAGACCGAGTCATGAGGTGACAAAAACCCTCCAAGTTGGAGGCTTTGGAAACCATTGGTCCATGGGTCAACGAGCAAATTCCACTCAATCGTGTGTGGGTTATTTCTAGATGGTTCTGACAAGCTGGCTGATCTTCCACATTGTATCTTTATTTACTGTTTTTCCCAGTGAAACCCACAATCAATGGGGTGAAGGGTGTTAGTGCAGTAGAGTGATTCACTTTCCATTGTAGACAACCCAACTGCTCTCAGGTCAACTGTGATAAATACTTGCATTTTATATCGCGTCTCTAAAAATAGAAAATATTCCGTGGAGGTTCACGGAGGAGAAACAGATGTCGGGCAGCAGTTTTGAAGAATTAAGAGAGATGACTATGAAGGACAATTGAAAAGTTTGATTTGCATAGAATATAAAGAATATTTAGAAAGATAACCGGTTTATGGAAAAATCATCGTGGTGACAGGAATTGTGATGACAATATAAAGAAAATAAGTAATCATAATTCATAACATAGTTATAGACAAATATTGAAATTAAAATAAAGTATAAAATAATATAAAGATTGCACAATTATGAATCTAGAAATAAGTATATAAATTATTATAATATGATGCAAAATGCAGGTCAATAAATTTACAGAATAAAAATGAAAGGTTTACTACACTCTGCATTTTGTATTAAAGTTCATCGATCATATGTTATCAGGTTGAGTTCATTAAATTCTCAGTTTGGTCCAATTGGCCCAAGCTGCAATTTAAACTGCGCACCAGCCTCCTCCGAGCCCTCTTCATTTCACAGCCTCAGAGTAAAGGGAAGACCTTTTAGAACAGAGATGAGGAGAAACTTCTTTAGCCAGAGAGTGGTGAATCTATGGAATTCATTGCCACAGAAGGCTGTGGAGGACAGGTCATTGAGTGTATTTAAGACCAAGATAGATAGGTTCTTGTTTGGTAAAGGGATCAAAGGTTATGGGGAGAAGGCGGGAGAACGGGGTTGAGAAACTTATCAGCCATGATTGAATGGCGGAGCAGACTCGATGGGCCGAATGGCCTAATTTGTGCTCCTATGTCTTATGGTCTTATGGTCACCTTTATCCCTAACATTTTATTCCTTTCTTCCTCATGGCCTGAATTTTACTCTTCCCCCATGGCGGGCTTGTAGGTGGGGGTGAGTGTGAAGTTCCTCAGATGGGCTTCCCGCTGGGCTGGGTTCCCACCCGCCCCGACCTCTCTGCAACTTTAAGCTGGTGCAGGCGAGGCCTTGGCCGGCCCATCCACCCTGATCCCATCTGAGGCCCTTAAGTAGCCGATTATTGACCTCTGAAGGGCCACTTCCCACCCAGCCACAATTGTCAGGCTGGCGGGGAGGAGTTCTGGGGTTTGGAACCATAGAAAAGTTACAGAGCAGAAAGAGGCCATTCAGCCCATCATGACTGCACTGGCCGAGAAAGAAAAACTTGGAAAAATTAGCTGCCCATTTTATTCCCACCTTCCAGCACCTGGTCCGTAGCCTTGCAGGTTACAGCACTTCAGGTGCAGATCCAAGTGCCTCTTAAATGAGTTGAGGGTTTCTGCCTCCACCACCAAACCAGGCAGTGAATTCCAGATACCCACCACCCTCTGGGTGAAGAAGATTTTCCTCTTGTCCCCTCTAATCCTTCTACCAATCACCTTAAACCTGTGCCCCCTGGTAATTGATCAGTCAGCTAAGGGAAACAGGGCACCCTTGTGTACCCTAGCTAGGCCCCTTATTATCTTGTACACCTCAATCTGGTCACCCCTCAGCCTCCTCAGTTCCAAGGAAAACAACCCCAGCCTATCCAATCTTTCCTCATAGCTGCAATTTTCAAGCCCTGGAAACATTCTTCCTGTTTCTCCTCTGTACTCTCTCCAGAGCAATTATGTCCTTCTTGTAATGTGATGACCAGAACTGTACGCAAAATTCCAGTAGTAGCCTAACCAGTGTTTTATACAGTTCGATAATTACATTCTTGCTCTTGCATTCAATACATCGTCCACTAAAGGAAAGCATTCCATATGCTTTCTTTACCACCTTATCCACCTGTTTTGCCACCTTCAGGTACCTGTGGACATGCACTCCAAGGTGTCTCACTTCCTCTACCCCTCCCAATATCCTCCCATTTATTGAGTATTCCCTTGCTTTGTTTGCCCTCCCCAAATGTATTACTTCACACTTCCCTGGATTGAATCCCATCTGCCACTTTTCGGCCCACTCAACCAAACCATGATATCATTCTGGAGACAACAGCTATACTCTTCACTTTCAACCTGCACGGCCAATTTTTATGTCATCTGCAAATTTCCCAATCATGTCTCCCACATTTAAGTCCAAATTGTTAATATATACAACAAACAGCAAGGGCCCCAACGGTGAGCCCTGCGGAACACCACCAGAAAACGTTTTCCATTTGGAAAAACATCCATTGACCATTACCCTTTGTTTGCTGTCACTGAGCCAATTTTGGACCCAACTCGCCATATTCCCCTGTATCCCATGGGCTTTTACTTTTCTGACCAGTCTCCACGTGGGACCTTATCAAATGCTTTACTAAAATCCATGTAGACAACATCCACAGCACTGCCCTCATCAATCCTATTTGTTATTTCCTCAAAAAATTTGATTAAATTAGAAAGACACGATCTTCCCCTAAAACCATACCGACTATTCCTGATTAATCTGTTCCTTTCTAAATGACACTTTCTCCTGTCTCTCGGAATTTATTCCAATAAGTTTCTCACCACCAAAGTCAGACTGACTGACCTATAATTTTCTGGCCTATCCCTCACACCCTTTTTAAATAACGGTACAACATTCACAACCCTCCAATCTTCCGGGACCTCGCCTGTATCTAGTGAGGATTGGAAAATGACCCTCAGAGCCTCCACTATTTCCTCCCTGGCTTCCTTAATCAGCCTGGGGTACAATCCAACTGGCCCTGGTGATTTATCCACCTTCAAGGATGCCAGTCCCTCCAGTGCTTCCTCTCTCACTGTACTTATTGTATCTAATATTTCACACTCCTCCTCTTTAACTAGAATATCTGCTTCATCCCTCTCCTTAGTGAAGACAGAGACAAAGTACTCATTGAGCATCCTGCCCGAATATAAGTCAGACTCAGGTTCAGATGGGAAGAGTGGCGGAGGTGGGGGCACCTCTATCTGCAGCCCCTTTTTAACACTGCCACCACCCACCCCCCCCCGCCCCCCCCACAAAGGTCTGGCAACCACAGAATCTCCCTCTCCCCACCCCCACCCAGCCTCTCCACCAACACCCCAATCCCCCTCTGTCCACCCCCCACCACCCCTCCGGGCCTCCCCTGTCCTGAGACACCCCAAAACTTTGCTGTTCCTGGAATCCTGGGACTTAGGCCCTGGGGGTTGATTGCAGTCCCAGTCCTGGCCACTGCAACATCTGGCCGCTGCAGGGGTTAGAGAGCTGACAGCCATTCAGATTGGCCAAGATCCCTCTAAGGCAGGATTGCCTCCTGAGTGAAGGGGTAGAAGTCCTGTCCCCGGCCAATTGATGCCCGTTGGAGTGTGGAATCACGGTGGGGCAGGCAGTATCGGCGGGGCGGGTGTTCCCCTCCGACCCTTCGGATGGAGGGAAAGGAAACCCTGCCATCCTAAAAATCCTGGCCCACGTTTTTTATCCTGATTCCCATCGTTGTCAGGAGTGTGGCCTCGCTGGCAAGACCACAATTTATTGCCTGACCCCACTTGTCTATTGTGGAGGTTTTGCAAAGTCTTTCCAGTACACTGAGTGAAGCAGCAAGCAGAGAGGTTTACAAGGGGAATTTGAGAGAGTGGTCTGCAACCGGCTAAAGCCTCTGCCCTCCAAGGTGGGCTGGAGTGGAGGAATTGGGAAAGGCGTGAATCCAGAACTAAAAGACTGGAAACCACAGGCTCGGATGTATGTTTGGAGAAGGCCGCAGAGCTAAGCTGGGTGTGACATGGAGGGATTTGTAATGGAGTTATACACACAGGGGAAAGGCTAAAAGATAGACCGGGACCCAAATCCATCATATCCTGACCCTCCCTGGGAGTTCCATTTGTCCTTGTTTGGTTGGGGTGGGGGGGGGTAGGGGGGGTGGGGAGGGGGTGTGGGTTGGGTGTGGGATGTGTGCAGCCTTCTCCAACCCCAAACAAAACTAATTGTGTGGAGGGGATGGGGCTGAGTGAGCTGGTCTCCCTACACTGGGAGTTTGCAAGCTCCCGATTCAGTGTGCCTGTGTAAGGTTGAGTGCCAATGCTCCAAGTGGACCGTTGGCATTAACACCACACAATCATCGGAGCCCGATTTGTCTATTCCAAAGGGCATTCTGACTGCCCATCTGAGGGTAAAACCCAGGATGGTGACAGCAATAATGGCACAGGAAATGTCCCAATTCCATTTTCAAGCCTCTATCACCAGAGGGGGTTGAAATATTTTTCAAATACCACATGGTGTTAATCTGTCACTTTTCCTCCTGTATTCTTTTCTCTCCTTTCCTGGAGATGACCCTAGCTGGGGTAGGGTGGCTGTCCAACCCTTCACCGCTCTTCATGTGTGAATTTTGGCAGGCAATTTGACCACATAAGGCTTCACACCTGAGGTCTGTCTTGTTCCCACTTGTGCGAACTCTAACATACTTCACAACAGAGATCCTAGAGGACCTGCTTTAATCCTTAGTGACCCTCCCAACCTCGTGGATTGAGTCCAATTGGAGCATTATCTGTATCAAGGACAGCACAGACCAATGGTTGAACCAGGAGATAGATCACAACCCTGTGAATTTAGCTGAGAAGGCCAGTGTGCTAAACTGGATTGAAAATGATACTGGGGGATGGGTAGAATATGCCTGTTATAAATGGGGCAGTAGATACTGGCACTGGGTCCCTCTGCCCCCTGTATGCTGTAGGTTTGACTATTGCCATTCTGTGAAGGGTGGTCAGAAGACCCACCTGCTTCAGCTGGGGAGCTATTTGTAACATGAAAATGGGGTTGTATGATGCACATAGGGCCCTGATTTTAGTTATAAGGTATAAAATTAGCTGATGCTCAATCTCTTTTATATTTGACATAAAGTTTACAGCACAGAACCAGGCCATTGAGCCTAACAGGTCCACAGCAGTGTTGGAGTCCCACCCAAGACTCCTCCCACTCCTCTCACCTCACCCTATCCTTCTATTCCTTCCTCGCTCATCTGTTAGTCAAACAGGCCCTTAAATGCATCCATGCTACTTGCTTTAAGTATTCCATGTGATGGTGAATTCCACACTCTACCCTGTCTAGACTGGTGCCCTCAGCAACAGTCTTTGAAGTGACCCCTCAAAATGGCGGAATATATTTGCATTTTCATTGGTACACATGCTCTTCACACTCACCTGCATCTGCCTAAGATGTAAATCAGCTTCAGGACAAGTTGAAATCCACAAGAATGAGAAGCAACCTCATTGACACATACAAGATTCTGAAGGGGTTCGAAAGGGTGGACGCTGAGAGATTGTTTCCGCTGGTTGGGGGAATCTAAAACACGGGGTGTGGGGTGGGGTGGGGGGGGGTGCGCAGTCTCAGGATAAGGGGCTGATCGTTTAGGACTAATTGAGGAGAAATTTCTTCACTCAAAGGATTGTGAATCTTTGGAATTCTCCACCTCAGAGGGTTGTGGCTGCTCAATCACTGAATACAGTTATGGCTGGGGTAGAGAGATTTTTGGCCTCTCAGGGAATGAAGGGATATGGGGTGCAGGCAGGAAAGTGGAGCTTGAAGCCCAAGATCAGCCATGATCACATTGAATGGTGGAGCAGGCTCGATGGGCCCTGTGGTCTACTCCCGCTCCTATCTCTTGTGTTCTGGTTCTCTAGCAAGAATTGGCAGCATTTACCTCCCATCATGGAAAGCTCTGCAGCAGGAGATCTAATTCCTAAAAGCCACTCTGAGGACCTTGCAGTCCCTGTGCTTTACTAGCCTGTATCCCAAGGTCATCACGGAACTACTCTTCGTATATCAGAATGGCAAAAGGACCTATTTCTGTCACTAAACTACTACCAAAGGCAAATTATTAATGTTTATTTATGATGTTTTTAATGTGTTGGAATTGAGCGATTACTTGTCTAAAAATAATGTTGGAATTTAAAAGACTTTTTTTCAGGGCAAAATAAATAAAAGAACCCATTTCTAAAGAAGTGGGAAGGCAAAGTTTTTAGTGGTAATTTTTAGTGGTGCTGGCAGTTTGGTGTTTTCCCCTCTCTCTGTGCTCTATCTGATCGGATTACATGTGGTTCCCAGATCTTGCACCTGGATATACACCACGAGCAGCCATCCATCTTCATCACTGTCAACACAAACCAAGCTTCTGACAGGCTGATCCATGCCCAATCTCACCCCAAGGCAGGAGCAGATAAAACTAGTTTGCATCTAACTCCACGAGGGAGAGATCAAGATTAGACTGGACTGGCTCTCTCTCTGCCACTCTGTCTCTCTTTTTGTCTGTCTCTCTCTCTCTCTGTGTGTGTCTCTCTCTCTCTCTCTCTGTGTGTCTCTCTCTCTCTGTCTCTCTCTTTCTCTCTCTCTGTCTCTCTCTCTCTCTCTCTCTCATATCCCATGGGCTGTAGAAATAGCAGCCACGGCTGCTCTGAGGCCAATACCATCCATTCCTGGGGACTCAAAGTTGGACAGCCTGTTCTGAACCTAATAGGGCCCCTGAGACACAGGGATACAAGAGGCCAGCAATGAAGGGACTATTCTGCATCCAACCTCAATAGGCTTGTCCTGACAGTGTTCCTAATCATTCCCACACTCTTTGGTGCACCTGGACCACAGCTGCAGCCACTAGCACAGCTCAGCTCATGGGATCCTACTTCCCATTCACCTCAAATCATGTCCCTGTTTCTGCATCATGCTCTCTCCAGGGCCGACATTAGTGGGAATATACAGATCATTCTCGGTTTGTGCTTCCGATGGGCAGACTGTTCCAAATCGCTTTATGCTTTGCGCAAGATCTTTTTTTACCTCATATCCACTGTCATTCTTTCTTTTTTTTTTCTAACTGCATCCTAGTATAATTTTGTTAGGAGGCCTGACTGGAGATTTCAGGGTGAAAATATGTTTCTGTATTTTTTGAAAATGCAGTTTTATTGCTCTGCCCATACCTTAACTATTATAGTCTCTCTCTCACTGCACATACACATGGGCACACACACAGGTTCTCACATGCACACAGGCACATACACATGTGGGAACACATTCAGGAGCACACACATGGGCATTGGCACACACACGGGGATGGACACACACATGTACACGTGCACATATATACAGGCACACAAATAGACAAACATACAGACACACACATACACACATGGGCATCTACACTGATGTAGGAATAAACACAGGAGCACACACATGGGCACTGGCACACACACGGGGATGGACGCACACATATACATGTGCACATATATACAGGCACACAAACAGACAACCATACAGACACACATATGGGCACCTACACTGATGTGGGAATAAACACAGGTGCATACACATGGGCACAGACATACACTGGGACGGACACATACACGCCCACATGTGCGCACAGATACGCAGGCATACACACATGGGCACACAAAGAAAAACGAACAAGGCTCCTTAGACAGCACCTTCCAAACCCACAATCACTACTATCTAGAAGGACAAGGGCAGCAGATAGATGGGAACACCACCACCTGGAAGTTCCCCTCCAAGTCACTCACCATCCTGACTTGGAAATATATCGCCATTCCTTCACTATCGCTCTGTCAAAATATTGGAATTCCCTTCCTAATAGCACTGTGGGTGTACCTACACCACGTGGACTGCAGTGGTTCAAGAAGGCAGCTCACCACCACCTTCTCAAGGGCAATTAGGAATGGGCAATAAATGCTGGCCCAGCCAGCGAAGCCCACATCCCATGAATGAATAAAATAACAATAGCAAATACACAGACATGCATTAGGCACACCCAAAAACACATACACACATACATATATAAAGGGGACATAATTTTATCGCATAGAAATTACAGTAAAGAAACAGACCACTTGGCCCAGCTGCTCCATGACAGTGATTATTATGCTCTGTTCGAACCTCCTCCCAGCCTATCTCATCTAACTCTATCTGCAGAACCTCGTATTCCTTTCTCCCTCAGGTACTTGCCTAGCTGCACCTTCAAGGCGTCTACGCTATTCCTCTCAACGACTCCATGTGATAGCATGTTCCAATTAACAACATTCCCTCACGGACACAATAACCTATTCCCAAGTCTCTGCCCACATGGCCCCAGAACTTGGATCTGTAGAAGAAAGCCGTGGCAGTATTATTAATACGGTACCTTCCCCCCCACCCCCCCCCACGCTTGTGGGGAAGCCACTGGCTCTCTGCTTGATGTCTTCCTCGGTAACAGATCTACCAGTGAGAAAGCAGCAGTGTGGAATATTGCAGTTTGTCTATATTTGGGCATGAAACTACTACCTTTCCAGTGCATCTACCGAGGCAATATGACTCCATCATGACCCAGTTGCTGAAACATCACATGTGGGACACATTATTCAGGGCACTTGACTGCAAAATGATATTTGGCTGTATTTCTACGGGGGTTATTATTCCACAGTTTAATTCTTTGGTCAATGCAAACCACCTGGGAAAGTTTCTACTGTGAAATGTGGCAAGCATTGCGTCGGACTTAAGTGAGGGAGATAGTGGAATGTGAAAACTAAACATTATTATCACTATATAAATTTATCAACAACAGCAGCATATGTAATTTCCGCCCACTTTATTTTTTAAGAAGTTATTCATGGGATGTGGGCTTCACTGGCTGGGCCCAGCATTTATTGTCCCTCCCTAGTTGCCCTTGAGAAGGTGGTGGTGAGCTGTCTTCTTGAACCGCTGCAGTCCATGTGGTGTAGGTACACCCACACACGTTAGGGAGGGAGTTCCAGGCCCAGAATTGGTTGGGGATCTGGCGTGGGTCCATGGTGGTTGGCTGAGCCTGATCATGTGGTGGCAAGCTTGTGAATGCAAGTGATGTGGGCTAGCCGCCAGATCAGGTAGTGGGGAGGGGTGCGAGGCGGCACCGGGGGGGCGGGGGGTGGGGGGGGGAGGGTGCGCAGCTCTGGTGTCGGAAAGCCTGCATCTCCTGATGGCCATGCAGGAGCTCGGATGATATTTAAAGGGCAGCTCAGCCCCATATTAGAGTTGGGAATTGGAAAGTTGGAAATTGGAATTTTTAGGAAAGCCCCTGCGTTTTAAATCTCTAGCATTTGAATTCCTTTCTCATGCTCACTCGCACTCTCACTCACTCATTTCTCACACGCTCACTCGTTCTCTCACACGTTTGCTTGCTTGCACTCTCACACACTCACTCACTCTGTCACACGCTAGCTCATGCTGTCACATGCTCACTCGCTCTCTCTCATGCTCACTCACTGTCTCACGTGTCCACTTGCCCACATGCTCGCGCTCTCACACGCTCCCTCACTCGCTCTCTCACACGCTCACTCGCTCACTCTCTCATGCTCACTCGCTCTCTCTTATGCTCACTCACTCTCTCACGTGCCCACTTGCCCACATGCTCGCTCTCTCACACGCTCACTCACTCGCTCTCTCACACGCTTGCTCACTCACTCTCTTACACGCTCACTCCCACTCTCTCACATGCTCACTCGCTCTCTCACTCACTTACATGCTCACTCGCTTGCTCTCTCACACGCTCACTCGCTTGCTCTCTCACATGCTTGCTCTCTCTCTCTCACACACTCACTCGCTTGCTCTCTCACATGCTTGCTCACTCACTCTCTCACACCCGCTCTCTCACATGCTCACTCGCTCTCTGACTCTCACTCACACGCTCACTCGCTCATTCTCTCATACGCTCACTCCTGCTCTCTCACATGCTCACTCGCTCTCTCTCTCTCACTCACACGCTCAGTTGCTCGCTCTCTCACACGCTCATTCCCACTCTCTCACTCGCTCACTCGCACATCCCTCACACCCTCACTCATGCCTCTCTCACACGCTCACGTTTCTCTCACAGGCCTGATTGTCCTCTCACAATCTTACTCACACTTCCCTCATACGCTCGTTCGCATCTATCTCACACACTCACATGTGCTCTCCTGTGCTCTCTCGCACGCTCGCTCGCACTCTCTCATGTGCTTGTGTGCTCATGCTCTCTTTCACGCTTGCATGCTTGCTCTCTCACACGCCAGCCCAAAGACGTTCCAAAGTCCAGGGACTTTAAGGGACCAGGGACAGTCCTATACTGTCACGCAAGATCACTTGGTGACATCAACTGAGGTTCAACTGAGGTCTGAGGTGTCGCTGTCCAGATAGCCCATACCCTCCAGCACTCGAGGACGAAGGAGGTCAGGACGGATGATTCCCATGCTGCCACTACCTCCCCCTTTCCTCGCAGGCAGCCTCTTGAGGGACTCAGATGTGCGATACCACTTTAAGGGACACTGCAGTCGCGCGGTTCCCCTTTAAATTTTGGACCCAGTGCTTCTGCATTTTGAATTTCCTGCCTGAGGCCCCGTCACTCGAGCGTGTCAGCTCAGCAAGTTTTTTTTTTACACAAAGAAAGCGTCTCCTAGGTCAACCCATTGCCCTGTGACTCAATCTCCTGGAAGTACAGAGGACTCTCACAGTGTGACAAGGAAGCCGCGTATAAGTCATCGGCTCTCAATGGGTGGGTTACTGAAGGCACGGGAGGTAGGCACGATCTTCGCTAAATCGGGAGGCAGGATTAAATTGCATCAAACCGCGGCAAAGTCAAGTGCAAGTGTGCAATTTAGGCGCATCAACCTGCTTCCTGCCACTGCGGGCGAGTTTCCCATTTTGTTACCTGGCCGCCGCTGACTTAACGCTTCCCGTTTTCCCCACTGCTGGGGGGTCTGCTGTGAGGCCCTGACGCGTAACTCTCCATGCGTGCCCGCTCCAGCGGGCTCCGCAAAATCCAGCCCGGTGTGTGACCGGGTTGGGGGGTGGGGGGGTGGGGGGTGGGGGAGAACTTAGAGGCAGTGGCTTTCGCATGCACCCACTGTCCTTGCTCCCTAGGCCAAGGCTTGTCCAACCTTTACTGCGTGAGGGGCCACGTTTTAAATTTTCCCTCCACGCTCGAGTGGCTGATGAGCAAATTTCGGAAAGGTAAGGCCGGCCGTGACATTTAAACATGAATTCCAAAAGCAAAGTCGATGTCAAAGCCACGCGTTGTTAACTTTAAAAAAGAAATAATTCTTTTTATTCATTCATGGGGATGTGGGCGTCGCTGGCTAGGCCAGCATTTGTTGCCCGTTCCCTGATTTCCCTTGAGAACTGAGTGGCTGGCTAGGCCATTTCGGAGGGCACTTAAGCGTCAACCCCGTCGCTGTGGGCCTGGAGTCACATGTAGGCCAGACCGGGTAAGGATGGCAGATTTCCTTCCCTGAAGGGCATTAGTGAACCAGATGGGTTTTTAACGACAATCGGCAATGGTTTCATGGTCATCATTAGACTTTTAGTTGCAGATTTTTTACTGGGTCCCCAGAGCATTACCCTGAGTTACTGGATTACTAGTTACTGGATTACTAGTCCAGTGACAATACCGTTATACCACCACCTCCCTGAATTCGAATGACCATTAAAATGTACCAAGCTGTAGGGCCAGCCAATAAAACCTATTTTGCCTTTTCGCTTAAAGAGAGACAGACTAGGCCCGAAGTCCTGACCCCCAGAGTGGGGACTATGGCTGAGTTAAGGAATTGAGTTTAATTAACACTGACCTTATGTTTGTTTCTAGTGGTGCACACACCATGCAGGTTCTCAGTGGAATTCACATGAAAGCGGCGTCAGAAGCAGGTTGCCTTTCAGCCAGGTTTTTCCTCCTCTCTTGGCCTGCTTCATGGATAGGGTTTTGGGGAGGGAGGAGGAGAAGGGGAAGGGCGTGTGTGTGTCTGGCTCACTCCCAGTCTCAGGGTTCTCACTCTCACTTCCTCACTCGCTCATTCGTTCTCTCTCACACACACACGCTCGCTCACTCTTTCTCTCCTATACATGTTTGCGTGCTCTCGCACATGGTCGCTCTCTCTCTCCCACACATGTTCTCTCTCTCTCACACACACACACTCTCTCTCACACACATGTTCACTCTCTCTCTCACACACACACACACTCACTCTCTCCTATACATGTTTGTGCGCTCTCTCTCTCACACACACATGCTTTCTCTTTCTCTCTCATTCACACTCACGCGCTCCCACTCTCACACACACTCTCTCTCTCTCTCACTTACATGCTCACACTCTCTCTCTCATTCTCACTCTCTCTCTCTCGTACAGACTCGTGTGCTCTCTCTCTCACACACTCTCTCTCACATACATGCTCACACTCACTCTCTCATTCTCACTCTCTCTCTCTTGTACACACTTGTGTGCTCTCTCTCTCACACACTCTCTCACATACATGCTCACACTCTCTCTCTCACACTCACTCTCTCATACACACTCGTGCGCTGTCTCTCTCACACGCACTCTCGCTCACACACACACACATTCACTCTCTCACACACATACGCTCTCACACACATGTTCACTCTCTCACACACACACACACTCACTCTCTGTCTCACACACATGCTCACAAACTCTCTCCTATACATGCTTGCGCACTGTCTCTCTCACATGGTCACTCTCTCTCACATACATGTTCACACTCTCTCTCTCATTCTCACTCTCTCTCTCTCATACACACTCGTGTGCTCTCTCTCACACACTCTCTCCCTCAGATACATGCTCACACTCTCTCACACACTCACTCTCTCTCTCATACACACTCGTGCGCTGTCTCTCTCACACGCACTTTCGCTCACACACACACACGTTCGCTCTCACACACATCTTCACTCTCTCTCACACACACACACACACACTCTCTCTTTCACACACACGCTCACAAACTCTCTCCTATACATGCTTGCGCACTGTCTCTCTGACATGGTCACTCTCTCTCACACACATGCTCTCTCTCTCTCATTCACACACACACGCTCTCACTCTCACACACTCTCTCTCTCTCGCATACATGCTCACATTCTCTCTCACACTCACTCTCTCTCATACACACTCGTGTGCTCTCTGTCTCTCGCACACTCTCTCTCTCTGTTCCTCACACACATGTTCTCTCTCTCACTCAGTCGCTTGCTTTCTCTCTCTCTCATACACACATTCGTTTGCTCATTCTTTCACACACACGTTCGCTTGCTCTTTCTCTCACACACGCATGTTCTCTCTCTCTGACATGCTTGTTCTCTCTCTCTCACACACGTGCTCACTCTCTCACACACAAGCTTATGCTCTTTCTCGTACATGCTTGCGGTCGCTCTCTCTCCCTCACACACTCGCTCTCTCTCTCTCATTCATATACTCTCTCTTTCTCACACACACGCTCACTCTCTCTCTCACACACATTCTTGCTATCTCTCTCACACTCACTCTCTCATACACACACTTGCTCTCTCTTGCTCACTTGCTTACTCTCTCACAGACGTTCGCTTGCTCTTTCTCTTACATTCTCTCTCTCTCATATGCTTGCTCTCTCTGACATATTCACTCTCTTACATGCTCACTCATTCACTCACATGCTCGTTTGCTCTCTCTCTCACTCACATGCTTATTTGCCCTCTCACTCACAGGCTCGTACGCTCATTCCTCACAGGCTCACACACTCACTCTCTCACAGGCTTGCTCGATCTCTTATAAGCTTGGTCTTTCTCACACTCGTTTGCTCTCCCACACGCTCATTCATTCACAAGCTCACTTGCGCTCCCACATACTTGCTCACTCTCTCACACGCTTGCTCACTTTCCCACACGCTTGCTCACTCTCTCACACACTTGCTCACTCTCTCACACACTTGCTTACTCTCTCATATGCTTGGTCACTCTCTCACATGCTGGCTCACTCTCCCACATGCTTGCTCACTCTCCCACATGCTTGCTCACTCTCTCACATGCTTGCTCACTCTCTCACATGCTTGCTCACTCTCTCACACGCTTGGTCACTCTCTCACATGCTTGCTCACTCTCTCACATGCTTGCTCACTCTCTCACATGCTTGCTCACTCTCCCACATGCTTGCTCACTCTCCCACATGCTTGCTCACTCTCTCACATGCTTGCTCACTCTCCCACATGCTTGCTCACTCTCTCACATGCTTGCTCACTCTCTCACATGCTTGCTCACTCTCTCACATGCTTGGTCACTCTCTCACACGCTTGCTCACTCTCACACACACTTGCTCACTCTCTCACACACTTGGTCACTCTCTCACATGCTTGCTCATTCTCTCACACACTTGCTCACTCTCTCACATGCTTGCTCACTCGCCCACATGCTTGCTCACTTGCCCACATGCTTGCTCACTCTCACACATGCTTGCTCACTCTCTCACACACTTGGTCACTCTCTCATATGCTTGCTCACTCTCCCACATGCTTGCTCATTCTCTCACACACTTGCTCACTCTCTCACATGCTTGCTCACTCTCCCACATGCTTGCTCACTCTCTCACATGCTTGCTCACTTTCCCACACGCTTGCTCACACTCTCACACGCTTGCTCACTCTCTCACACGCTTGCTCACTCTCCCACATGCTTCATCACTCTCTCACACGCTTGCTCACTCTCACATGCTTGCTCATTCTCTCACACACTTGGTCACTCTCTCACATGCTTGCTCACTCTCCCACATGCTTTCTCATTCTCTCACACACTTGCTCACTCTCTCACATGCTTGCGCACTCTCCCACATGCTTGCTCACTCACTCACACACTTGCTCACTCTCCCACACGCTTGCTCACTCTCTCACACGCTTGCTCACTCTCTCACACGCTTGCTCACATCTCTCTCACACGCCCGATTGTCCTCTCACAATCTCACAATCTTGCTCGCACTTCCCTCACACGCTCGTTCGCATCTATATCACTCATTCACTTGTGCTATGTTGCGCTCTCTCGCACGCTTGCTCGCACTCTCTCACAGGCTTGTGTGCTCATGCTCTTTTTCACGCTTGCATGCTCACTCTCCCACAGGCTTGCTCTCTCTCACGCGTGTTCGTGCTCTCCTACAAATGCTGGCTCATGCTCTCACATGCTTGCTCGCTCTCTCACATGTTTGCTCATGCTCTCACAAACTTGCGCGTCTCTCTCACACTCGCTCGCGCTCATTCTCTCATGCTCGCTCATGCTTTCTGTCACACTAGCTTGTGCTCTCTCACATGCTCACTTGCTCTCTCATAAACTTGCTGTCTCGCGCACATGCTCGCTCTGTCTCACACACAGTCACTCGCTCTCTCACACTCTCGTGTGCGCGCTCTTCCTCTCATGCTTTTCTGATAATTCTAATTGACTACAGTTTCGCTAGGGCTCCTTGGTGTCACACTCAATCAAATGCTACTTTGATATCAAGGGCAATCACACTTACTCACCTCTGGAATTCAGCTCTTTTATCCATATTTGGACAAAACCTACAATAAGGTCTAGAGGCAAGTGGCCCTGCTGGAACCCATACTGAGCAGTGGTGATTGGTTATTGCTGGATAAGTGCCACTTGATAACACACTCAATTGTACCTTCCATCACTTTGCTGATACTGATCAAGAATAGATTGATGGATGGTAATTGGCTGGATTGGATTTGTCCTGTTTTTTGTGGACAGATCATAACTCGGCAATTTTCCACATTGTCAGGCTCACTTGCTCTCTCAAACGCTCGCTGGATCACGCACATGCTCGCTTTGTCACACACACGGTCACTTGCTCTCTCAAACACTCGTGTGCTCGAGCTTCCTCTCTCACATGCTTGTGCGCATGCTCACTCAAGACTTGATCACTTGCTCTCTCAAGACTCACTAACAGGCTCACACTCTCTGACACATGCTCGCTCACTCTGACACAGGCTCATTCTCTCTGACACAGGCTCGCTCTCTCTGATACATGCTCGCTCTCTCTGACACAGGCTCGGTCTCTCTGACACAGGCTCACTCTCTCTGACACATGCTTGCTCTCTCTCACACAGGCTCGCTCTCCCTGACACATGCTCGCTCTCTCTGACACATGCTTGCTCTCTCTGACAAATGCTCGCTCTCTGACACATGCTCGCTCTCTCTGACACAGGCTCACTCTCTCTGACACAGGCTGGCTCTCTCTGACACAGGCTCACTCTCTCTGACACATGCCCGCTCTCTCTCACACAGGCTCACACTCTCTCACACATGCTCACTCTCTCTGACACAGGCTCACACTCTCTCACACATGCTCGCTCTCTCTGACACAGGCTCACACTCTCTCACACATGCTCGCTCTCTCTGACAAATGCTCGCTCTGACACATGCTCGCTCTCTCTGACACAGGCTCACTCTCTCTGACACAGGCTCACTCTATCTGACACATGCTCGCTCTATCTGACACAGGCTCGATCTCTCTGACACATGCTCACTCTCTTTGACACATGCTCGCTCTCTCTCACACATGCTCACTCACTCTCACACAGCCTCACTCTCTCTGACACAGGCTCGTTCTCCCTGACACAGGCTCGCTCTCTCTGACACATGCTCGCTCTCTCTGACACAGGCTCGGTCTCTCTCACACAGGCTCACTCGCTCTGACACATACTCGCTCTCTCTGACACATTCTCGCTCTGTCTAACATATGCTCGCTCTCTCTGACACATGCTCGCTCTCTCTGACAAATGCTCGCTCTCTGAAACATGCACGCTCTCTCTGACACATGCTCGCTCTCTCTGACACAGGCTCGCTCTCTCTGACACAGGCTCACTCTCTCTGACACAGGCTCGCTCTCTCTGACACATGCTCGCCCTCTCTCACACAGGCTCACACTCTCTCACACAAGCTCGCTCTCTCTGACACAGGCTCACACTCTCTCACACATGCTCGCTCTCTCTGACACAGGCTCACACTCTCTCACACATGCTCGCTCTCTCTGACTAAGGCTCGCTCTCTCTGACACAGGCTCACTCTCTGTGACACAGGCTCACACTCTCTGACACAGGCTCACTCTCTCTGAAACATGCTCGCTCTCTCTGACACATGCTCACTCTACCTGACACAGGCTCGCTCTCTCTGACACATGCTCACTCTCTCTGACACAGGCTTGTTCTCTCTGACACAGGCTCGCTCTCTCTGATACATGCTCGCTCTCTCTGACACAGGCTCAGTCTCTCTGACACAGGCTGACTCTCTCTGACACATGCTCGCTCTCTCTGACACATTCTCGCTCTCTCTCACACAGGCTCGCTCTCCCTGACACATGCTCGCTCTCTCTGACAAATGCTCGCTCTCTGACACATGCTCGCTCTCTCTGACACATGCTCGCTCTCTCTGACACAGGCTCGCTTTCTCTGACACAGGCTCACTCTCTCTGACAGATGCTCGCTCTCTCTGACACAGGCTCACTCTCTCTGACACAGGCTCACTCTCTCTGACACAGGCTCGCTCTCTCTGACACATGCTCGCTCTCTCTCACACAGGCTCACACTCTCTCACACATGCTCGTGCTCTCTGACACAGGCTCACACTCTCTCACACATGCTCGCTCTCCCTGACACATGCTCGCTCTGACACATGCTCGCTCTCTCTGACACAGGCTCAAAATCTCTGACACAGGCTCGCTGTCTCTGACACATGCTCGTTCTCTCTGTCAAATGCTCGCTCTATCTGACACAGGCACGCTCTCTGACACATGCTCACTCTCTCTGACACATGCTCGCTCTCTCTGACACATGCTCACTCTCTCTCACACAGGCTCACACTCTCTCACACATGCTCGCGCTCTCTGACACAGGCTCACACTCTCTCACACATGCTCGCTCTCTCTGACACATGCTCGCTCTGACACATGCTCGCTCTCTCTGACACAGGCTCGCTCTCTCTGACACAGGCTCACTCTCTCTGACACAGGCTCAAAAACTCTGACACAGGCTCGCTGTCTCTGACACATGCTCGCTCTCTCTGACAAATTCTCACTCTATCTGACACAGGCCCGCTCTCTCACACATGCTCACTCACTCTCACACAGCCTCACTCTCTCTGACACAGGCTCGCTCTCTCTCACACAGGCTCGCTCTCTCTCACACATGCTCACTCTCTCTGACACATGGTCGCTCTCTCTGACACATGCTCGTTCTCTCTCACATATGCCCGCTCTCTCTGACACATGCTCGCACTTTCTCACACATGCTCGCTTTCTCTGACACAGACTCGCTCTTTCTGGCACAGGCTCGCTCTTTCTGACACAGGCTCGCTCTCTGTGACACAGGCTCGCTCTCTGTCACACATTCTCGCTCTCTCTGAAACAGGCTCACTCTCTCTGACAAAGGCTCGCTCTCTCTCACACAGGCTCGCTCTCTCTCACACATGCTCGCTCTCTCTGACACATGCACGCTCTCTCTGACACATGCTCGCTCTCTCTGACACATGCTCGCTCTCTCTGACACATGCTCGCTCTCTGTGACACATGCTCACTCTCTCTCACACATGCTCACTCTCTCTGACACATGTTCACGCTCTCTCACACATGCTCTCTCTGACACAGGCTCGCTCACTCTGACACATGCTCGCTCTCTCTCACACATGCTCACTCTCTCTGACACAGGCTCGCTCGCTCTGACACATGCTCGCTCTCTCTCACAAATGCTTGCTCTCGCTGACACAGGCTCGCTCGATCTCACACATGCTCGCTCTCTCTCACACATGCACACTCTCCCTGACACAGGCTCGCTCTCTCTGACACAGGCTGGCTCTCTCTCACACATGCTCGCTCTCTCTCACACATGCACACTCTCTCTGACACATGTTCGCGCCTTCTCACACATGCTTGCTCTCTCTGACACAGGCTCGCTCACTCTGACACATGCTCGCTCTCTCTCACACATGCTTGCTCTCTCTGACACAGGCTCGCTCGTTCTCACACATGCTCGCTCTCTCTGACAAAGGCTCGCTCTCTCTGAAAAATGTTTGCTCTCTCTGACACAGGCTCGCTCTCTCTGACAGATGCTCGCTCTCTCTGACAGATGCTCGCTCTCTCTGACACAGGCTCACACTCTCTCACACATGCTCGCTCTCTCTCACACATGCTCACTCTCTCTGAAACAGGCTCGCTCTCTCTGACACAGGCTCGCTCTCTCTGACACAGTCTGGCTCTCTCTCACACGTGCTCGCTGTCTCTCACACATGCTCACTCTCTCTGAAACATGTTCGCTCTCTCTCACACATGTTCGCTCTCTCTCACACATGCTTGCTCTCTCTGACACAGGCTCGCTCACTTTGACACATGCTCGCTCTCTCTCACACATGCTCGCTCTCTCTGACACAGGCTCGCTCGCTCTCACACATGCTCGCTCTCTCTCACACATGCTCGCTCTTTCTGACACAGGCTCGATCTCTCTGACACAGGCTCACTCGCTCTCACACATGCTCGCTCTCTCTCACACATGCTCGCTCTCTCTGACACAGGCTCGCTCTCTCTGACACAGTCTGGCTCTCTCTCACACATGCTCGCTCTCTCTCACACATGCTCACTCTCTCTGAAACATGTTCGCTCTCTCTCACACATGTTCGCTCTCTCTCACACATGCTTGCTCTCTCTGACACAGGCTCGCTCACTTTGACACATGCTCGCTCTCTCTCACACATGCTCGCTCTCTCTGACACAGGCTCGCTCGCTCTCACACATGCTCGCTCTCTCTCACACATGCTCGCTCTTTCTGACACAGGCTCGATCTCTCTGACACAGGCTCACTCGCTCTCACACATGCTCGCTCTCTCTCACACATGCTCGCTCTTTCTGACACAGGCTCGCTCTCTCTGACACAGGCTGGCTCTCTCTGACACAGGCTGGCTCTCTCTGACACAGGCTGGCTCTCTCTCACACATGCTCGCTCTCTCTCACACATGCACACTCTCTCTGACACATGTTCACGCTCTCTCATACATGCTTGCTCTCTCTGACACAGGCTCGCTCTCTCTGACACATGCTCCCTCTTTCTCACACATGCTCACACTCTGTCACACATGCTCGCTCTCTCTGACACAGGCTCACATTTTCTCACGCATGCTCGCTCTCTCTGACACAGGCTCACACTCTCTCACACATGCTCGCTCTCTCTGACACATGCTCGTCTCTCTGACACATGCTCGCTCTCTCTTACAGGGCTCACTCTCTGTCACACATGCTCGCTCTCTCTGACACAGGCTCGCTGTATCTCACACATGCTCGCTCGCTCTGACACAGTCTCGCTCTCTCTGAGAAATGCTCGCTCTCTCTGACACAGGCTCACTCCCTGTGACACATGCTCACTCTCTCTGACACAGGCTCGCTCTCTCTGACACATGCTCAGTCTCTCTGACACAGGCTCGCTCTCTCTGACACTTGCTCGCTCTCTCTGACACAGGCTCACTCTCTCTGACACAGGCTCACTCTCTCTGACACATGCTCGCTCTCTCTCACACAGGCTCACACACTGTCACACATGCCCGCTCTCTCTGACACAGGCTCACACTCTCTCACACAAGCTTGCTCTCTCTCACACAGGCTTGCTCGATCTCACACATGCTCGCTCTCTCTCACACATGCTCGATCTTTCTGAGACAGGCTCGCTCTACCTGACACAGGCTCACTCTCTCTGACACAGGCTGGCTCTCTCTCACACATGCTCGCTCTCTCTCACACATGCACACTCTCTCTGACACATGTTCGCGCCCTCTCACACATGCTTGCTCTCTCTGACACAGGCTCGCTCACTCTGACACATGCTTGTTCTCTCTCACACATGCTCGCTCTCTCTGACACAGGCTCGCTCGCTTTGACACATGCTCGCTCTCTGTCAAACATGCTTGCTCTCTCTGACACAGACTCGCTCGCTCTCACACATGCTCACTCTCTCTCACACATGCTCGCTCTTTCTGATACAGGCTCGCTCTCTCTGACACAGGCTCGCTCTCTCTGACACAGGCTCGCTCTCTCTGACACATGCTCGCTCTCTGTGACACATGCCCGCACTCCCTCACACATGGTCGCTCTCTCGGACACATGCTCGCACTCTCTGACACTGGCTCGCTCTCACTGACACAGGCTCACTCTCTCTGACACATGCTTGCTCTCTCTGACACATGCTCACTCTCTATGAAACAGGCTCGCTCTCTCTGACACAGGCTCGCTCACTCTGACACAGGCTCACACTCTCTCACACGTGCTCGCTCTCTCGGAAACTGGCTCACACTCTCTGACACATGCTCGCTCTCTCTGACACATGCTCGCTCTCTCTGACACATGCTCGCTCTCTCTGACACATGCTTGCTCTCTCTGACACAGGCTCACACTCTCTGACACAGGCTCGCTCTCTCTCACACAGGCTCACTCCCTCTGACAAATGTTCACTCTCTTTGACACAGGCTTGCTCTCTCTGACAGATGCTCGTTCTCTCTGACACAGCCTCACTCTCTCTCACACAGGCTTGCTCTCTCTGACACATGCTCGCTCTCTCTCACACATGCTCGCTCTCTCTGAAACAGGCTCGCTCTCTCTGACACAGGCTCGCTCACTCTGACACAGGCTCACACTCTCTCACACGTGCTCGCTCTCTCGGAAACTGGCTCACACTCTCTGACACATGCTCGCTCTCTCTGACACATGCTCGCTCTCTCTGACACATGCTTGCTCTCTCTGACACAGGCTCACACTCTCTGACACAGGCTCGCTCTCTCTCACACAGGCTCACTCCCTCTGACAAATGTTCACTCTCTCTGACACAGGCTCGCTCTCTCTGACAGATGCTCGTTCTCTCTGACACAGGCTCACACTCTCTTACACAGGCTCACATTTTCTCACACATGCTCACTCTCTCTGACACAGGCTCACACTCTCTCACACATGCTCGCTCTCTCTGACACATGCTCGTCTCTCTGACACATGCTCGCTCTCTCTTACAGGGCTCACTCTCTGTCACACATGCTCGCTCTCTCTGACACAGGCTCGCTCGCTCTGACACATGCTCGCTCTCTCTCACACATGCTTGCTCTCTCTGACACAGGCTTGCTCGCTCTGACACATGCTCGCTCTCTCTCACACATGCTTTGTCTCCCTGACAAAGGATCGCTCTCTCTGACACATGCCCGCTCCCTGTGACACATGCTCGCTCTCTCTCACACATGCTTGCTCTCTCTGACACAGGCTCACACTCTCTGACACAGGCTTGCTCTCACAGACACAGGTTCACTCCCTCTGACACATGCTCGCGCTCTCTGACACATGCTCGCTCTCTCTGACACAGGACTGCTCTCTCTGACACAGGCTCAGTCTCTCTGACACAGGCTCACTCTCTCTGACACATGCTCGCTCTCTCTCACACATGCTCACACTCTGTCACGCATGCTCGCTCTCTCTGACACAGGCTCACATTTTCTCACACATGCTCGCTCTCTCTGACACAGGCTCACACTCTCTCACACATGCTCGCTCTCTCTGACACATGCTCGTCTCTCTGACACATGCTCGCTCTCTCTTACAGGGCTCACTCTCTGTCACACATGCTCGCTGTCTCTGACACAGGCTCGCTGTATCTCACACATGCTCGCTTGCTCTGACAGAGTCTCGCTCTCTCTGAGAAATGCTTGCTCTCTCTGACACAGGCTCACTCCCTGTGACACATGCTCACTCTCTCTGACACAGGCTCGCTCTCTCTGACACAGGCTCAGTTTCTCTGACACAGGCTCGCTCTCTCTGACACTTGCTCGCTCTCTCTGACACTTGCTCGCTCTCTCTGACACAGGCTCACTCTCTCTGACACAGGCTCACTCTCTCTGACACATGCTCGCTCTCTCTCACACAGGCTCACACTCTGTCACACATGCCCGCTCTCTCTGACACAGGCTCACACTCTCTCACACATGCTTGCTCTCTCTCACACAGGCTCGCTTGATCTCACACAGGCTCGCTCGATCTCACACATGCTCGCTCTCTCTCACACATGCTCGATCTTTCTGAGACAGGCTCGCTCTACCTGACACAGGCTCACTCTCTCTGACACAGGCTGGCTCTCTCTCACACATGCTCGCTCTCTCTCACACATGCACACTCTCTCTGACACATGTTCGAGCCCTCTCACACATGCTTGCTCTCTCTGACACAGGCTCGCTCACTCTGACACATGCTCGTTCTATCTCACACATGCTCGCTCTCTCTGACACAGGCTCGCTCGCTTTGACACATGCTCACTCTCTCTCACACATGCTTGCTCTCTCTGACACAGGCTCGCTCGCTCTCACACATGCTCGCTCTCTCTCACACATGCTCGCTCTTTCTGATACAGGCTCGCTCTCTCTGACACAGGCTCGCTCTCTCTGACACAGGCTCGCTCTCTCTGACACATGCTCGCTCTCTGTGACACATGCCCGCACTCCCTCACACATGGTCGCTCTCTCGGACACATGCTCGCACTCTCTGACACTGGCTCGCTGTCACTGACACAGGCTCACTCTCTCTGACACATGCTCGCTCTCTCTGCCACATGCTCACTCTCTATGAAACAGGCTCGCTCTCTCTGACACAGGCTCGCTCACTCTGACACAGGCTCACACTCTCTCACACGTGCTCGCTCTCTCGGAACCTGGCTCACACACTCTGACACATGCTCGCTCTCTCTGACACATGCTCGCTCTCTCTGACACATGCTCGCTCTCTCTGACACATGCTTGCTCTCTCTGACACAGGCTCACACTCTCTGACACAGGCTCGCTCTCTCTCACACAGGCTCACTCCCTCTGACAAATGTTCACTCTCTCTGACACAGGCTCGCTCTCTCTGACAGATGCTCGTTCTCTCTGACACAGGCTCACACTCTCTCACACAGGCTTGCTCTCTCTGACACATGCTCGCTCTCTCTCACACATGCTCGCTCTCTCTGAAACAGGCTCGCTTTCTCTGACACAGGCTCGCTCTCTCTCACACATGCTCGCTCTCTCTGACACAGGCTCGCTCGCTCTCACACATGCTCGCTCTTTCTCACACATGCTCGCTCCTTCTGACACAGGCTTGCTCTCTCTGACACAGACTCGCTCGCTCTCACACATGCTCGTTCTCTCTCACACATGCTCGCTCTTTCTCACACATGCTCACTCTCTCTGACACATGCTCGCTCACTCTGACACATGCTCACTTTCTCTGACACATGCTCGCTCGCTCTCACACATGCTCGCTCTCTCTCACACATGCTCGCTCCTTCTGACACAGGCTTGCTCTCTCTGACACATGTTCGCGCCCTCTCACACATGCTTGCTCTCTCTGACACAGGCTCGCTCACTCTGACACATGCTCGTTCTATCTCACACATGCTCGCTCTCTCTGACACAGGCTCGCTCGCTTTGACACATGCTCACTCTCTCTCACACATGCTTGCTCTCTCTGACACAGGCTCGCTCGCTCTCACACATGCTCGCTCTCTCTCACACATGCTCGCTCTTTCTGATACAGGCTCGCTCTCTCTGACACAGGCTCGCTCTCTCTGACACAGGCTCGCTCTCTGACACATGCTCGCTCTCTGTGACACATGCCCGCACTCCCTCACACATGGTCGCTCTCTCGGACACATGCTCGCACTCTCTGACACTGGCTCGCTCTCACTGACACAGGCTCACTCTCTCTGACACATGCTCGCTCTCTCTGGCACATGCTCACTCTCTATGAAACAGGCTCGCTCTCTCTGACACATGCTTGCTCTCTCTGACACATGCTCGCTCTCTCTCACACATGCTCGCTCTCTCTGACACAGGCTCGCTCACTCTCACACATGCTCGCTCTTTCTCACACATGCTCGCTCCTTCTGACACAGGCTTGCTCTCTCTGACACAGACTCGCTCGCTCTCACACATGCTCGTTCTCTCTCACACATGCTCGCTCTCTCTCACACATGCTCGCTCTCTCTGACACAGGCTCGCTCGCTCTCACACATGCTCGCTCTTTCTCACACATGCTCGCTCCTTCTGACACAGGCTTGCTCTCTCTGACACAGACTCGCTCGCTCTCACACATGCTCGCTCTTTCTCACACATGCTCACTCTCTCTGACACATGCTCGCTCACTCTGACACATGCTCACTTTCTCTGACACATGCTCGCTCGCTCTCACACATGCTCGCTCTCTCTCACACATGCTCGCTCCTTCTGACACAGGCTTGCTCTCTCTGACACAGGCTCGCTCGCTCTTACACATGCTCGTTCTCTCTCACACATTCTCGCTCTTTCTGACACAGGCTCACTCTCTCTGACACATGCTTGCTCTCTCTGACACGGGCTCGCTCTCTCTGACACATGCCCGCTCCCTGTGACACATGCCCGCTCCCTGTGACACATGCTCGCTCTCTCTGACACAGGCTCACACTCTCTGACACAGGCTCGCTCTCACAGACACAGGCTCACTCTCTCTGACACATGCTCGCTCTCTCTGACACATGCTCGCTCTCTCTGACACACGCTCGCTCTCTCTGACACAGGACTGCTCTCTCTGACACAGGCTCAGAGTCTCTGACACAGGCTCACTCTCTCTGACACATGCTCGCTCTCTCTCACACATGCTCACACTCTGTCACACATGCTCGCTCTCTCTGACACAGGCTCACATTTTCTCACACATGCTCGCTCTCTCTGACACAGGCTCACACTCTCTCACACATGCTCGCTCTCTCTGACACATGCTCGTCTCTCTGACACATGCTTGCTCTCTCTGACACAGACTCACACTCTCTGACACATGCTCGCTCTCTCTCACACAGGCTCACTCCCTCTGACAAATGTTCACTCTCTCTGACACAGGCTCGCTTTCTCTGATAGATGCTTGTTCTCTCTGACACAGGCTCACACTCTCTCACACAGGCTTGCTCTCTCTGACACATGCTCGCTCTCTCTCACACATGCTCGCTCTCTCTGAAACAGGCTCACTCTCTCTGACACAGGCTCGCTCTCTCTCACACATGCTCGCTCTCTCTGACACAGGCTCGCTCTCTCTGACACAGGCTCGCTCGCTCTCACACATGCTCGTTCTCTCTCACACATGCTCGCTCTTTCTCACACATGCTCACTCTCTCTGACACATGCTCGCTCACTCTGACACATGCTCACTTTCTCTGACACATGCTCGCTCGCTCTCACACATGCTCACTCTCTCTCACACATGCTCGCTCCTTCTGACACAGGCTTGCTCTCTCTGACACAGGCTCGCTCGCTCTCACACATGCTCGTTCTCTCTCACACATTCTCGCTCTTTCTGACACAGGCTCACTCTCTCTGACACATGCTTGCTCTCTCTCACACATGCTCACTCTCTCTGACACAGGCTCGCTCGCTCTGACACATGCTCGCTCTCTCTCACACATGCTTGCTCTCTCTGACACAGGCTCGCTCTCTCTGACACATGCCCGCTCCCTGTGACACATGCCCGCTCCCTGTGACACATGCTCGCTCTCTCTGACACAGGCTCACACTCTCTGACACAGGCTCGCTCTCACAGGCACAGGCTCACTCTCTCTGACACATGCTCGCTCTCTCTGACACATGCTCGCTCTCTCTGACACATGCTCGCTCTCTCTGACACATGCTCGCTCTCTCTGACACAGGACTGCTCTCTCTGACACAGGCTCAGTCTCTCTGACACAGGCTCACTCTCTCTGACACATGCTCGCTCTCTCTCACACATGCTCACACTCTCACACATGCTCGCTCTCTCTGACACAGGCTCACATTTTCTAACACATGCTCTCTCTCTCTGACACAGGCTCACACTCTCTCACACATGCTCGCTCTCTCTGACACATGCTCGTCTCTCTGACACATGCTCGCTCTCTCTTACAGGGCTCACTCTCTGTCACACATGCTCGCTCTCTCTGACACAGGCTCGCTGTATCTCACACATGCTCGCTCGCTCTGACACAGTCTCGCTCTCTCTGAGAAATGCTCGCTCTCTCTGACACAGGCTCACTCCCTGTGACACATGCTCACTCTCTCTGACACAGGCTCGCTCTCTCTGACACATGCTCAGTCTCTCTGACACAAGCTCGCTCTCTCTGACACTTGCTCGCTCTCTCTGACACAGGCTCACTCTCTCTGACACAGGCGCACACTCTCTGACACAGGCTTGCTCTCTCTGACACAGGCTCACACTCTCTCACACATGCTCGCTCTCCCTGACATAGGCTGACACTCTCTGACACATGCTAGCTCTCTCTGACACAGGCTCGCTCTCTCTGACACATGCTCGCTCTCTCTGACACAGGCCCGCTCTCTCTGACAAATGTTCGCTCTCTCTGACACAGGCTGACACTCTCTCAGACAGGCTCGCTTTCTCTGACACATGCTCGCTCTCTCTCACACATGCTCGCTCTCTCTGAAACAGTCTTGTTCTCTCTGACACAGGTTCGCTCTATCTGACACAGGCTGGCTCTCTCTCACACATGTTCGCACTCTCTCACACATGCTCACTCTCTCTGACACATGCTCGCTCTCTCTCACACATGCTTGCTTGCTCTGACACAGGCTCGCTCTCTCTGACACAGGCTTGCTCTCTCTGACACAGGCTCGCTTTCTCTGACAGATGCCTGCTCTCTCTGACACATGCTCGCACTCTCTCACACATGCTCACTCTCTCTGACACATGCTCGCACTCTCTCACACATGCTCACTCTCTCTGACACATGTTCGCGCTCTCTCACACATGCTCTCTCTGACTCAGGCTCGCTCACTCTGACACATGCTCGCTCTCTCTCACACATGCTCGCTCTCTCTGACACAGGCTCGCTCGCTCTGAAACATGCTCACTCTCTCTCACACATGCTCTCTCTGACACAGGCTCGCTCGATCTCACACATGCTCGCTCTCTCTCACACATACTCGCTCTTTCTGACACAGGCTCGCTCTCCCTGACACAGGCTCGCTCTCTCTGTCACAGGCTGGCTCTCTCTCACACATGCTCGCTCTCTCTGACACAGGCTCACATTTTCTCACACATGCTCTCTCTCTCTGACACAGGCTCACACTCTCTCACACATGCTCGCTCTCTCTGACACATGCTCGTCTCTCTGACACATGCTCGCTCTCTCTTACAGGGCTCACTCTCTGTCACACATGCTCGCTCTCTCTGACACAGGCTCGCTGTATCTCACACATGCTCGCTCGCTCTGACACAGTCTCGCTCTCTCTGAGAAATGCTCGCTCTCTCTGACACAGGCTCACTCCCTGTGACACATGCTCACTCTCTCTGACACAGGCTCGCTCTCTCTGACACATGCTCAGTCTCTCTGACACAGGCTCGCTCTCTCTGACACTTGCTCGCTCTCTCTGACACAGGCTCACTCTCTCTGACACAGGCTCACTCTCTCTGACACATGCTCGCTCTCTCTCACACAGGCTCACACACTGTCACACATGCCCGCTCTCTCTGACACAGGCTCACACTCTCTCACACAAGCTTGCTCTCTCTCACACAGGCTTGCTCGATCTCACACATGCTCGCTCTCTCTCACACATGCTCGATCTTTCTGAGACAGGCTCGCTCTACCTGACACAGGCTCACTCTCTCTGACACAGGCTGGCTCTCTCTCACACATGCTCGCTCTCTCTCACACATGCACACTCTCTCTGACACATGTTCGCGCCCTCTCACACATGCTTGCTCTCTCTGACACAGGCTCGCTCACTCTGACACATGCTTGTTCTCTCTCACACATGCTCGCTCTCTCTGACACAGGCTCGCTCGCTTTGACACATGCTCGCTCTCTGTCAAACATGCTTGCTCTCTCTGACACAGACTCGCTCGCTCTCACACATGCTCACTCTCTCTCACACATGCTCGCTCTTTCTGATACAGGCTCGCTCTCTCTGACACAGGCTCGCTCTCTCTGACACAGGCTCGCTCTCTCTGACACATGCTCGCTCTCTGTGACACATGCCCGCACTCCCTCACACATGGTCGCTCTCTCGGACACATGCTCGCACTCTCTGACACTGGCTCGCTCTCACTGACACAGGCTCACTCTCTCTGACACATGCTTGCTCTCTCTGACACATGCTCACTCTCTATGAAACAGGCTCGCTCTCTCTGACACAGGCTCGCTCACTCTGACACAGGCTCACACTCTCTCACACGTGCTCGCTCTCTCGGAAACTGGCTCACACTCTCTGACACATGCTCGCTCTCTCTGACACATGCTCGCTCTCTCTGACACATGCTCGCTCTCTCTGACACATGCTTGCTCTCTCTGACACAGGCTCACACTCTCTGACACAGGCTCGCTCTCTCTCACACAGGCTCACTCCCTCTGACAAATGTTCACTCTCTCTGACACAGGCTCGCTCTCTCTGACAGATGCTCGTTCTCTCTGACACAGGCTCACACTCTCTCACACAGGCTTGCTCTCTCTGACACATGCTCGCTCTCTCTCACACATGCTCGCTCTCTCTGAAACAGGCTCGCTCTCTCTGACACAGGCTCGCTCTCTCTCACACATGCTCGCTCTCTCTGACACAGGCTCGCTCGCTCTCACACATGCTCGCTCTCTCTCACACATGCTCGCTCTTTCTGATACAGGCTCACTCTCTCTGACACAGGCTCGCTCTCTCTGACACAGGCTCGCTCTCTGACACATGCTCGCTCTCTGTGACACATGCCTGCACTCCCTCACACATGGTCGCTCTCTCGGACACATGCTCGCACTCTCTGACACTGGCTCGCTCTCACTGACACAGGCTCACTCTCTCTGACACATGCTCGCTCTCTCTGGCACATGCTCACTCTCTATGAAACAGGCTCGCTCTCTCTGACACATGCTTGCTCTCTCTGACACATGCTCGCTCTCTCTCACACATGCTCGCTCTCTCTGACACAGGCTCGCTCACTCTCACACATGCTCGCTCTTTCTCACACATGCTCGCTCCTTCTGACACAGGCTTGCTCTCTCTGACACAGACTCGCTCGCTCTCACACATGCTCGTTCTCTCTCACACATGCTCGCTCTCTCTCACACATGCTCGCTCTCTCTGACACAGGCTCGCTCGCTCTCACACATGCTCGCTCTTTCTCACACATGCTCGCTCCTTCTGACACAGGCTTGCTCTCTCTGACACAGACTCGCTCGCTCTCACACATGCTCGCTCTTTCTCACACATGCTCACTCTCTCTGACACATGCTCGCTCACTCTGACACATGCTCACTTTCTCTGACACATGCTCGCTCGCTCTCACACATGCTCGCTCTCTCTCACACATGCTCGCTCCTTCTGACACAGGCTTGCTCTCTCTGACACAGGCTCGCTCGCTCTTACACATGCTCGTTCTCTCTCACACATTCTCGCTCTTTCTGACACAGGCTCACTCTCTCTGACACATGCTTGCTCTCTCTGACACGGGCTCGCTCTCTCTGACACATGCCCGCTCCCTGTGACACATGCCCGCTCCCTGTGACACATGCTCGCTCTCTCTGACACAGGCTCACACTCTCTGACACAGGCTCGCTCTCACAGACACAGGCTCACTCTCTCTGACACATGCTCGCTCTCTCTGACACATGCTCGCTCTCTCTGACACACGCTCGCTCTCTCTGACACAGGACTGCTCTCTCTGACACAGGCTCAGAGTCTCTGACACAGGCTCACTCTCTCTGACACATGCTCGCTCTCTCTCACACATGCTCACACTCTGTCACACATGCTCGCTCTCTCTGACACAGGCTCACATTTTCTCACACATGCTCGCTCTCTCTGACACAGGCTCACACTCTCTCACACATGCTCGCTCTCTCTGACACATGCTCGTCTCTCTGACACAGGCTTGCTCTCTCTGACACAGACTCACACTCTCTGACACATGCTCGCTCTCTCTCACACAGGCTCACTCCCTCTGACAAATGTTCACTCTCTCTGACACAGGCTCGCTTTCTCTGATAGATGCTCGTTCTCTCTGACACAGGCTCACACTCTCTCACACAGGCTTGCTCTCTCTGACACATGCTCGCTCTCTCTCACACATGCTCGCTCTCTCTGAAACAGGCTCACTCTCTCTGACACAGGCTCGCTCTCTCTCACACATGCTCGCTCTCTCTGACACAGGCTCGCTCTCTCTGACACAGGCTCGCTCGCTCTCACACATGCTCGTTCTCTCTCACACATGCTCGCTCTTTCTCACACATGCTCACTCTCTCTGACACATGCTCGCTCACTCTGACACATGCTCACTTTCTCTGACACATGCTCGCTCGCTCTCACACATGCTCACTCTCTCTCACACATGCTCGCTCCTTCTGACACAGGCTTGCTCTCTCTGACACAGGCTCGCTCGCTCTCACACATGCTCGTTCTCTCTCACACATTCTCGCTCTTTCTGACACAGGCTCACTCTCTCTGACACATGCTTGCTCTCTCTCACACATGCTCACTCTCTCTGACACAGGCTCGCTCGCTCTGACACATGCTCGCTCTCTCTCACACATGCTTGCTCTCTCTGACACAGGCTCGCTCTCTCTGACACATGCCCGCTCCCTGTGACACATGCCCGCTCCCTGTGACACATGCTCGCTCTCTCTGACACAGGCTCACACTCTCTGACACAGGCTCGCTCTCACAGGCACAGGCTCACTCTCTCTGACACATGCTCGCTCTCTCTGACACATGCTCGCTCTCTCTGACACATGCTCGCTCTCTCTGACACATGCTCGCTCTCTCTGACACAGGACTGCTCTCTCTGACACAGGCTCAGTCTCTCTGACACAGGCTCACTCTCTCTGACACATGCTCGCTCTCTCTCACACATGCTCACACTCTCACACATGCTCGCTCTCTCTGACACAGGCTCACATTTTCTAACACATGCTCTCTCTCTCTGACACAGGCTCACACTCTCTCACACATGCTCGCTCTCTCTGACACATGCTCGTCTCTCTGACACATGCTCGCTCTCTCTTACAGGGCTCACTCTCTGTCACACATGCTCGCTCTCTCTGACACAGGCTCGCTGTATCTCACACATGCTCGCTCGCTCTGACACAGTCTCGCTCTCTCTGAGAAATGCTCGCTCTCTCTGACACAGGCTCACTCCCTGTGACACATGCTCACTCTCTCTGACACAGGCTCGCTCTCTCTGACACATGCTCAGTCTCTCTGACACAAGCTCGCTCTCTCTGACACTTGCTCGCTCTCTCTGACACAGGCTCACTCTCTCTGACACAGGCGCACACTCTCTGACACAGGCTTGCTCTCTCTGACACAGGCTCACACTCTCTCACACATGCTCGCTCTCCCTGACATAGGCTGACACTCTCTGACACATGCTAGCTCTCTCTGACACAGGCTCGCTCTCTCTGACACATGCTCGCTCTCTCTGACACAGGCCCGCTCTCTCTGACAAATGTTCGCTCTCTCTGACACAGGCTGACACTCTCTCAGACAGGCTCGCTTTCTCTGACACATGCTCGCTCTCTCTCACACATGCTCGCTCTCTCTGAAACAGTCTTGTTCTCTCTGACACAGGTTCGCTCTATCTGACACAGGCTGGCTCTCTCTCACACATGTTCGCACTCTCTCACACATGCTCACTCTCTCTGACACATGCTCGCTCTCTCTCACACATGCTTGCTTGCTCTGACACAGGCTCGCTCTCTCTGACACAGGCTTGCTCTCTCTGACACAGGCTCGCTTTCTCTGACAGATGCCTGCTCTCTCTGACACATGCTCGCACTCTCTCACACATGCTCACTCTCTCTGACACATGCTCGCACTCTCTCACACATGCTCACTCTCTCTGACACATGTTCGCGCTCTCTCACACATGCTCTCTCTGACTCAGGCTCGCTCACTCTGACACATGCTCGCTCTCTCTCACACATGCTCGCTCTCTCTGACACAGGCTCGCTCGCTCTGAAACATGCTCACTCTCTCTCACACATGCTCTCTCTGACACAGGCTCGCTCGATCTCACACATGCTCGCTCTCTCTCACACATACTCGCTCTTTCTGACACAGGCTCGCTCTCCCTGACACAGGCTCGCTCTCTCTGTCACAGGCTGGCTCTCTCTCACACATGCTCGCTCTCTCTGACACAGGCTCACATTTTCTCACACATGCTCTCTCTCTCTGACACAGGCTCACACTCTCTCACACATGCTCGCTCTCTCTGACACATGCTCGTCTCTCTGACACATGCTCGCTCTCTCTTACAGGGCTCACTCTCTGTCACACATGCTCGCTCTCTCTGACACAGGCTCGCTGTATCTCACACATGCTCGCTCGCTCTGACACAGTCTCGCTCTCTCTGAGAAATGCTCGCTCTCTCTGACACAGGCTCACTCCCTGTGACACATGCTCACTCTCTCTGACACAGGCTCGCTCTCTCTGACACATGCTCAGTCTCTCTGACACAGGCTCGCTCTCTCTGACACTTGCTCGCTCTCTCTGACACAGGCTCACTCTCTCTGACACAGGCGCACACTCTCTGACACAGGCTTGCTCTCTCTGACACAGGCTCACACTCTCTCACACATGCTCGCTCTCCCTGACATAGGCTGACACTCTCTGACACATGCTCGCTCTCTCTGACACAGGCTCGCTCTCTCTGACACATGCTCGCTCTCTCTGACACAGGCCCGCTCTCTCTGACAAATGTTCGCTCTCTCTGACACAGGCTCAGTCTCTCTGACAGATTCTCACTCTCTCTGACACAGGCTGACACTCTCTCAGACAGGCTCGCTTTCTCTGACACATGCTCGCTCTCTCTCACACATGCTCGCTCTCTCTGAAACAGTCTTGTTCTCTCTGACACAGGTTCGCTCTATCTGACACAGGCTGGCTCTCTCTCACACATGTTCGCACTCTCTCACACATGCTCACTCTCTCTGACACATGCTCGCTCTCTCTCACACATGCTTGCTTGCTCTGACACAGGCTCGCTCTCTCTGACACAGGCTTGCTCTCTCTGACACAGGCTCGCTTTCTCTGACAGATGCCTGCTCTCTCTGACACATGCTCGCACTCTCTCACACATGCTCACTCTCTCTGACACATGTTCGCGCTCTCTCACACATGCTCTCTCTGACTCAGGCTCGCTCGCTCTGAAACATGCTCACTCTCTCTCACACATGCTCTCTCTGACTCAGGCTCGCTCGATCTCACACATGCTCGCTCTCTCTCACACATGCTCGCTCTTTCTGACACAGTCTCGCTCTCCCTGACACAGGCTCGCTCTCTCTGTCACAGGCTGGCTCTCCCTCACACATGCTCGCTCTCTCTCACACATGCACACTCTCTCTGACACATGTTCGCGCCCTCTCACACATGCTTGCTCTCTCTGACACAGGCTCGCTCACTCTGACACATGCTCATTCTCTCTCACACATGCTCGCTCTCTCTGACCCCGGCTCGCTCGCTCTGACACATGCTCGCTCTCTCTCACACATGCTTGCTCTCTATGACACAGGCTCGCTCTCTCTGACACAGGCTCGCTCTCTCTGACACATGCTCGCTCTCTGTGACACATGCTCGCTCTCTCTCACACATGCTCGCTCTCTCTCACACATGCTCGCTCTCTCTCACACATGCACACTCTCTCTGACACATGTTTGCGCCCTCTCACACATGCTTGCTCTCTCTGACACAGGCTCGCTCACTCTGACACATGCTCGTTCTCTCTCACACATGCTCGCTCTCTCTGACCCCGGCTCGCTCGCTCTGACACATGCTCGCTCTCTCTCACACATGCTTGCTCTCTCTGACACAGGCTCGCTCTCTCTGACACAGGCTCGCTCTCTCTGACACATGCTCGCTCTCTGTGACACATGCTCGCTCTCTCTCACACATGCTCGCTCTCTCTGACACAGGCTCGCACTCTCTGACACAGGCTCAATCTCACTGACACAGGCTCACTCTCTCTGACACATGCTCGCTCTCTCTGACACATGCTCGCTCTCTCTGAAACAGGTTCTCTCTCTCTGACACAGGCTCGCTCACTCTGAAACAGGCGCATACTCTCTCATACATGCTCTCTCTCCCTGACACAGGCTCACACTCTCTCACACTGACTCGCTCTCTCTGAAAAATGTTCGCTCTCTCTGACAGGCTCGCTCTCTCTGACAGATGCTTGCTCTCCCTGACACAGGCTCGCTCTCTCTCACACAGGCTCGCTCTCTCTGACACATGCTCGCTCTCTCTGACACAGGCTCGCTCTCTCTGACACAGGCTCGCTCTCTCCGACACAGGATCGCTCTCTCTGACACAGGCTCACTGTATCTCACACATGCTCGCTCGCTCTGACACAGTCTCTCTCTTTCTGACAAATGCTCGCTCTCTCTGACATAGACTCACTCCCTGTGACATATGCTCACACTCTCTGACACAGGCTCACTCTCTCTGACACATGCTCGCTCTCTCTGACACAGGACTGCTCTCTCTGACACAGGCTCAGTCTCTCTGACACAGGCTCGCTCTCTCTGACACATGCTCGCTCTCTCTCACACAGGCTCGCACTCTGTCCCACATGCTCGCTCTCTCTGACACAGGCTCACATTCTCTCACACATTCTCGCTCTCTCTGACACAGGCTCACACTCTCTCACACATGCTCGCTCTCTCTGACACATGCTCGTCTCTCTGACACATGCTCGCTCTCTCTTACAGGGCTCACTCTCTGTCACACATGCTCGCTCTCTCTGACACAGGCTCGCTGTATCTCACACATGCTCGCTCGCTCTGACACAGTCTCGCTCTCTCTGAGAAATGCTCGCGCTCTCTCACACAGGCTCACTCCCTGTGACACATGCTCACTCTCTCTGACACAGGCTCGCTCTCTCTGACACATGCTCGGTCTCTCTGACACAGACTCGCTCTCTCTGACACAGGCTCGCTCGCTCTCACACATGCTCGCTCTCTCTCACACATGCTCGCTCCTGACACAGGCTTGCTCTCTCTGACACAGGCTCGCTCGCTCTCACACATGCTCGTTCTCTCTCCCACATGCTCGCTCTTTCTCACACAGGCTCACTCTCTCTGACACATGGTCGCTCACTCTGACACATGCTCGCTCTCTCTCACACATGCTCGCTCTTTCTGACACAGGCTCACTCTCTCTGACACATGCTTGCTCTCTCTCACACATGCTCACTCTGACACAGGCTCGCTCGCTCTGACACCTGCTCGCTCTCTCTCACACATGCTTGCTGTCTCTGACACAGGCTCGCTCGCTCTCAAACATGCTCGCCCTCTCTCACACAGGCTCGCTCTCTCTGACACAGGCTCATCTCTCTGACACAGGCTCGCTCTCTCTGACAAAGGCTCACTCTCTCTGACTCATGCCTGCTCTCTGTGACACATGGTCGCTCTCTCTCACACATGCTCGCTCTCTTTGACACAGGCTTGCACTCTGTGACACAGGCTCGCTCTCACAGACACAGGCTCACTCTCTCTGACACATGCTCGCTCTCTCTGACACATGCTCACTCTCTCTGAAACAGGCTCGCTCTCTCTGACACAGGCTCGCTCTCTCTGACACAGGCTCACCTCTCTCACACAGGCTGACACTCTCTCACACATGCTCGCTCTCCCTGACATAGGCTCACATTCTCTGACACATGCTCGCTCTCTCTGACACATGCTCGCTCTCCCTGACACATGCTCGCTCTCTCTTCCACATGCTCACTCTCTCTGACACATGTTCGCGCTCTCTCACACATGCTCTCTCTGACACAGGTTCGCTCACTCTGACACATGCTCGTTCTCTCTCACACATGCTTGCTCTCTCTGACACAGCCTCGCTCTCTCTGGCACAGGTTCGCTCTCTCTCACACATGCTCACTCTCTCTGACACAGGCTCTCACTCTCTTACACAGGCTCAATCTCACTGACACAGGCTCACTCTCTCTGACACATGCTCGCTCTCTCTGAGACATGCTCGCTCTCTCTGACTCATGCCCGCTCTCTCTGAAACAGGCTCGCTCTCTCTGACACAGGCTCGCCCTCTCTGAAACAGGCACACACTCTCTCACACATGCTCGTTCTCCCTGACACAGGCTCACACTCTCTCACACGTGCTCGCTCTCTCTGAAACAGGCTCACACTCTCTCACACATGCTTGCTCTCTCTGACACATGCTCGCGAACTCTGACACATGCTCGCTCTCTCTGACACATGCTCGCTCTCTCTGACACAGGCTCGCTCTTTCTGACACATGCTCGCTCTCTCTGACACATGCTCACACTCTCTGACACAGGCTCACTCTCTCTCACACAGGCTCGCTCTCTCGGACAAATGTTCGCTCTCGCTGACACAGGCTCACTCTCTCTGACAGATGCTCGCTCTCTCTGACACAGGCTGACACTCTCTCACACAGGCTCGCTTTCTCTGACACATGCTCGCTCTCTCTCACACATGCTCGCTCTCTCTGAAACAGTCTCGCTCTCTCTGACACAGACCCGATCTATCTGACACAGGCTGGCTCTCTCTCACACATGTTCGCAGTCTCTCACACATGCTCACTATCTCTGACACATGTTCACTCTCTCTCACACATGCTTGCTCTCTTTGACACAGGCTCGCTCGCTCTCACACATGCTCGCTCGCTCTGACAGAGGCTCACTCTCTCTGACACAGGCTTGCTCTCTCTGACACATGCTCGCTTTCTCTGACACATGCCCGCTCTCTGTGACACATGCTCGCTCTCTCTCACACATGCTCGCTCTCTCTGACACAGGCTCACACTCTCTCACACATGCTCGCTCTCCCTGACATAGGCTCACACTCTCTCACACATGCTCGCTCTCTCTGAAATAGGCTCACACTCTCTCATACATGCTCACTCTCTCTGACACATGCTCCCTCTCTCTGACACATGCTCGCTCTCTCTGACGCAGGCTCACTCTCTCTGACACATGCTCACTCTCTCTGACACAGGCTCACACTCTCTGACACAGGCTCGCTCTCTCTCACACAGGCTCGCTCGATCTCACACATGCTCGCTCTCTCTCACACATGCTCGATCTTTCTGACACAGGCTCGCTCTACCTGACACAGGCTCACTCTCTCTGACACAGGCTGGCTCTCTCTCACACATGCTCGCTCTCTCTCACACATGCTCGCTCTCTCTCACACATGCACACTCTCTCTGACACATGTTTGCGCCCTCTCACACATGCTTGCTCTGTCTGACACATGCTCGTTCTCTCTCACACATGCTCGCTCTCTCTAACAAAGGCTCGCTCGCTTTGACACATGTTCGCTCTGTCTCACACATGCTTGCTCTCTCTGACACAGGCTCGCTCGCTCTCACACATGCTCGCTCTCTCTCACACATGCTCACTCTTTCTGATACAGGCTCGCTCTCTCTGACACAGGCTCGCTCTCTCTGACTCAGGCTCGCTCTCTCTGACACATGCTCGCTCTCTGTGACACAAGCTCGCACTCCCTCACACATGGTCGCTCTCTCGGACACATGCTCGCACTCTCTGACACAGGCTCGCTCTCACTGACACAGGCTCACTCTCTCTGACACATGCTTGCTCTCTCTTACACATGCTCGCTCTCTATGAAAAAGGCTCACTCTCTCTGACACAGGCTCGCTCACTCTGACACAGGCTCACACTCTCTCACACGTGCTCGCTCTCTCGGAAACTGGCTCACACTCTCTGACACATGCTCGCTCTCTCTGACACATGCTCGCTCTCTCTGACACATGCTCGCTCTCTCTGACACATGCTTTTTCTCTCTGACACAGGCTCAAACTCTCTGACACATGTTCACGCCCTATCACACATGCTTGCTCTCTCTGACACAGGCTCGCTCACTCTGTCACATGCTCGTTCTCTCTCACACATGCTCGCTCTCTCTGACCCAGGCTCACTCGCTCTGACACATGCTCGCTCTCTCTCACACATGCTTGCTCTCTCTGACACAGGCTCGCTCTCTCTGACACAGGCTCGCTCTCTCTGACACATGCTCGCTGTCTGTGACACATGCTCGCTCTCTCTCACACATGCTCACTCTCTCTGACACAGGCTCGCACTCTCTGACACAGGCTCAATCCCACTGACAAAGGCTCACTCTCTCTGACACATGCTCGCTCTCTCTGACACATGCTCGCTCTCTCTGAAACAGGCTCACTCTCTCTGACACAGGCTCGCCCACTCTGAAACAGGCACACACTCTCTCACACATGCTCGCTCTCCCTGACACAGGCTCACACTCTCTCACACGTTCTCGCTCTCTCTGAAACAGGCTCACACTCTCTCACACATGCTTGCTCTCTCTGACACATGCTCACTCTCTCTGACACAGGCTGACACTCTCTCACACATGCTCACTATCTCTGACACATGTTCGCTCTCTCTCTCACACATGCTTGCTCTCTCTGACACAGGCTCGCTCGCTCTCACACATGCTCACTCGCTCTGACACAGGCTCGCTCTCTCTGACACAGGCTTGCTCTCTCTGACACAGGCTTGCTTTCCCTGACACATGCCCGCTCTCTCTGACACAGGCTCGCTTTCTCTGACACATGCCCGCTCTCTGTGACACATGCTCGCTCTCTCTCACACATGCTCGCTCTCTCTGACACAGGCTTGCACTCTCTGACACAGGCTCACTCTCACTGACACAGGCTCGCTCTCTCTAACACAGGCTCGCTCTCTCTGACACAGGCTCACACTCTCTCACACATGCTCGCTCTCTCTGAAATAGGCTCACACTCTCTTTAACATGCTCACTCTCTCTGACACATGCTCGCTCTCTCTGACACATGCTCGCTCTCTCTGACGCATGCTCGCTCTCTCTGACGCAGGCTCGCTCTCTCTGACGCAGGCTCACTCTCTCTGACACATGCTCGCTCTTTCTGACACAGGCTCACACTCTCTGACACAGGCTCGCTCTCTCTCACACAGGCTCGCTCGATCTCACACATGCTCGCTCTCTCTCACAAATGCTCGATCTTTCTGACACAGGCTCGCTCTACCTGACACAGGCTCACTCTCTCTGACACAGGCTGGCTCTCTCTCACACATGCTCGCTCTCTCTCACACATGCCCTCTCTCTCTGACACATGTTCGCGCCCTCTCACACATGCTTGCTCTCTCTGACACAGGCTCGCTCACTCTGACACATGCTCGTTCTCTCTCACACAGGCTCGCTCTCTCTGACACATGCTCGCTCTCTCTGACACAGGCTCGCTCTCTCTGACACAGGTTCGCTCTCTCTGACACAGGATCGCTCTCTCTGACACAGGCTCGCTGTATCTCACACATGCTCGCTCGCTCTGACACAGTCTCTCTCTTTCTGACAAATGCTCACTCTCTCTGACATAGACTCACTCCCTGTGACATATGCTCACACTCTCTGACACAGGCTCACTCTCTCTGACACATGTTCGCTCTCTCTGACACAGGAATGCTCTCTCTGACACAGGCTCAGTCTCTCTGACACAGGCTCGCTCTTTCTGACACATGCTCGCTCTCTCTCACACATGCTCGCTCTCTCTGACACAGGCTCACATTCTCTCACACTTGCTCGCTCTCTCTGACACAGGCTCACACTCTCTCTCACATGCTCGCTCTCTCTGACACATGCTCGTCTCTCTGACACATGCTCGCTCTCTCTTACAGGGCTCACTCTCTGTCACACATGCTCGCTCTCTCTGACACAGGCTTGCTGTATCTCACACATGCTCGCTCTCTCTGACACAGTCTCGCTCTCTCTGAGAAATGCTCGCACTCTCTGACACAGGCTCACTCCCTGTGACACATGCTCACTCTCTCTGACACAGGCTCGCTCTCTCTGACACATGCTCGGTCTCTCTGACACAGGCTCGCTCTCTCTGACACAGGCTCGCTCGCACTCACACATGCTCGCACTCTCTCACACATGCTCGCTCCTGACACAGGCTTGCTCTCTGTGACACAGGCTCGCTCGCTCTCAAACATGCTCGCTCTCTCTCACACATGCACGCTCGCTCTGACACAGGCTCGCTCTCTCTGACACAGGCTCGCTCTCTCTGACAAAGGCTCACTCTCTCTGACACATGCCCGCTCTCTGTGACACATGCACGCTCTCTCTCACACATGGTCGCTCTCTCTGACACATGCTCGCTCTCTCTGACACATGCTCGCTCTCTCTGACACAGGCTCACCTCTCTCACACAGGCTCACAGTCTCTAACACATGCTCGCTCTCCCTGACATAGGCTCACATTCTCTGACACATGCTCGCTCCCTCTGACACATGCACTCTCTCTCTGACACATGCTCGCTCTCTCTGACACATGCTCGCTCTCTCTGACACATGCTCGCTCTCCCTGACACATGCTCGCTCTCTCTCACACATGCTCACTCTCTCTGACACATGCTCGCTCACTCTGACACATGCTCACTTTCTCTGACACATGCTCGCTCGCTCTCACACATGCTCACTCTCTCTCACACATGCTCGCTCCTTCTGACACAGGCTTGCTCTCTCTGACACAGGCTCGCTCGCTCTCACACATGCTCGTTCTCTCTCACACATTCTCGCTCTTTCTGACACAGGCTCACTCTCTCTGACACATGCTTGCTCTCTCTCACACATGCTCACTCTCTCTGACACAGGCTCGCTCGCTCTGACACATGCTCGCTCTCTCTCACACATGCTTGCTCTCTCTGACACAGGCTCGCTCTCTCTGACACATGCCCGCTCCCTGTGACACATGCCCGCTCCCTGTGACACATGCTCGCTCTCTCTGACACAGGCTCACACTCTCTGACACAGGCTCGCTCTCACAGGCACAGGCTCACTCTCTCTGACACATGCTCGCTCTCTCTGACACATGCTCGCTCTCTCTGACACATGCTCGCTCTCTCTGACACATGCTCGCTCTCTCTGACACAGGACTGCTCTCTCTGACACAGGCTCAGTCTCTCTGACACAGGCTCACTCTCTCTGACACATGCTCGCTCTCTCTCACACATGCTCACACTCTGTCACACATGCTCGCTCTCTCTGACACAGGCTCACATTTTCTAACACATGCTCTCTCTCTCTGACACAGGCTCACACTCTCTCACACATGCTCGCTCTCTCTGACACATGCTCGTCTCTCTGACACATGCTCGCTCTCTCTTACAGGGCTCACTCTCTGTCACACATGCTCGCTCTCTCTGACACAGGCTCGCTGTATCTCACACATGCTCGCTCGCTCTGACACAGTCTCGCTCTCTCTGAGAAATGCTCGCTCTCTCTGACACAGGCTCACTCCCTGTGACACATGCTCACTCTCTCTGACACAGGCTCGCTCTCTCTGACACATGCTCAGTCTCTCTGACACAAGCTCGCTCTCTCTGACACTTGCTCGCTCTCTCTGACACAGGCTCACTCTCTCTGACACAGGCGCACACTCTCTGACACAGGCTTGCTCTCTCTGACACAGGCTCACACTCTCTCACACATGCTCGCTCTCCCTGACATAGGCTGACACTCTCTGACACATGCTAGCTCTCTCTGACACAGGCTCGCTCTCTCTGACACATGCTCGCTCTCTCTGACACAGGCCCGCTCTCTCTGACAAATGTTCGCTCTCTCTGACACAGGCTGACACTCTCTCAGACAGGCTCGCTTTCTCTGACACATGCTCGCTCTCTCTCACACATGCTCGCTCTCTCTGAAACAGTCTTGTTCTCTCTGACACAGGTTCGCTCTATCTGACACAGGCTGGCTCTCTCTCACACATGTTCGCACTCTCTCACACATGCTCACTCTCTCTGACACATGCTCGCTCTCTCTCACACATGCTTGCTTGCTCTGACACAGGCTCGCTCTCTCTGACACAGGCTTGCTCTCTCTGACACAGGCTCGCTTTCTCTGACAGATGCCTGCTCTCTCTGACACATGCTCGCACTCTCTCACACATGCTCACTCTCTCTGACACATGCTCGCACTCTCTCACACATGCTCACTCTCTCTGACACATGTTCGCGCTCTCTCACACATGCTCTCTCTGACTCAGGCTCGCTCACTCTGACACATGCTCGCTCTCTCTCACACATGCTCGCTCTCTCTGACACAGGCTCGCTCGCTCTGAAACATGCTCACTCTCTCTCACACATGCTCTCTCTGACACAGGCTCGCTCGATCTCACACATGCTCGCTCTCTCTCACACATACTCGCTCTTTCTGACACAGGCTCGCTCTCCCTGACACAGGCTCGCTCTCTCTGTCACAGGCTGGCTCTCTCTCACACATGCTCGCTCTCTCTGACACAGGCTCACATTTTCTCACACATGCTCTCTCTCTCTGACACAGGCTCACACTCTCTCACACATGCTCGCTCTCTCTGACACATGCTCGTCTCTCTGACACATGCTCGCTCTCTCTTACAGGGCTCACTCTCTGTCACACATGCTCGCTCTCTCTGACACAGGCTCGCTGTATCTCACACATGCTCGCTCGCTCTGACACAGTCTCGCTCTCTCTGAGAAATGCTCGCTCTCTCTGACACAGGCTCACTCCCTGTGACACATGCTCACTCTCTCTGACACAGGCTCGCTCTCTCTGACACATGCTCAGTCTCTCTGACACAGGCTCGCTCTCTCTGACACTTGCTCGCTCTCTCTGACACAGGCTGACTCTCTCTGACACAGGCGCACACTCTCTGACACAGGCTTGCTCTGTCTGACACAGGCTCACACTCTCTCACACATGCTCGCTCTCCCTGACATAGGCTGACACTCTCTGACACATGCTCGCTCTCTCTGACACAGGCTCGCTCTCTCTGACACATGCTCGCTCTCTCTGACACAGGCCCGCTCTCTCTGACAAATGTTCGCTCTCTCTGACACAGGCTGACACTCTCTCAGACAGGCTCGCTTTCTCTGACACATGCTCGCTCTCTCTCACACATGCTCGCTCTCTCTGAAACAGTCTTGTTCTCTCTGACACAGGTTCGCTCTATCTGACACAGGCTGGCTCTCTCTCACACATGTTCGCACTCTCTCACACATGCTCACTCTCTCTGACACATGCTCGCTCTCTCTCACACATGCTTGCTTGCTCTGACACAGGCTCGCTCTCTCTGACACAGGCTTGCTCTCTCTGACACAGGCTCGCTTTCTCTGACAGATGCCTGCTCTCTCTGACACATGCTCGCACTCTCTCACACATGCTCACTCTCTCTGACACATGCTCGCACTCTCTCACACATGCTCACTCTCTCTGACACATGTTCGCGCTCTCTCACACATGCTCTCTCTGACTCAGGCTCGCTCACTCTGACACATGCTCGCTCTCTCTCACACATGCTCGCTCTCTCTGACACAGGCTCGCTCGCTCTGAAACATGCTCACTCTCTCTCACACATGCTCTCTCTGACACAGGCTCGCTCGATCTCACACATGCTCGCTCTCTCTCACACATACTCGCTCTTTCTGACACAGGCTCGCTCTCCCTGACACAGGCTCGCTCTCTCTGTCACAGGCTGGCTCTCTCTCACACATGCTCGCTCTCTCTGACACAGGCTCACATTTTCTCACACATGCTCTCTCTCTCTGACACAGGCTCACACTCTCTCACACATGCTCGCTCTCTCTGACACATGCTCGTCTCTCTGACACATGCTCGCTCTCTCTTACAGGGCTCACTCTCTGTCACACATGCTCGCTCTCTCTGACACAGGCTCGCTGTATCTCACACATGCTCGCTCGCTCTGACACAGTCTCGCTCTCTCTGAGAAATGCTCGCTCTCTCTGACACAGGCTCACTCCCTGTGACACATGCTCACTCTCTCTGACACAGGCTCGCTCTCTCTGACACATGCTCAGTCTCTCTGACACAGGCTCGCTCTCTCTGACACTTGCTCGCTCTCTCTGACACAGGCTGACTCTCTCTGACACAGGCGCACACTCTCTGACACAGGCTTGCTCTGTCTGACACAGGCTCACACTCTCTCACACATGCTCGCTCTCCCTGACATAGGCTGACACTCTCTGACACATGCTCGCTCTCTCTGACACAGGCTCGCTCTCTCTGACACATGCTCGCTCTCTCTGACACAGGCCCGCTCTCTCTGACAAATGTTCGCTCTCTCTGACACAGGCTCAGTCTCTCTGACAGATTCTCACTCTCTCTGACACAGGCTGACACTCTCTCAGACAGGCTCGCTTTCTCTGACACATGCTCGCTCTCTCTCACACATGCTCGCTCTCTCTGAAACAGTCTTGTTCTCTCTGACACAGGTTCGCTCTATCTGACACAGGCTGGCTCTCTCTCACACATGTTCGCACTCTCTCACACATGCTCACTCTCTCTGACACATGCTCGCTCTCTCTCACACATGCTTGCTTGCTCTGACACAGGCTCGCTCTCTCTGACACAGGCTTGCTCTCTCTGACACAGGCTCGCTTTCTCTGACAGATGCCTGCTCTCTCTGACACATGCTCGCACTCTCTCACACATGCTCACTCTCTCTGACACATGTTCGCGCTCTCTCACACATGCTCTCTCTGACTCAGGCTCGCTCGCTCTGAAACATGCTCACTCTCTCTCACACATGCTCTCTCTGACACAGGCTCGCTCGATCTCACACATGCTCGCTCTTTCTGACACAGTCTCGCTCTCCCTGACACAGGCTCGCTCTCTCTGTCACAGGCTGGCTCTCCCTCACACATGCTCGCTCTCTCTCACACATGCACACTCTCTCTGACACATGTTCGCGCCCTCTCACACATGCTTGCTCTCTCTGACACAGGCTCGCTCACTCTGACACATGCTCATTCTCTCTCACACATGCTCGCTCTCTCTGACCCCGGCTCGCTCGCTCTGACACATGCTCGCTCTCTCTCACACATGCTTGCTCTCTATGACACAGGCTCGCTCTCTCTGACACAGGCTCGCTCTCTCTGACACATGCTCGCTCTCTGTGACACATGCTCGCTCTCTCTCACACATGCTCGCTCTCTCTCACACATGCTCGCTCTCTCTCACACATGCACACTCTCTCTGACACATGTTTGCGCCCTCTCACACATGCTTGCTCTCTCTGACACAGGCTCGCTCACTCTGACACATGCTCGTTCTCTCTCACACATGCTCGCTCTCTCTGACCCCGGCTCGCTCGCTCTGACACATGCTCGCTCTCTCTCACACATGCTTGCTCTCTCTGACACAGGCTCGCTCTCTCTGACACAGGCTCGCTCTCTCTGACACAGGCTCGCTCTCTCTGACACATGCTCGCTCTCTGTGACACATGCTCGCTCTCTCTCACACATGCTCGCTCTCTCTGACACAGGCTCGCACTCTCTGACACAGGCTCAATCTCACTGACACAGGCTCACTCTCTCTGACACATGCTCGCTCTCTCTGACACATGCTCGCTCTCTCTGAAACAGGTTCTCTCTCTCTGACACAGGCTCGCTCACTCTGAAACAGGCGCATACTCTCTCATACATGCTCTCTCTCCCTGACACAGGCTCACACTCTCTCACACTGACTCGCTCTCTCTGAAAAATGTTCGCTCTCTCTGACAGGCTCGCTCTCTCTGACAGATGCTTGCTCTCCCTGACACAGGCTCGCTCTCTCTCACACAGGCTCGCTCTCTCTGACACATGCACGCTCTCTCTGACACAGGCTCGCTCTCTCTGACACAGGCTCGCTCTCTCCGACACAGGATCGCTCTCTCTGACACAGGCTCACTGTATCTCACACATGCTCGCTCGCTCTGACACAGTCTCTCTCTTTCTGACAAATGCTCGCTCTCTCTGACATAGACTCACTCCCTGTGACATATGCTCACACTCTCTGACACAGGCTCACTCTCTCTGACACATGCTCGCTCTCTCTGACACAGGACTGCTCTCTCTGACACAGGCTCAGTCTCTCTGACACAGGCTCGCTCTCTCTGACACATGCTCGCTCTCTCTCACACAGGCTCGCACTCTGTCACACATGCTCGCTCTCTCTGACACAGGCTCACATTCTCTCACACATTCTCGCTCTCTCTGACACAGGCTCACACTCTCTCACACATGCTCGCTCTCTCTGACACATGCTCGTCTCTCTGACACATGCTCGCTCTCTCTTACAGGGCTCACTCTCTGTCACACATGCTCGCTCTCTCTGACACAGGCTCGCTGTATCTCACACATGCTCGCTCGCTCTGACACAGTCTCGCTCTCTCTGAGAAATGCTCGCGCTCTCTCACACAGGCTCACTCCCTGTGACACATGCTCACTCTCTCTGACACAGGCTCGCTCTCTCTGACACATGCTCGGTCTCTCTGACACAGACTCGCTCTCTCTGACACAGGCTCGCTCGCTCTCACACATGCTCGCTCTCTCTCACACATGCTCGCTCCTGACACAGGCTTGCTCTCTCTGACACAGGCTCGCTCGCTCTCACACATGCTCGTTCTCTCTCCCACATGCTCGCTCTTTCTCACACAGGCTCACTCTCTCTGACACATGGTCGCTCACTCTGACACATGCTCGCTCTCTCTCACACATGCTCGCTCTTTCTGACACAGGCTCACTCTCTCTGACACATGCTTGCTCTCTCTCACACATGCTCACTCTGACACAGGCTCGCTCGCTCTGACACCTGCTCGCTTTCTCTCACACATGCTTGCTGTCTCTGACACAGGCTCGCTCGCTCTCAAACATGCTCGCCCTCTCTCACACAGGCTCGCTCTCTCTGACACAGGCTCATCTCTCTGACACAGGCTCGCTCTCTCTGACAAAGGCTCACTCTCTCTGACTCATGCCTGCTCTCTGTGACACATGGTCGCTCTCTCTCACACATGCTCGCTCTCTTTGACACAGGCTTGCACTCTCTGACACAGGCTCACTCTCACTGACACAGGCTCGCTCTCTCTAACACAGGCTCGCTCTCTCTGACACAGGCTCACACTCTCTCACACATGCTCGCTCTCTCTGAAATAGGCTCACACTCTCTTTAACATGCTCACTCTCTCTGACACATGCTCGCTCTCTCTGACACATGCTCGCTCTCTCTGACGCATGCTCGCTCTCTCTGACGCATGCTCGCTCTCTCTGACGCAGGCTCGCTCTCTCTGACGCAGGCTCACTCTCTCTGACACATGCTCGCTCTTTCTGACACAGGCTCACACTCTCTGACACAGGCTCGCTCTCTCTCACACAGGCTCGCTCGATCTCACACATGCTCGCTCTCTCTCACAAATGCTCGATCTTTCTGACACAGGCTCGCTCTACCTGACACAGGCTCACTCTCTCTGACACAGGCTGGCTCTCTCTCACACATGCTCGCTCTCTCTCACACATGCCCACTCTCTCTGACACATGTTCGCGCCCTCTCACACATGCTTGCTCTCTCTGACACAGGCTCGCTCACTCTGACACATGCTCGTTCTCTCTCACACAGGCTCGCTCTCTCTGACACATGCTCGCTCTCTCTGACACAGGCTCGCTCTCTCTGACACAGGTTCGCTCTCTCTGACACAGGATCGCTCTCTCTGACACAGGCTCGCTGTATCTCACACATGCTCGCTCGCTCTGACACAGTCTCTCTCTTTCTGACAAATGCTCACTCTCTCTGACATAGACTCACTCCCTGTGACATATGCTCTCACTCTCTGACACAGGCTCACTCTCTCTGACACATGTTCGCTCTCTCTGACACAGGAATGCTCTCTCTGACACAGGCTCAGTCTCTCTGACACAGGCTCGCTCTTTCTGACACATGCTCGCTCTCTCTCACACATGCTCGCTCTCTCTGACACAGGCTCACATTCTCTCACACTTGCTCGCTCTCTCTGACACAGGCTCACACTCTCTCTCACATGCTCGCTCTCTCTGACACATGCTCGTCTCTCTGACACATGCTCGCTCTCTCTTACAGGGCTCACTCTCTGTCACACATGCTCGCTCTCTCTGACACAGGCTTGCTGTATCTCACACATGCTCGCTCTCTCTGACACAGTCTCGCTCTCTCTGAGAAATGCTCGCACTCTCTGACACAGGCTCACTCCCTGTGACACATGCTCACTCTCTCTGACACAGGCTCGCTCTCTCTGACACATGCTCGGTCTCTCTGACACAGGCTCGCTCTCTCTGACACAGGCTCGCTCGCACTCACACATGCTCGCACTCTCTCACACATGCTCGCTCCTGACACAGGCTTGCTCTCTGTGACACAGGCTCGCTCGCTCTCAAACATGCTCGCTCTCTCTCACACATGCACGCTCGCTCTGACACAGGCTCGCTCTCTCTGACACAGGCTCGCTCTCTCTGACAAAGGCTCACTCTCTCTGACACATGCCCGCTCTCTGTGACACATGCACGCTCTCTCTCACACATGGTCGCTCTCTCTGACACATGCTCGCTCTCTCTGACACATGCTCGCTCTCTCTGACACAGGCTCACCTCTCTCACACAGGCTCACAGTCTCTAACACATGCTCGCTCTCCCTGACATAGGCTCACATTCTCTGACACATGCTCGCTCCCTCTGACACATGCACTCTCTCTCTGACACATGCTCGCTCTCTCTGACACATGCTCGCTCTCTCTGACACATGCTCGCTCTCCCTGACACATGCTCGCTCTCTCTCACACATGCTCACTCTCTCTGACACATGCTCGCTCACTCTGACACATGCTCACTTTCTCTGACACATGCTCGCTCGCTCTCACACATGCTCACTCTCTCTCACACATGCTCGCTCCTTCTGACACAGGCTTGCTCTCTCTGACACAGGCTCGCTCGCTCTCACACATGCTCGTTCTCTCTCACACATTCTCGCTCTTTCTGACACAGGCTCACTCTCTCTGACACATGCTTGCTCTCTCTCACACATGCTCACTCTCTCTGACACAGGCTCGCTCGCTCTGACACATGCTCGCTCTCTCTCACACATGCTTGCTCTCTCTGACACAGGCTCGCTCTCTCTGACACATGCCCGCTCCCTGTGACACATGCCCGCTCCCTGTGACACATGCTCGCTCTCTCTGACACAGGCTCACACTCTCTGACACAGGCTCGCTCTCACAGGCACAGGCTCACTCTCTCTGACACATGCTCGCTCTCTCTGACACATGCTCGCTCTCTCTGACACATGCTCGCTCTCTCTGACACATGCTCGCTCTCTCTGACACAGGACTGCTCTCTCTGACACAGGCTCAGTCTCTCTGACACAGGCTCACTCTCTCTGACACATGCTCGCTCTCTCTCACACATGCTCACACTCTGTCACACATGCTCGCTCTCTCTGACACAGGCTCACATTTTCTAACACATGCTCTCTCTCTCTGACACAGGCTCACACTCTCTCACACATGCTCGCTCTCTCTGACACATGCTCGTCTCTCTGACACATGCTCGCTCTCTCTTACAGGGCTCACTCTCTGTCACACATGCTCGCTCTCTCTGACACAGGCTCGCTGTATCTCACACATGCTCGCTCGCTCTGACACAGTCTCGCTCTCTCTGAGAAATGCTCGCTCTCTCTGACACAGGCTCACTCCCTGTGACACATGCTCACTCTCTCTGACACAGGCTCGCTCTCTCTGACACATGCTCAGTCTCTCTGACACAAGCTCGCTCTCTCTGACACTTGCTCGCTCTCTCTGACACAGGCTCACTCTCTCTGACACAGGCGCACACTCTCTGACACAGGCTTGCTCTCTCTGACACAGGCTCACACTCTCTCACACATGCTCGCTCTCCCTGACATAGGCTGACACTCTCTGACACATGCTAGCTCTCTCTGACACAGGCTCGCTCTCTCTGACACATGCTCGCTCTCTCTGACACAGGCCCGCTCTCTCTGACAAATGTTCGCTCTCTCTGACACAGGCTGACACTCTCTCAGACAGGCTCGCTTTCTCTGACACATGCTCGCTCTCTCTCACACATGCTCGCTCTCTCTGAAACAGTCTTGTTCTCTCTGACACAGGTTCGCTCTATCTGACACAGGCTGGCTCTCTCTCACACATGTTCGCACTCTCTCACACATGCTCACTCTCTCTGACACATGCTCGCTCTCTCTCACACATGCTTGCTTGCTCTGACACAGGCTCGCTCTCTCTGACACAGGCTTGCTCTCTCTGACACAGGCTCGCTTTCTCTGACAGATGCCTGCTCTCTCTGACACATGCTCGCACTCTCTCACACATGCTCACTCTCTCTGACACATGCTCGCACTCTCTCACACATGCTCACTCTCTCTGACACATGTTCGCGCTCTCTCACACATGCTCTCTCTGACTCAGGCTCGCTCACTCTGACACATGCTCGCTCTCTCTCACACATGCTCGCTCTCTCTGACACAGGCTCGCTCGCTCTGAAACATGCTCACTCTCTCTCACACATGCTCTCTCTGACACAGGCTCGCTCGATCTCACACATGCTCGCTCTCTCTCACACATACTCGCTCTTTCTGACACAGGCTCGCTCTCCCTGACACAGGCTCGCTCTCTCTGTCACAGGCTGGCTCTCTCTCACACATGCTCGCTCTCTCTGACACAGGCTCACATTTTCTCACACATGCTCTCTCTCTCTGACACAGGCTCACACTCTCTCACACATGCTCGCTCTCTCTGACACATGCTCGTCTCTCTGACACATGCTCGCTCTCTCTTACAGGGCTCACTCTCTGTCACACATGCTCGCTCTCTCTGACACAGGCTCGCTGTATCTCACACATGCTCGCTCGCTCTGACACAGTCTCGCTCTCTCTGAGAAATGCTCGCTCTCTCTGACACAGGCTCACTCCCTGTGACACATGCTCACTCTCTCTGACACAGGCTCGCTCTCTCTGACACATGCTCAGTCTCTCTGACACAGGCTCGCTCTCTCTGACACTTGCTCGCTCTCTCTGACACAGGCTGACTCTCTCTGACACAGGCGCACACACTCTGACACAGGCTTGCTCTGTCTGACACAGGCTCACACTCTCTCACACATGCTCGCTCTCCCTGACATAGGCTGACACTCTCTGACACATGCTCGCTCTCTCTGACACAGGCTCGCTCTCTCTGACACATGCTCGCTCTCTCTGACACAGGCCCGCTCTCTCTGACAAATGTTCGCTCTCTCTGACACAGGCTGACACTCTCTCAGACAGGCTCGCTTTCTCTGACACATGCTCGCTCTCTCTCACACATGCTCGCTCTCTCTGAAACAGTCTTGTTCTCTCTGACACAGGTTCGCTCTATCTGACACAGGCTGGCTCTCTCTCACACATGTTCGCACTCTCTCACACATGCTCACTCTCTCTGACACATGCTCGCTCTCTCTCACACATGCTTGCTTGCTCTGACACAGGCTCGCTCTCTCTGACACAGGCTTGCTCTCTCTGACACAGGCTCGCTTTCTCTGACAGATGCCTGCTCTCTCTGACACATGCTCGCACTCTCTCACACATGCTCACTCTCTCTGACACATGCTCGCACTCTCTCACACATGCTCACTCTCTCTGACACATGTTCGCGCTCTCTCACACATGCTCTCTCTGACTCAGGCTCGCTCACTCTGACACATGCTCGCTCTCTCTCACACATGCTCGCTCTCTCTGACACAGGCTCGCTCGCTCTGAAACATGCTCACTCTCTCTCACACATGCTCTCTCTGACACAGGCTCGCTCGATCTCACACATGCTCGCTCTCTCTCACACATACTCGCTCTTTCTGACACAGGCTCGCTCTCCCTGACACAGGCTCGCTCTCTCTGTCACAGGCTGGCTCTCTCTCACACATGCTCGCTCTCTCTGACACAGGCTCACATTTTCTCACACATGCTCTCTCTCTCTGACACAGGCTCACACTCTCTCACACATGCTCGCTCTCTCTGACACATGCTCGTCTCTCTGACACATGCTCGCTCTCTCTTACAGGGCTCACTCTCTGTCACACATGCTCGCTCTCTCTGACACAGGCTCGCTGTATCTCACACATGCTCGCTCGCTCTGACACAGTCTCGCTCTCTCTGAGAAATGCTCGCTCTCTCTGACACAGGCTCACTCCCTGTGACACATGCTCACTCTCTCTGACACAGGCTCGCTCTCTCTGACACATGCTCAGTCTCTCTGACACAGGCTCGCTCTCTCTGACACTTGCTCGCTCTCTCTGACACAGGCTGACTCTCTCTGACACAGGCGCACACTCTCTGACACAGGCTTGCTCTGTCTGACACAGGCTCACACTCTCTCACACATGCTCGCTCTCCCTGACATAGGCTGACACTCTCTGACACATGCTCGCTCTCTCTGACACAGGCTCGCTCTCTCTGACACATGCTCGCTCTCTCTGACACAGGCCCGCTCTCTCTGACAAATGTTCGCTCTCTCTGACACAGGCTCAGTCTCTCTGACAGATTCTCACTCTCTCTGACACAGGCTGACACTCTCTCAGACAGGCTCGCTTTCTCTGACACATGCTCGCTCTCTCTCACACATGCTCGCTCTCTCTGAAACAGTCTTGTTCTCTCTGACACAGGTTCGCTCTATCTGACACAGGCTGGCTCTCTCTCACACATGTTCGCACTCTCTCACACATGCTCACTCTCTCTGACACATGCTCGCTCTCTCTCACACATGCTTGCTTGCTCTGACACAGGCTCGCTCTCTCTGACACAGGCTTGCTCTCTCTGACACAGGCTCGCTTTCTCTGACAGATGCCTGCTCTCTCTGACACATGCTCGCACTCTCTCACACATGCTCACTCTCTCTGACACATGTTCGCGCTCTCTCACACATGCTCTCTCTGACTCAGGCTCGCTCGCTCTGAAACATGCTCACTCTCTCTCACACATGCTCTCTCTGACACAGGCTCGCTCGATCTCACACATGCTCGCTCTTTCTGACACAGTCTCGCTCTCCCTGACACAGGCTCGCTCTCTCTGTCACAGGCTGGCTCTCCCTCACACATGCTCGCTCTCTCTCACACATGCACACTCTCTCTGACACATGTTCGCGCCCTCTCACACATGCTTGCTCTCTCTGACACAGGCTCGCTCACTCTGACACATGCTCATTCTCTCTCACACATGCTCGCTCTCTCTGACCCCGGCTCGCTCGCTCTGACACATGCTCGCTCTCTCTCACACATGCTTGCTCTCTATGACACAGGCTCGCTCTCTCTGACACAGGCTCGCTCTCTCTGACACATGCTCGCTCTCTGTGACACATGCTCGCTCTCTCTCACACATGCTCGCTCTCTCTCACACATGCTCGCTCTCTCTCACACATGCACACTCTCTCTGACACATGTTTGCGCCCTCTCACACATGCTTGCTCTCTCTGACACAGGCTCGCTCACTCTGACACATGCTCGTTCTCTCTCACACATGCTCGCTCTCTCTGACCCCGGCTCGCTCGCTCTGACACATGCTCGCTCTCTCTCACACATGCTTGCTCTCTCTGACACAGGCTCGCTCTCTCTGACACAGGCTCGCTCTCTCTGACACATGCTCGCTCTCTGTGACACATGCTCGCTCTCTCTCACACATGCTCGCTCTCTCTGACACAGGCTCGCACTCTCTGACACAGGCTCAATCTCACTGACACAGGCTCACTCTCTCTGACACATGCTCGCTCTCTCTGACACATGCTCGCTCTCTCTGAAACAGGTTCTCTCTCTCTGACACAGGCTCGCTCACTCTGAAACAGGCGCATACTCTCTCATACATGCTCTCTCTCCCTGACACAGGCTCACACTCTCTCACACTGACTCGCTCTCTCTGAAAAATGTTCGCTCTCTCTGACAGGCTCGCTCTCTCTGACAGATGCTTGCTCTCCCTGACACAGGCTCGCTCTCTCTCACACAGGCTCGCTCTCTCTGACACATGCACGCTCTCTCTGACACAGGCTCGCTCTCTCTGACACAGGCTCGCTCTCTCCGACACAGGATCGCTCTCTCTGACACAGGCTCACTGTATCTCACACATGCTCGCTCGCTCTGACACAGTCTCTCTCTTTCTGACAAATGCTCGCTCTCTCTGACATAGACTCACTCCCTGTGACATATGCTCACACTCTCTGACACAGGCTCACTCTCTCTGACACATGCTCGCTCTCTCTGACACAGGACTGCTCTCTCTGACACAGGCTCAGTCTCTCTGACACAGGCTCGCTCTCTCTGACACATGCTCGCTCTCTCTCACACAGGCTCGCACTCTGTCACACATGCTCGCTCTCTCTGACACAGGCTCACATTCTCTCACACATTCTCGCTCTCTCTGACACAGGCTCACACTCTCTCACACATGCTCGCTCTCTCTGACACATGCTCGTCTCTCTGACACATGCTCGCTCTCTCTTACAGGGCTCACTCTCTGTCACACATGCTCGCTCTCTCTGACACAGGCTCGCTGTATCTCACACATGCTCGCTCGCTCTGACACAGTCTCGCTCTCTCTGAGAAATGCTCGCGCTCTCTCACACAGGCTCACTCCCTGTGACACATGCTCACTCTCTCTGACACAGGCTCGCTCTCTCTGACACATGCTCGGTCTCTCTGACACAGACTCGCTCTCTCTGACACAGGCTCGCTCGCTCTCACACATGCTCGCTCTCTCTCACACATGCTCGCTCCTGACACAGGCTTGCTCTCTCTGACACAGGCTCGCTCGCTCTCACACATGCTCGTTCTCTCTCCCACATGCTCGCTCTTTCTCACACAGGCTCACTCTCTCTGACACATGGTCGCTCACTCTGACACATGCTCGCTCTCTCTCACACATGCTCGCTCTTTCTGACACAGGCTCACTCTCTCTGACACATGCTTGCTCTCTCTCACACATGCTCACTCTGACACAGGCTCGCTCGCTCTGACACCTGCTCGCTTTCTCTCACACATGCTTGCTGTCTCTGACACAGGCTCGCTCGCTCTCAAACATGCTCGCCCTCTCTCACACAGGCTCGCTCTCTCTGACACAGGCTCATCTCTCTGACACAGGCTCGCTCTCTCTGACAAAGGCTCACTCTCTCTGACTCATGCCTGCTCTCTGTGACACATGGTCGCTCTCTCTCACACATGCTCGCTCTCTTTGACACAGGCTTGCACTCTGTGACACAGGCTCGCTCTCACAGACACAGGCTCACTCTCTCTGACACATGCTCGCTCTCTCTGACACATGCTCGCTCTCTCTGAAACAGGCTCGCTCTCTCTGACACAGGCTCGCTCTCTCTGACACAGGCTCACCTCTCTCACACAGGCTGACACTCTCTCACACATGCTCGCTCTCCCTGACATAGGCTCACATTCTCTGACACATGCTCGCTCTCTCTGACACATGCTCGCTCTCCCTGACACATGCTCGCTCTCTCTTCCACATGCTCACTCTCTCTGACACATGTTCGCGCTCTCTCACACATGCTCTCTCTGACACAGGCTCGCTCACTCTGACACATGCTCGTTCTCTCTCACACATGCTTGCTCTCTCTGACACAGCCTCGCTCTCTCTGGCACAGGTTCGCTCTCTCTCACACATGCTCACTCTCTCTGACACAGGCTCTCACTCTCTTACACAGGCTCAATCTCACTGACACAGGCTCACTCTCTCTGACACATGCTCGCTCTCTCTGAGACATGCTCGCTCTCTCTGACTCATGCCCGCTCGGTCTGAAACAGGCTCGCTCTCTCTGACACAGGCTCGCCCTCTCTGAAACAGGCACACACTCTCTCACACATGCTCGTTCTCTCTGACACAGGCTCACACTCTCTCACACGTGCTCGCTCTCTCTGAAACAGGCTCACACTCTCTCACACATGCTTGCTCTCTCTGACACATGCTTGCGAACTCTGACACATGCTCGCTCTCTCTGACACATGCTCGCTCTCTCTGACACAGGCTCGCTCTTTCTGACACATGCTCGCTCTCTCTGACACATGCTCACACTCTCTGACACAGGCTCACTCTCTCTCACACAGGCTCGCTCTCTCGGACAAATGTTCGCTCTCGCTGACACAGGCTCACTCTCTCTGACAGATGCTCGCTCTCTCTGACACAGGCTGACACTCTCTCACACAGGCTCGCTTTCTCTGACACATGCTCGCTCTCTCTCACACATGCTCGCTCTCTCTGAAACAGTCTCGCTCTCTCTGACACAGACCCGATCTATCTGACACAGGCTGGCTCTCTCTCACACATGTTCGCAGTCTCTCACACATGCTCACTATCTCTGACACATGTTCACTCTCTCTCACACATGCTTGCTCTCTTTGACACAGGCTCGCTCGCTCTCACACATGCTCGCTCGCTCTGACAGAGGCTCACTCTCTCTGACACAGGCTTGCTCTCTCTGACACATGCTCGCTTTCTCTGACACATGCCCGCTCTCTGTGACACATGCTCGCTCTCTCTCACACATGCTCGCTCTCTCTGACACAGGCTCACACTCTCTCACACATGCTCGCTCTCCCTGACATAGGCTCACACTCTCTCACACATGCTCGCTCTCTCTGAAATAGGCTCACACTCTCTCATACATGCTCACTCTCTCTGACACATGCTCCCTCTCTCTGACACATGCTCGCTCTCTCTGACGCAGGCTCACTCTCTCTGACACATGCTCACTCTCTCTGACACAGGCTCACACTCTCTGACACAGGCTCGCTCTCTCTCACACAGGCTCGCTCGATCTCACACATGCTCGCTCTCTCTCACACATGCTCGATCTTTCTGACACAGGCTCGCTCTACCTGACACAGGCTCACTCTCTCTGACACAGGCTGGCTCTCTCTCACACATGCTCGCTCTCTCTCACACATGCTCGCTCTCTCTCACACATGCACACTCTCTCTGACACATGTTTGCGCCCTCTCACACATGCTTGCTCTGTCTGACACATGCTCGTTCTCTCTCACACATGCTCGCTCTCTCTAACAAAGGCTCGCTCGCTTTGACACATGTTCGCTCTGTCTCACACATGCTTGCTCTCTCTGACACAGGCTCGCTCGCTCTCACACATGCTCGCTCTCTCTCACACATGCTCACTCTTTCTGATACAGGCTCGCTCTCTCTGACACAGGCTCGCTCTCTCTGACTCAGGCTCGCTCTCTCTGACACATGCTCGCTCTCTGTGACACAAGCTCGCACTCCCTCACACATGGTCGCTCTCTCGGACACATGCTCGCACTCTCTGACACAGGCTCGCTCTCACTGACACAGGCTCACTCTCTCTGACACATGCTTGCTCTCTCTTACACATGCTCGCTCTCTATGAAAAAGGCTCACTCTCTCTGACACAGGCTCGCTCACTCTGACACAGGCTCACACTCTCTCACACGTGCTCGCTCTCTCGGAAACTGGCTCACACTCTCTGACACATGCTCGCTCTCTCTGACACATGCTCGCTCTCTCTGACACATGCTCGCTCTCTCTGACACATGCTTTTTCTCTCTGACACAGGCTCAAACTCTCTGACACATGTTCACGCCCTATCACACATGCTTGCTCTCTCTGACACAGGCTCGCTCACTCTGTCACATGCTCGTTCTCTCTCACACATGCTCGCTCTCTCTGACCCAGGCTCACTCGCTCTGACACATGCTCGCTCTCTCTCACACATGCTTGCTCTCTCTGACACAGGCTCGCTCTCTCTGACACAGGCTCGCTCTCTCTGACACATGCTCGCTGTCTGTGACACATGCTCGCTCTCTCTCACACATGCTCACTCTCTCTGACACAGGCTCGCACTCTCTGACACAGGCTCAATCCCACTGACAAAGGCTCACTCTCTCTGACACATGCTCGCTCTCTCTGACACATGCTCGCTCTCTCTGAAACAGGCTCGCTCTCTCTGACACAGGCTCGCCCACTCTGAAACAGGCACACACTCTCTCACACATGCTCGCTCTCCCTGACACAGGCTCACACTCTCTCACACGTTCTCGCTCTCTCTGAAACAGGCTCACACTCTCTCACACATGCTTGCTCTCTCTGACACATGCTCACTCTCTCTGACACAGGCTGACACTCTCTCACACATGCTCACTATCTCTGACACATGTTCGCTCTCTCTCACACATGCTTGCTCTCTCTGACACAGGCTCGCTCGCTCTCACACATGCTCACTCGCTCTGACACAGGCTCGCTCTCTCTGACACAGGCTTGCTCTCTCTGACACAGGCTTGCTTTCCCTGACACATGCCCGCTCTCTCTGACACAGGCTCGCTTTCTCTGACACATGCCCGCTCTCTGTGACACATGCTCGCTCTCTCTCACACATGCTCGCTCTCTCTGACACAGGCTTGCACTCTCTGACAAAGGCTCACTCTCACTGACACAGGCTCGCTCTCTCTAACACAGGCTCGCTCTCTCTGACACAGGCTCACACTCTCTCACACATGCTCGCTCTCTCTGAAATAGGCTCACACTCTCTATAACATGCTCACTCTCTCTGACACATGCTCGCTCTCTCTGACACATGCTCGCTCTCTCTGACGCATGCTCGCTCTCTCTGACGCAGGCTCGCTCTCTCTGACGCAGGCTCGCTCTCTCTGACACATGCTCGCTCTTTCTGACACAGGCTCACACTCTCTGACACAGGCTCGCTCTCTCTCACACAGGCTCGCTCGATCTCACACATGCTCGCTCTCTCTCACAAATGCTCGATCTTTCTGACACAGGCTCGCTCTACCTGACACAGGCTCACTCTCTCTGACACAGGCTGGCTCTCTCTCACACATGCTCGCTCTCTCTCACACATGCCCACTCTCTCTGACACATGTTCGCGCCCTCTCACACATGCTTGCTCTCTCTGACACAGGCTCGCTCACTCTGACACATGCTCGTTCTCTCTCACACAGGCTCGCTCTCTCTGACACATGCTCGCTCTCTCTGACACAGGCTCGCTCTCTCTGACACAGGTTCACTCTCTCTGACACAGGATCGCTCTCTCTGACACAGGCTCACTGTATCTCACACATGCTCGCTCGCTCTGACACAGTCTCTCTCTTTCTGACAAATGCTCACTCTCTCTGACATAGACTCACTCCCTGTGACATATGCTCACACTCTCTGACACAGGCTCACTCTCTCTGACACATGTTTGCTCTCTCTGACACAGGAATGCTCTCTCTGACACAGGCTCAGTCTCTCTGACACAGGCTCGCTCTTTCTGACACATGCTCGCTCTCTCTCACACATGCTCGCTCTCTCTGACACAGGCTCACATTCTCTCACACTTGCTCGCTCTCTCTGACACAGGCTCACACTCTCTCTCACATGCTCGCTCTCTCTGACACATGCTCGTCTCTCTGACACATGCTCGCTCTCTCTTACAGGGCTCACTCTCTGTCACACATGCTCGCTCTCTCTGCCACAGGCTTGCTGTATCTCACACATGCTCGCTCTCTCTGACACAGTCTCGCTCTCTCTGAGAAATGCTCGCACTCTCTGACACAGGCTCACTCCCTGTGACACATGCTCACTCTCTCTGACACAGGCTCGCTCTCTCTGACACATGCTCGGTCTCTCTGACACAGGCTCGCTCTCTCTGACACAGGCTCGCTCGCACTCACACATGCTCGCACTCTCTCACACATGCTCGCTCCTGACACAGGCTTGCTCTCTGTGACACAGGCTCGCTCGCTCTCAAACATGCTCGCTCTCTCTCACACATGCACGCTCGCTCTGACACAGGCTCGCTCTCTCTGACACAGGCTCGCTCTCTCTGACAAAGGCTCACTCTCTCTGACACATGCCCGCTCTCTGTGACACATGCACGCTCTCTCTCACACATGGTCGCTCTCTCTGACACATGCTCGCTCTCTCTGACACATGCTCGCTCTCTCTGACACAGGCTCACCTCTCTCACACAGGCTCACAGTCTCTAACACATGCTCGCTCTCCCTGACATAGGCTCACATTCTCTGACACATGCTCGCTCCCTCTGACACATGCACTCTCTCTCTGACACATGCTCGCTCTCTCTGACACATGCTCGCTCTCTCTGACACATGCTCGCTCTCCCTGACACATGCTCGCTCTCTCTCACACATGCTCACTCTCTCTGACACATGTTCGCGCTCTCTCACACATGCTCTCTCTGACACAGGCTCGCTCACTCTGACACATGCTCGCTCTCTCTCACACATGCTCGCTCTCTCTGACACAGGCTCGCTCGATCTCACACATGCTCACTCTCTCTCACACATGCTCGCTCTTTCTGACTCAGGTTCGCTCTCCCTGACACAGGCTCGCTCTCTCTGACACAGGCTGGCTCTCTCTCAGACATGCTCGCTCTCTCTCACACATGCACACTCTCTCTGACACATGTTCGCGCCCTATCACACATGCTTGCTCTCTCTGACACAGGCTCGCTCACTCTGACACATGCTCATTCTCTCTCACACATGCTCGCTCTCTCTGATCCAGGCTCGCTCACTCTGACACATGCTCGCTCTCTCTCACACATGCTTGCTCTCTCTGACACAGGCTCGTTCTCTATCACACATGCTCACTCTCTCTGACACAGGCTCGCACTCTCTGACACAGGCTCAATCTCACTGACACAGGCTCACTCTCTCTGACACATGCTCGTTCTCTCTCACACAGGCTCGCTCTCTCTGACACATGCTCGCTCTCTCTGACACAGGCTCGCTCTCTCTGACACAGGCTCGCTCTCTCTGACACAGGTTCGCTCTCTCTGACACAGGTTCGCTCTCTCTGACACAGGATCGCTCTCTCTGACACAGGCTCGCTGTATCTCACACATGCTCGCTCGCTCTGACACAGTCTCTCTCTTTCTGACAAATGCTCACTCTCTCTGACATAGACTCACTCCCTGTGACATATGCTCACACTCTCTGACACAGGCTCATTCTCTCTCACACATGCTCGCTCTCTCTGATCCAGGCTCACTCACTCTGACACATGCTCGCTCTCTCTCACACATGCTTGCTCTCTCTGACACAGGCTCGTTCTCTATCACACATGCTCACTCTCTCTGACACAGGCTCGCACTCTCTGACACAGGCTCAATCTCACTGACACAGGCTCACTCTCTCTGACACATGCTCGTTCTCTCTCACACAGGCTCGCTCTCTCTGACACATGCTCGCTCTCTCTGACACAGGCTCGCTCTCTCTGACACAGGCTCGCTCTCTCTGACACAGGTTCGCTCTCTCTGACACAGGTTCGCTCTCTCTGACACAGGATCGCTCTCTCTGACACAGGCTCGCTGTATCTCACACATGCTCGCTCGCTCTGACACAGTCTCTCTCTTTCTGACAAATGCTCACTCTCTCTGACATAGACTCACTCCCTGTGACATATGCTCACACTCTCTGACACAGGCTCACTCTCTCTGACACATGCTCACTCTCTCTGACACAGGACTGCTCTCTCTGACACAGGCTCAGTCTCTCTGACACAGGCTCGCTCTCTCTGACACATGCTCGCTCTCTCTCACACATGCTTGCTTGCTCTGACACAGGCTCGCTCTCTCTGACACAGGCTTGCTCTCTCTGACACAGGCTCGCTTTCTCTGACAGATGCCTGCTCTCTCTGACACATGCTCGCACTCTCTCACACATGCTCACTCTCTCTGACACATGTTCGCGCTCTCTCACACATGCTCTCTCTGACTCAGGCTCGCTCGCTCTGAAACATGCTCACTCTCTCTCACACATGCTCTCTCTGACACAGGCTCGCTCGATCTCACACATGCTCGCTCTTTCTGACACAGTCTCGCTCTCCCTGACACAGGCTCGCTCTCTCTGTCACAGGCTGGCTCTCCCTCACACATGCTCGCTCTCTCTCACACATGCACACTCTCTCTGACACATGTTCGCGCCCTCTCACACATGCTTGCTCTCTCTGACACAGGCTCGCTCACTCTGACACATGCTCATTCTCTCTCACACATGCTCGCTCTCTCTGACCCCGGCTCGCTCGCTCTGACACATGCTCGCTCTCTCTCACACATGCTTGCTCTCTATGACACAGGCTCGCTCTCTCTGACACAGGCTCGCTCTCTCTGACACATGCTCGCTCTCTGTGACACATGCTCGCTCTCTCTCACACATGCTCGCTCTCTCTCACACATGCTCGCTCTCTCTCACACATGCACACTCTCTCTGACACATGTTTGCGCCCTCTCACACATGCTTGCTCTCTCTGACACAGGCTCGCTCACTCTGACACATGCTCGTTCTCTCTCACACATGCTCGCTCTCTCTGACCCCGGCTCGCTCGCTCTGACACATGCTCGCTCTCTCTCACACATGCTTGCTCTCTCTGACACAGGCTCGCTCTCTCTGACACAGGCTCGCTCTCTCTGACACATGCTCGCTCTCTGTGACACATGCTCGCTCTCTCTCACACATGCTCGCTCTCTCTGACACAGGCTCGCACTCTCTGACACAGGCTCAATCTCACTGACACAGGCTCACTCTCTCTGACACATGCTCGCTCTCTCTGACACATGCTCGCTCTCTCTGAAACAGGTTCTCTCTCTCTGACACAGGCTCGCTCACTCTGAAACAGGCGCATACTCTCTCATACATGCTCTCTCTCCCTGACACAGGCTCACACTCTCTCACACTGACTCGCTCTCTCTGAAAAATGTTCGCTCTCTCTGACAGGCTCGCTCTCTCTGACAGATGCTTGCTCTCCCTGAAACAGGCTCGCTCTCTCTCACACAGGCTCGCTCTCTCTGACACATGCTCGCTCTCTCTGACACAGGCTCGCTCTCTCTGACACAGGCTCGCTCTCTCCGACACAGGATCGCTCTCTCTGACACAGGCTCACTGTATCTCACACATGCTCGCTCGCTCTGACACAGTCTCTCTCTTTCTGACAAATGCTCGCTCTCTCTGACATAGACTCACTCCCTGTGACATATGCTCACACTCTCTGACACAGGCTCACTCTCTCTGACACATGCTCGCTCTCTCTGACACAGGACTGCTCTCTCTGACACAGGCTCAGTCTCTCTGACACAGGCTCGCTCTCTCTGACACATGCTCGCTCTCTCTCACACAGGCTCGCACTCTGTCACACATGCTCGCTCTCTCTGACACAGGCTCACATTCTCTCACACATTCTCGCTCTCTCTGACACAGGCTCACACTCTCTCACACATGCTCGCTCTCTCTGACACATGCTCGTCTCTCTGACACATGCTCGCTCTCTCTTACAGGGCTCACTCTCTGTCACACATGCTCGCTCTCTCTGACACAGGCTCGCTGTATCTCACACATGCTCGCTCGCTCTGACACAGTCTCGCTCTCTCTGAGAAATGCTTGCGCTCTCTCACACAGGCTCACTCCCTGTGACACATGCTCACTCTCTCTGACACAGGCTCGCTCTCTCTGACACATGCTCGGTCTCTCTGACACAGACTCGCTCTCTCTGACACAGGCTCGCTCGCTCTCACACATGCTCGCTCTCTCTCACACATGCTCGCTCCTGACACAGGCTTGCTCTCTCTGACACAGGCTCGCTCGCTCTCACACATGCTCGTTCTCTCTCCCACATGCTCGCTCTTTCTCACACAGGCTCACTCTCTCTGACACATGGTCGCTCACTCTGACACATGCTCGCTCTCTCTCACACATGCTCGCTCTTTCTGACACAGGCTCACTCTCTCTGACACATGCTTGCTCTCTCTCACACATGCTCACTCTGACACAGGCTCGCTCGCTCTGACACCTGCTCGCTCTCTCTCACACATGCTTGCTGTCTCTGACACAGGCTCGCTCGCTCTCAAACATGCTCGCCCTCTCTCACACAGGCTCGCTCTCTCTGACACAGGCTCATATCTCTGACACAGGCTCGCTCTCTCTGACAAAGGCTCACTCTCTCTGACTCATGCCTGCTCTCTGTGACACATGGTCGCTCTCTCTCACACATGCTCGCTCTCTTTGACACAGGCTTGCACTCTGTGACACAGGCTCGCTCTCACAGACACAGGCTCACTCTCTCTGACACATGCTCGCTCTCTCTGACACATGCTCACTCTCTCTGAAACAGGCTCGCTCTCTCTGACACAGGCTCGCTCTCTCTGACACAGGCTCACCTCTCTCACACAGGCTGACACTCTCTCACACATGCTCGCTCTCCCTGACATAGGCTCACATTCTCTGACACATGCTCGCTCTCTCTGACACATGCTCGCTCTCTCTGACACATGCTCGCTCTCCCTGACACATGCTCGCTCTCTCTCACACATGCTCACTCTCTCTGACACATGTTCGCGCTCTCTCACACATGCTCTCTCTGACACAGGCTCGCTCACTCTGACACATGCTCGCTCTCTCTCACACATGCTCGCTCTCTCTGACACAGGCTCGCTCGATCTCACACATGCTCACTCTCTCTCACACATGCTCGCTCTTTCTGACTCAGGTTCGCTCTCCCTGACACAGGCTCGCTCTCTCTGACACAGGCTGGCTCTCTCTCAGACATGCTCGCTCTCTCTCACACATGCACACTCTCTCTGACACATGTTCGCGCCCTATCACACATGCTTGCTCTCTCTGACACAGGCTCGCTCACTCTGACACATGCTCATTCTCTCTCACACATGCTCGCTCTCTCTGATCCAGGCTCACTCACTCTGACACATGCTCGCTCTCTCTCACACATGCTTGCTCTCTCTGACACAGGCTCGCTCTCTATCACACATGCTCACTCTCTCTGACACAGGCTCGCACTCTCTGACACAGGCTCAATCTCACTGACACAGGCTCACTCTCTCTGACACATGCTCGTTCTCTCTCACACAGGCTCGCTCTCTCTGACACATGCTCGCTCTCTCTGACACAGGCTCGCTCTCTCTGACACAGGCTCGCTCTCTCTGACACAGGTTCGCTCTCTCTGACACAGGTTCGCTCTCTCTGACACAGGATCGCTCTCTCTGACACAGGCTCGCTGTATCTCACACATGCTCGCTCGCTCTGACACAGTCTCTCTCTTTCTGACAAATGCTCACTCTCTCTGACATAGACTCACTCCCTGTGACATATGCTCACACTCTCTGACACAGGCTCATTCTCTCTCACACATGCTCGCTCTCTCTGATCCAGGCTCACTCACTCTGACACATGCTCGCTCTCTCTCACACATGCTTGCTCTCTCTGACACAGGCTCGTTCTCTATCACACATGCTCACTCTCTCTGACACAGGCTCGCACTCTCTGACACAGGCTCAATCTCACTGACACAGGCTCACTCTCTCTGACACATGCTCGATCTCTCTCACACAGGCTCGCTCTCTCTGACACATGCTCGCTCTCTCTGACACAGGCTCGCTCTCTCTGACACAGGCTCGCTCTCTCTGACACAGGTTCGCTCTCTCTGACACAGGTTCGCTCTCTCTGACACAGGATCGCTCTCTCTGACACAGGCTCGCTGTATCTCACACATGCTCGCTCGCTCTGACACAGTCTCTCTCTTTCTGACAAATGCTCACTCTCTCTGACATAGACTCACTCCCTGTGACATATGCTCACACTCTCTGACACAGGCTCACTCTCTCTGACACATGCTCACTCTCTCTGACACAGGACTGCTCTCTCTGACACAGGCTCAGTCTCTCTGACACAGGCTCGCTCTCTCTGACACATGCTCGCTCTCTCTCACACAGGCTCGCACTCTGTCACACATGCTCGCTCTCTCTGACACAGGCTCACATTCTCTCACACATGCTCGCTCTCTCTGACACAGGCTCACACTCTCTCACACATGCTCGCTCTCTCTGACACATGCTCGTCTCTCTGACACATGCTCGCTCTCTCTTACAGGGCTCACTCTCTGTCACACATGCTCGCTCTCTCTGACACAGGCTCGCTGTATCTCACACATGCTCGCTCTCTCTGACACAGTCTCGCTCTCTCTGAGAAATGCTCGCTCTCTCTGACACAGGCTCACTCCCTGTGACACATGCTCACTCTCTCTGACACAGGCTTGCTCTCTCTGACACATGCTTGGTCTCTCTGACACAGGCTCGCTCTCTCTGACACAGGCTCGCTCGCTCTCACACATGCTCGCTCTCTCACACATGCTCGCTCCTGAAACAGGCTTGCTCTCTCTGACACAGGCTCGCTCGCTCTCACACATGCTCGTTCTCTCTCCCACATGCTCGCTCTTTCTCACACAGGCTCACTCTCTCTGACACATGCTCGATCACTCTGACACATGCTCGCTCTCTCTCACACATGCTCGCTCTTTCTGACACAGGCTCACTCTCTCTGACACATGCTCGTCTCTCTGACACATGCTCGCTCTCTCTTACAGGGCTCACTCTCTGTCACACATGCTCGCTCTCTCTGACACAGGCTCGCTGTATCTCACACATGCTCGCTCTCTCTGACACAGTCTCGCTCTCTCTGAGAAATGCTCGCACTCTCTGACACAGGCTCACTCCCTGTGACACATGCTCACTCTCTCTGACACAGGCTCGCTCTCTCTGACATATGCTCGGTCTCTCTGACACAGGCTCGCTCTCTCTGACACAGGCTCGCTCGCACTCACACATGCTCGCACTCTCTCACACATGCTCGCTCCTGACACAGGCTTGCTCTCTCTGACACAGGCTCGCTCGCTCTCAAACATGCTCGCTCTCTCTCACACATGCACGCTCGCTCTGACACAGGCTCGCTCTCTCTGACACAGGCTCGCTCTCTCTGACAAAGGCTCACTCTCTCTGACACATGCCCGCTCTCTGTGACACATGCTCGCTCTCTCTCACACATGGTCGCTCTCTCTGACACATGCTCGCTCTCTCTGACACATGCTCGCTCTCTCTGACACAGGCTCACCTCTCTCACACAGGCTCACACTCTCTAACACATGCTCGCTCTCCCTGACAGAGGCTCACATTCTGTGACACATGCTCGCTCCCTCTGACACATGCACTCTCTCTCTGACACATGCTCGCTCTCTCTGACACATGCTCGCTCTCTCTGACACATGCTTGCTCTCCCTGACACATGCTCGCTCGCTCTCACACATGCTCACTCTCTCTGACACATGTTCGCGCTCTCTCACACATGCTCTCTCTGACACAGGCTCGCTCACTCTGACACATGCTCGCTCTCTCTCACACATGCTCGCTCTCTCTGACACAGGCTCGCTCGATCTCACACATGCTCACTCTCTCTCACACATGCTCGCTCTTTCTGACTCAGGTTCGCTCTCCCTGACACAGGCTCGCTCTCTCTGACACAGGCTGGCTCTCTCTCAGACATGCTCGCTCTCTCTCACACATGCACGTTCGCTCTGACACAGGCTCGCTCTCTCTGACACAGGCTCGCTCTCTCTGACAAAGGCTCACTCTCTCTGACACATGCCCGCTCTCTGTGACACATGCTCGCTCTCTCTCACAAATGCTCGCTCTCTCTGACACATGCTCGCTCTCTCTCACACATGCTTGCTCTCTCTGACACAGGCTCGCTCTCTATCACACATGCTCACTCTCTCTGACACAGGCTCGCACTCTCTGACACATGCTCAATCTCACTGACACAGGCTCACTCTCTCTGACACATGCTCGTTCTCTCTCACACAGGCTCGCTCTCTCTGACACATGCTCGCTCTCTCTGACACAGGCTCGCTCTCTCTGACACAGGCTCGCTCTCTCTGACACAGGTTCGCTCTCTCTGACACAGGTTCGCTCTCTCTGACACAGGTTCGCTCTCTCTGACACAGGATCGCTCTCTCTGACACAGGCTCGCTGTATCTCACACATGCTCGTTCGCTCTGACACAGTCTCTCTCTTTCTGACAAATGCTCACTCTCTCTGACATAGACTCACTCCCTGTGACATATGCTCACACTCTCTGACACAGGCTCACTCTCTCTGACACATGCTCACTCTCTCTGACACAGGACTGCTCTCTCTGACACAGGCTCAGTCTCTCTGACACAGGCTCGCTCTCTCTGACACATGCTCGCTCTCTCTCACACAGGCTCGCACTCTGTCACACATGCTCGCTCTCTCTGACACAGGCTCACATTCTCTCACACATGCTCGCTCTCTCTGACACAGGCTCACACTCTCTCACACATGCTCGCTCTCTCTGACACATGCTCGTCTCTCTGACACATGCTCGCTCTCTCTTACAGGGCTCACTCTCTGTCACACATGCTCGCTCTCTCTGACACAGGCTCGCTGTATCTCACACATGCTCGCTCTCTCTGACACAGTCTCGCTCTCTCTGAGAAATGCTCGCTCTCTCTGACACAGGCTCACTCCCTGTGACACATGCTCACTCTCTCTGACACAGGCTCGCTCTCTCTGACACATGCTTGGTCTCTCTGACACAGGCTCGCTCTCTCTGACACAGGCTCGCTCGCTCTCACACATGCTCGCTCTCTCTCACACATGCTCGCTCCTGAAACAGGCTTGCTCTCTCCGACACAGGCTCGCTCGCTCTCACACATGCTCGTTCTCTCTCCCACATGCTCGCTCTTTCTCACACAGGCTCACTCTCTCTGACACATGCTCGATCACTCTGACACATGCTCGCTCTCTCTCACACATGCTCGCTCTTTCTGACACAGGCTCACTCTCTCTGACACATGCTTGCTCTCTCTCACACATGCTCGCTCTCTCTGACACATGCTCGCTCGCTCTAACACATGCTCGCTCTCTCTCACACATGCTTGCTCTCTCTGACACAGGCTCGCTCGCTCTCAAACATGCTCCCTCTCTCTCACACATGCACGTTCGCTCTGACACAGGCTCGCTCTCTCTGACACAGGCTCGCTCTCTCTGACAAAGGCTCACTCTCTCTGACACATGCCCGCTCTCTGTGACACATGCTCGCTCTCTCTCACAAATGCTCGCTCTCTCTGACACAGGCTGGCACTCTCTGACACAGGCTCGCTCTCACAGACACAGGCTCACTCTCTCTGACACATGCTCGCTCTCTCTGACACATGCTCGCTCTCTCTGACACAGGCTCACCTCTCTCACACAGGCTCACACTCTCTAAAACATGCTCGCTCTCCCTGACATAGGCTCACATTCTCTGACACATGCTCGCTCCCTCTGACACATGCACTCTCTCTCTGACACATGCTCGCTCTCCCTGACACATGCTCGCTCTCTCTCACACATGCTCACTCTCTCTGACACATGTTCGCGCTCTCTCACACATGCTCTCTCTGACACAGGCTCGCTCACTCTGATACATGCTCGCTCTCTCTCACTCATGCTCCCTCTCTATGACACAGGCTCGCTCGATCTCACACATGCTCACTCTCACACATGCTCGCTCTTTCTGACTCAGGTTCGCTCTTTCTGACACAGGTTCGCTCTCTCTGACACAGGCTGGATCTCTCTCAGACATGCTTACTCTCTCGCACACATGCACACTCTCTCTGACACATGTTCGCGCCCTATCACACATGCTTGCTCTCTCTGACACAGGCTCGCTCACTCTGACACATGCTCGTTCTCTCTCACACATGCTCGCTCTCTCTGACCCAGGCTCACTCACTCTAACACATGCTCGCTCTCTCTCACACATGCTTGCTCTCTCTGACACAGGCTCGCTCTCTATCACACATGCTCACTCTCTCTGACACAGGCTCGCACTCTCTGACACAGGCTCAATCTCACTGACAAAGGCTCACTCTCTCTGACACATGCTCGCTCTCTCTGACACATGCTCGCTCTCTCTGAAACAGGCTCGCTCTCTCTGACACAGGCTCGCCCACTCTGAAACAGGCACACACTCTCTCACACATGCTCGGTCTCCCTGACACAGGCTCACACTCTCTCACACGTGCTCGCTCTCTCTGAAACAGGCTCACACTCTCTCACACATGCTTGCTCTCTCTGACACATGCTCGCTCTCTCTGACACATGCTCGTTCTCTCTGACACATGCTCGCTCTCTCTGACACAGGCTCGCTCTCTCTGACACATGCTCACTCTCTCTGACACATGCTCACACTCTCTGACACAGGCTCGCTCTCTCTCACACAGTCTCGCTCTCTCGGACAAATGTTCGCTCTCTCTGACACAGGCTCACTCTCTCTGACAGATGCTCGCTCTCTCTGACACAGGCTGACACTCTCTCACACAGGCTCGCTTTCTCTGACACATGCTCGCTCTCTCTCACACATGCTCGCTCTCCCTGAAACAGTCTCGCTCTCTCTGACACAGACCCGATCTATCTGACACAGGCTGGCTCTCTCTCACACATGTTCGCAGTCTCTCACACATGCTCACTATCTCTGACACATGTTCACTCTCTCTCACACATGCTTGCTCTCTCTGACACAGGCTCGCTCGCTCTCACACATGCTCGCTCGCTCTGACACAGGCTCACTCTCTCTGACACAGGCTTGCTCTCTCTGACACAGGCTTGCTTTCTCTGACACATGCCCGCTCTCTCTGACACAGGCACGCTTTCTCTGACACATGCCCGCTCTCTGTGACACATCCTCGCTCTTTCTCACACATGCTCGCTCTCTCCGACACAGGCTCGCACTCTCTGACACAGGCTCACTCTCACTGACACAGGCTCACTCTCTCTGACACAGGCTCGCTCTCTCTGACACAGGCTCACACTCTCTCACACATGCTCGCTCTCCCTGACATAGGCTCACACTCTCTGACACAGGCTCGCTCTCTCTGACACATGCTCGCTCTCTCTGACACAGGCTCACACTCCCTGACACATGCTCACTCTCTCTCACACAGGCTCGTTCGATCTCACACATGCTCGCTCTCTCTCACACATACTCGATCTTTCTGACACAGGCTCGCTCTACCTGACACAGGCTCACTCTCTCTGACACAGGCTGGCTCTCTCTCACACATGCCCGCTCTCTCTCACACATGCACACTCTCTCTGACAAATGTTCGCGCCCTCTCACACATGCTTGCTCTCTCTGACACAGGCTCGCTCACTCTGTCACATGCTCGTTCTCTCTCACACATGCTCGCTCTCTCTGACCCAGGCTCACTCGCTCTGACACATGCTCGCTCTCTCTCACACATGCTTGCTCTCTCTGACACAGGCTAACTCTCTCTGACACAGGCTCGCTCTCTCTGACTCATGCTCGCTCTCTGTGACACATGTTCGCTGTCTCTCACACATGCTCGCTCTCTCTGACACATGCCCGCTCTCTGTGACACATGCTCGCTCTCTCTCACACATGCTCGCTCTCTCTGACACAGGCTCGCACTCTCTGACACATTATTGCTCTCACAGACACAGGCTCACTCTCTCTGACACATGCTCGCTCTCTCTGACACATGCTCGCTCTCTCTGAAACAGGCTCGCTCTCTCTGACACAGGCTTGCTCTCTCTGACACAGGCTCACACTCTCACACATGCTCGCTCTCCCTGACATAGGCTCACACTCTCTGACACATGCTCGCTCTCTCTGACACATGCACGCTCTCTCTGACACATGCTCGCTCTCTCTGACACATGCTCGCTCTCTCTCACACATGCTCACTCTCTCTGACACATGTTCGCGCTCTCTCACACATACTCTCTCTGACACATGCTCGCTCACTCTGACACATACTCGCTCTCTCTCACACATGCTCGCTCTCTCTGACACAGGCTCGCTCGCTCTGAAACATGCTCGCTCTCTCTCACACATGCTCTCTCTGACACAGGCTCGCTCGATCTCACACATGCTCGCTCTCTCTCACACATGCTCGCTCTTTCTGACACAGGCTCGCTCTCCCTGACACAGGCTCGCTCTCTCTGACACAGGCTGGCTCTCTCTCACACATGCTCGCTCTCTCTCATACATGCACACTCTCTCTGACACATGTTCGCGCTCTCTCACACTTGCTTGCTCTCTCTGACACAGGCTCGCTCACTCTGACACATGCTCGTTCTCTCTCACACATGCTCGCTCTCTCTGACCCCGGCTCGCTCGCTCTGACACATGCTCGCTCTCTCTTACACATGCTTGCACTCTCTGACACAGGCTCGCTCTCTCTGACAAAGGCTCGCTCTCTCTGACACATGCTCGCTCTCTGTGACACATGCTCGCTCTCTCTGAAACAGGCTCGCTCTCTCTGACACAGGCTCGCCCACTCTGAAACAGGCACACACTCTCTCACACATGCTCGCTCTCCCTGACACAGGCTCACACTCTCTCAAACGTGCTCGCTCTCTCTGAAACAGGCTCACACTCTCTCACACATGCTTGCTCTCTCTGACACAGGCTCACTCTCACTGACACAGGCTTGCTCTCTCTGACACAGGCTCGCTCTCTCTGACACAGGCTCACACTCTCTCACACATGCTCGCTCTCCCTGACATAGGCTCACACTCTCTCACTCATGCTCGCTCTCTCTGAAATAGGCTCACACTCTCTCACACATGCTCAGTCTCTCTGCCACATGCTCCCTCTCTCTGACACATGCTTGTTCTCTCTCACACATGCTCGCTCTCTCTGACACAGGCTCGCTCTCTCTGACACATGCTCGCTCTCTCTCACACATGCTTGCTCTCTCTGACACAGGCTCGCTCGCACTGACACATGCTCGCTCCCTCTCACACATGCTTGCTCTCTCTGACAAAGGCTCGCTCTCTCTGACACATGCCCGCTCTCTGTGACACATGCTCGCTCTCTCTCACACATGCTCGCTCTCTCTGACACAGGCTCGCACTCTCTGACACAGGCTTGCTCTCTCTGACACATGCTCGCTCTCTCTGACACATGCTCGCTCTCTCTGACACATGCTCGCTCTCTCTGAAACAGGCTCGCTCTCTCTGACACAGGCTTGCTCTCTCTGACACAGGCTCACACTCACACACATGCTCGCTCTCCCTGACATAGGCTCACACTCTCTGACACATGCTCGCTCTCTCTGACACATGCACGCTCTCTCTGACACATGCTCGATCTCTCTGACAAATGCTCGCTCTCTCTGACACATGCTCGCTCTCTCTCACACATGCACACTCTCTCTGACACATGTTCGCGCTCTCTCACACATGCTCTCTCTGACACAGGCTCGCTCACTCTGACACATGCTCGCTCTCTCTCACACATGTTCGCTCTCTCTGACACAGGCTAGCTCGCTCTGAAACATGCTCGCTCTCTCTCACACATGCTCTCTCTGACACAGGCTCGCTCGATCTCACACATGCTCGCTCTCTCTCACACATGCTCGCTCTTTCTGACACAGGCTCGCTCTCCCTGACACAGGCTCGCTCTCTCTGACACAGGCTGGCTCTCTCTCACACATGCTCGCTCTCTCTCACACATGCACACTCTCTCTGACACATGTTCGCGCTCTCTCACACATGCTTGCTCTCTCTGACACAGGCTCGCTCACTCTGACACATGCTCGTTCTCTCTCACACATGCTCGCTCTCTCTGACCCCGGCTCGCTCGCTCTGACACATGCTCGCTCTCTCTTACACATGCTTGCACTCTCTGACACAGGCTCGCTCTCTCTGACACAGGCTCGCTCTCTCTGACACATGCTCGCTCTCTGTGACACATGCTCGCTCTCTCTCACACATACTCGCTCTCTCTGACACAGGCTCGCATTCTCTGACACAGGCTCAATCTCACTGACACAGGCTCACTCTCTCTGACACATGCTCGCTCTCTCTGACACAGGCTCGCTCTCTCTGACACAGGCTGGCTCTCTCTGACACAGGCTCGCTCACTCTGACACATGCTCGCTCTCTCTCACACATGCTCGCTCTCTCTGAAACAGGCTCGCTCTCTCTGAAACAGGCTCGCTCTCTCTGACACATGCTCGCTCTCTCTGACACAGGCTCGCTCTCTCTGACACATGCTCGCTCTCTCTCACACAGGCCCGCTCTCTCTGACAAATGTTCGCTCTCTCTGACACAGGCTCACTCTCTCTGATAGATGCTCGCTCTCTCTGACACAGGCTGACACTCTCTCAGACAGGCTCGCATTCTCTGACACATGCTCGCTCTCTCTCACACATACTCGCTCTCTCTGAAACAGTCTCGCTCTCTCTGACACAGGCTCGCTCTATCTGACACAGGCTGGCTCTCTCTCTCACATGTTCGCTCTCTCTTACACATGCTTGCTCTCTCTGACACAGGCTCGCTCTCTCTGACACAGGCCCGCTCTCTCTGACACATGCTCGCTCTCTGTGACACATGCTCGCTCTCTCTCACACATGCTCTCTCTCTCTGACACAGGCTCGCACTCTCTGACACAGGCTCGCACTCTCTGACACAGGCTAATTCTCACTGACACAGGCTCACTCTCTCTGACACATGCTCGCTCTCTCTGACACATGCTCGCTCTCTCTGAAACAGGCTCGCTCTCTCTGACACAGGCTCGCTCTCTCTGACACAGGCTGGCTCTCTCTGACACAGGCTCGCTCACTCTGACACATGCTCGCTCTCTCTCACACATGCTCGCTCTCTCTGAAACAGGCTCGCTCTCTCTGACACATGCTCGCTCTCTCTGACACAGGCTTGCTCTCTCTGACACATGCTCGCTCTCTCTCACACAGGCCCGCTCTCTCTGACAAATGTTCGCTCTCTCTGACACAGGCTCACTCTCTCTGATAGATGCTCGCTCTCTCTGACACAGGCTGACACTCTCTCAGACAGGCTCACTTTCTCTGACACATGCTCGCTCTCTCTCACACATGCTCGCTCTCTCTGAAACAGTCTCGCTCTCTCTGACACAGGCTCGCTCTATCTGACACAGGCTGGCTCTCTCTCTCACATGTTCACACTCTCTCACACATGCTCACTCTCTCTGACACATGTTCGCTCACTCTCACACATGCTCGCTCTCTCTCACACATGCTCGCTCGCTCTGACACAGGCTCGCTCTCTCTGAAACAGGCTTGCTCTCTCTGACACAGGCTCGCTCTCTCTGACACAGGCTCACTCTCTCTCACACATGCTCGCTCTCACTGACACAGGCTCGCTTTCTCTGACACATGCCCGCTCTCTCTGACACAGGCTCGCTTTCTCTGACACATGCCCGCTCTCTGTGACACATGCTCGCTCTCTCTCACACATGCTCGCTCTCTCTGACACCGGCTCGCACACTCTCACACAGGCTCACTCTCACTGACACAGGCTCGCTCTCTCTGACACAGGCTCGCTCTCTCTGACACAGGCTCACACTCTCTCACACATGCTCGCTCTCCCTGACATAGGCTCACACTCTCTCACACATGCTCCCTCTCTCTGAAATCGGCTCACACTCTCTCACACATGCTCACTCACTCTGACACATGCTCACTCTCTCTGACACATGCTCGCTCTCTCTGACACATGCTCGCTCTCTCTGACACATGCTCGCTCTCTCTGACACATGCTCGCTCTCTCTGACACATGCTCGCTCTCTCTGACACAGGCTCACACTCTCTGTCACAGGCTCGCTCTCTCTCACACAGGCTCGCTCTCTGTGAAAAATGTTCGCTCTCTCTGACAGGCTCGCTCTCTCTGACACAGGCTCGCTCTCTCTCACACATGCTCGCTCTCTCTGACACATGCTCGCTCTCTCTGATACAGACTCGCTCTCTCTGACACAGGCTCGCTCTCTCTGACACAGGATCGCTCTCTCTGACACAGGCTCGCTATATCTCACACATGCTCGCTCGCTCTGACACAGTCTCTCTCTTTCTGACAAATGCTCGCTCTCTCTGACATAGACTCACTCCCTGTGACATATGCTCACACTCTCTGACACAGGCTCACTCTCTCTGACATATGCTCGCTCTCTCTGACACAGGACTGCTCTCTCTGACACAGGCTCAGTCTCTCTGACACAGGCTCGCTCTCTCTGACACAGGCTCGCTCTCTCTGACACATGCTTGCTCTCTCTCACACAGGCTCGCACTCTGTCACACATGCTTGCTCTCTTTGACACAGGCTCACATTCTCTCACACATGCTCCCTCTCTCTGACACAGGCTCACACTCTCTCACACATGCTCGCTCTCTCTGACACATGCTCGTCTCTCTGACACATGCTCGCTCTCTCTTACAGGACTCACTCTCTGTCACACATGATCGCTCTCTCTGACACAGGCTCGCTGTATCTCACAAATGCTCGCTCGCTCTGACACAGTCTCGCTCTCTCTGAGAAATGCTCGCTCTCTCTGACACAGGCTCACTCCCTTTGACACATGCTCACTCTCTCTGACACAGGCTCGCTCTCTCTGACACATGCTCGGTCTCTCTGACACAGGCTCACTCTCTCTGACACAGGCTCGCTCGCTCTCACACATACTCGCTCTCTCTCACACATGCTCGCTCCTGACACAGGCTTGCTCTCTCTGACACAGGCTCGCTCGCTCTCACACATGCTCGTTCCCTCTCCCACATGCTCGCTCTTTCGCGCACAGGCTCACTCTCTTTGACACATGCTCGCTCACTCTGACACATGCTCGCTCTCTTTGACACATGCTCGCTCTCTCTGAAACAGGCTCGCTCTCTCTGACACAGGCTCGCTCTCTCTGACACAGGCTGGCTCTCTCTGACACAGGCTCGCTCACTCTGACTCATGCTCGCTCTCTCTCACACATGCTCGCTCTCTCTGAAACAGGCTCGCTCTCTCTGACACATGCTCGCTCTCTCTGACACAGGCTCGCTCTCTCTGACACATACTCGCTCTCTCTCACACAGGCCCGCTCTCTCTGACAAATGTTCGCTCTCTCTGACACAGGCTCACTCTCTCTGATAGATGCTCGCTCTCTCTGACACAGGCTGACACTCTCTCAGACAGGCTCGCTTTCTCTGACATATGCTTGCTCTCTCTCACACATACTCGCTCTCTCTGAAACAGTCTCGCTCTCTCTGACACAGGCTCGCTCTATCTGACACAGGCTGGCTCTCTCTCTCACATGTTCACACTCTCTCACACATGCTCACTCTCTCTGACACATGTTCGCTCTCTCTCACACATGCTTGCTCTCTCTGACACAGGCTCGCTCGCTCTCACACATGCTCGCTCGCTCTCACACATGCTCGCTCGCTCTGACACAGGCTCGCTCTCTCTGACACAGGCTCGCTCTCTCTGACACAGGCTTGCTCTCTCTGACACAGGCTCTTTCTCTCTCTGACACAGGCTCGCTCTCTCTGACACATGCTCGCTCTCTCTGACACAGACTCGCTCTCTCTGACACATGCTCGCTATCTCTCACACAGGCCCGCTCTCTCTGACAAATGTTCGCTCTCTCTGACACAGGCTCACTCTCTCTGATAGATGCTCGCTCTCTCTGACACAGGCTGACACTCTCTCAGACAGGCTCACTTTCTCTGACACATGCTCGCTCTCTCTCACACATACTCGCTCTCTCTGAAACAGTCTCGCTCTCTCTGACACAGGCTCGCTCTATCTGACACAGGCTGGCTCTCTCTCTCACATGTTCACACTCTCTCACACATGCTCACTCTCTCTGACACATGTTCGCTCGCTCTCACACATGCTCGCTCTCTCTCACACATGCTCGCTCGCTCTGACACAGGCTCGCTCTCTCTGACACAGGCTTGCTCTCTCTGACACAGGCTCGCTTTCTCTGACACATGCCCGCTCTCTCTGACACAGGCTCGCTTTCTCTGACACATGCCCGCTCTCTGTGACACATGCTCGCTCTCTCTCACTCATGCTCGCTCTCTCTGACACCGGCTCGCACTCTCTCACACAGGCTCACTCTCACTGACACAGGCTCACACTCTCTGACACAGGCTCGCTCTCTCTGACACAGGCTCACACTCTCTCACACATGCTCGCTCTCCCTGACATAGGCTCACACTCTCTCACACATGCTCCCTCTCTCTGAAATCGGCTCACACTCTCTCACACATGCTCACTCACTCTGACACATGCTCACTCTCTCTGACACATGCTCGCTCTCTCTGACACATGCTCGCTCTCTCTGACACATGCTCGCTCTCTCTGACACATGCTCGCTCTCTCTGACACATGCTCGTTCTCTCTGACACAGGCTCACACTCTCTGTCACAGGCTCGCTCTCTCTCACACAGGCTCGCTCTCTGTGAAAAATGTTCGCTCTCTCTGACAGGCTCGCTCTCTCTGACAGATGCTCGCTCTCTCTGACACAGGCTCGCTCTCTCTCACACAGGCTCGCTCTCTCTGACACATGCTCGCTCTCTCTGATACAGACTCGCTCTCTCTGACACAGGCTCGCTCTCTCTGACACAGGATCGCTCTCTCTGACACAGGCTCGCTGTATCTCACACATGCTCGCTCGCCCTGACACAGTCTCTCTCTTTCTGACAAATGCTCGCTCTCTCTGACATAGACTCACTCCCTGTGACATATGCTCACACTCTCTGACACAGGCTCACTCTCTCTGACATATGCTCGCTCTCTCTGACACAGGACTGCTCTCTCTGACACAGGCTCAGTCTCTCTGACACAGGCTCGCTCTCTCTGACACAGGCTCGCTCTCTCTGACACATGCTTGCTCTCTCTCACACAGGCTCGCACTCTGTCACACATGCTTGCTCTCTTTGACACAGGCTCACATTCTCTCACACATGCTCCCTCTCTCTGACACAGGCTCATACTCTCTCACACATGCTCACTCTCTCTGACACATGCTCGTCTCTCTGACACATGCTCGCTCTCTCTTACAGGACTCACTCTCTGTCACACATGCTCGCTCTCTCTGACACAGGCTCGCTGTATCTCACACATGCTCGCTCGCTCTGACACAGTCTCGCTCTCTCTGAGAAATGCTCGCTCTCTCTGACACAGGCTCACTCCCTTTGACACATGCTCACTCTCTCTGACACAGGCTCGCTCTCTCTGACACATGCTCGGTCTCTCTGACACAGGCTCACTCTCTCTGACACAGGCTCGCTCGCTCTCACACATACTCGCTCTCTCTCACACATGCTCGCTCCTGACACAGGCTTGCTCTCTCTGACACAGGCTCGCTCGCTCTCACACATGCTCGTTCCATCTCCCACATGCTCGCTCTTTCACGCACAGGCTCACTCTCTTTGACACATGCTCGCTCACTCTGACACATGCTCGCTCTCTCTGACACAGACTCGCTCTCTCTGACACAGGCTCGCTCTCTCTGACACAGGATCGCTCTCTCTGACACAGGTTCACTGTATCTCACACATGCTCGCTCGCTCTGACACAGTCTCTCTCTTTCTGACAAATGCTCGCTCTCTCTGAAACAGGCTCGCTCTCTCTGACACAGGCTCGCTCTCTCTGACACAGGCTGGCTCTCTCTGACACAGGCTCGCTCACTCTGACTCATGCTCGCTCTCTCTCACACATGCTCGCTCTCTCTGAAACAGGCTCGCTCTCTCTGACACATGCTCGCTCTCTCTGACACAGGCTCGCTCTCTCTGACACATACTCGCTCTCTCTCACACAGGCCCGCTCTCTCTGACAAATGTTCGCTCTCTCTGACACAGGCTCACTCTCTCTGATAGATGCTCGCTCTCTCTGACACAGGCTGACACTCTCTCAGACAGGCTCGCTTTCTCTGACACATGCTTGCTCTCTCTCACACATACTCGCTCTCTCTGAAACAGTCTCGCTCTCTCTGACACAGGCTCGCTCTATCTGACACAGGCTGGCTCTCTCTCTCACATGTTCACACTCTCTCACACTTGCTCACACTCTCTGACACATGTTCGCTCTCTCTCACACATGCTTGCTCTCTCTGACACAGGCTCGCTCGCTCTCACACATGCTCACTCGCTCTCACACATGCTCGCTCGCTCTGACACAGGCTCGCTCTCTCTGACACAGGCTTGCTCTCTCTGACACAGGCTCGCTTTCTCTGACACATGCCCGCTCTCTCTGACACAGGCTCGCTTTCTCTGACACAGGCTCGCTCTCTCTGACACAGGCTCACACTCTCTCACACATGCTCGCTCTCCCTGACATAGGCTCACACTCTCTCACACATGCTCCCTGTCTCTGAAATCGGCTCACACTCTCTCACACATGCTCACTCACTCTGACACATGCTCACTCTCTCTGACACATGCTCGCTCTCTCTGACACATGCTCGCTCTCTCTGACACAGGCTCACACTCTCTGACACAGGCTCGCTCTCTCTCACACAGGCTCGCTCTCTGTGAAAAATGTTCGCTCTCTCTGACAGGCTCGCTCTCTCTGACAGATGCTCGCTCTCTCTGACACAGGCTCGCTCTCTCTCACACAGGCTCGCTCTCTCTCACACAGGCTCGCTCTCTCTGACACATGCTCGCTCTCTCTGATACAGACTCGCTCTCTCTGACACAGGCTCGCTCTCTCTGACACAGGATCGCTCTCTCTGACACAGGTTCGCTGTATCTCACACATGCTCGCTCGCTCTGACACAGTCTCTCTCTTTCTGACAAATGCTCGCTCTCTCTGACATAGACTCACTCCCTGTGACATATGCTCACACTCTCTGACACAGGCTCACTCTCTCTGACACATGCTCGCTCTCTCTGACACAGGACTGCTCTCTCTGACACAGGCTCAGTCTCTCTGACACAGGCTCGCTCTCTCTGACACATGCTCGCTCTCTCTGACACATGCTTGCTCTCTCTCACACAGGCTCGCACTCTGTCACACATGCTCGCTCTCTCTGACACAGGCTCGCTCTCTCTGACACATGCTCGCTCTCTCTCACACATGCTTGCTCTCTCTGACGCAGGCTCGCTCGCTCTGACACATGCTCGCTCCCTCTCACACATGCTTGCTTTCTCTGACAAAGGCTCACTCTCTCTGACACATGCCCGCTCTCTGTGACACATGCTCGCTCTCTCTCACACATGCTCGCTCTCTCTGACACAGGCTCGCACTCTCTGACACAGGCTTGCTCTCAAAGACACAGGCTCACTCTCTCTGACACATGCTCGCTCTCTCTGACACATGCTCGCTCTATCTGAAACAGGCTCGCTCTATCTGACACAGGCTGGCTCTCTCTCTCACATGTTCGCTCTCTCTTACACATGCTTGCTCTCTCTGACACAGGCTCGCTCTTTCTGACACAGGCCCGCTCTCTCTGACACATGATCGCTCTCTGTGACACATGCTCGCTCTCTCTCACACATGCTCTCTCTCTCTGACACAGGCTCGCACTCTCTGACACAGGCTCGCACTCTCTGACACAGGCTCAATCTCACTGACACAGGCTCACTCTCTCTGACACATGCTCGCTCTCTCTGACACATGCTCGCTCTCTCTGAAACAGGCTCGCTCTCTCTGACACAGGCTCGCTCTCTCTGACACAGGCTGGCTCTCTCTGACACAGGCACGCTCACTCTGACACATGCTCGCTCTCTCTCACACATGCTCGCTCTCTCTGAAACAGGCTCGCTCTCTCTGACACATGCTCGCTCTCTCTGACACAGGCTCACTCTCTCTGACACATGCTCGCTCTCTCTCACACAGGCCCGCTCTCTCTGACAAATGTTCGCTCTCTCTGACACAGGCTCACTCTCTCTGATAGATGCTCGCTCTCTCTGACACAGGCTGACACTCTCTCAGACAGGCTCGCTTTCTCTGACACATGCTCGATCTCTCTCACACATACTCGCTCTCTCTGAAACAGTCTCGCTCTCTCTGACACAGGCTCGCTCTATCTGACACAGGCTGGCTCTCTCTCTCACATGTTCACACTCTCTCACACATGCTCACTCTCTCTGACACATGTTCGCTCTCTCTCACACATGCTTGCTCTCTCTGACACAGGCTCGCTCGCTCTCACACATGCTCGCTCTCTCTCACACATGCTCGCTCGCTCTGACACAGTCTCGCTCTCTCTGACACAGGCTTGCTCTCTCTGACACAGGCTCGCTTTCTCTGACACATGCCCGCTCTCTCTGACACAGGCTCGCTTTCTCTGACACATGCCCGCTCTCTGTGACACATGCTCGCTCTCTCTCACACATGCTCGCTCTCTCTGACACCGGCTCGCACTCTCTCACACAGGCTCACTCTCACTGACACAGGCTCACTCTCTCTGACACAGGCTCGCTCTCTCTGACACAGGCTCACACTCTCTCACACATGCTCGCTCTCCCTGACATAGGCTCACACTCTCTCACACATGCTCCCTGTCTCTGAAATCGGCTCACACTCTCTCACACATGCTCACTCACTCTGACACATGCTCACTCTCTCTGACACATGCTCGCTCTCTCTGACACATGCTCGCTCTCTCTGACACATGCTCGCTCTCTCTGACACATGCTCGCTCTCTCTGACACAGGCTCACACTCTCTGACACATGCTCGCTCTCTCTCACACAGGCTCGCTCTCTTTGAAAAATGTTCTCTCTCTCTGACAGGCTCGCTCTCTCTGACAGATGCTCGCTCTCTCTGACACAGGCTCACACTCTCTGTCACAGGCTCGCTCTCTCTCACACAGGCTCGCTCTCTGTGAAAAATGTTCGCTCTCTCTGACAGGCTCGCTCTCTCTGACAGATGCTCGCTCTCTCTGACACAGGCTCGCTCTCTCTCACACAGGCTCGCTCTCTCTGACACATGCTCGCTCTCTCTGATACAGACTCGCTCTCTCTGACACAGGCTCGCTCTCTCTGACACAGGATCGCTCTCTCTGACACAGGCTCGCTGTATCTCACACATGCTCGCTCGCTCTGACACAGTCTCTCTCTTTCTGACAAATGCTCGCTCTCTCTGACATAGACTCACTCCCTGTGACATATGCTCACACTCTCTGACACAGGCTCACTCTCTCTGACATATGCTCGCTCTCTCTGACACAGGACTGCTCTCTCTGACACAGGCTCAGTCTCTCTGACACAGGCTCGCTCTCTCTGACACAGGCTCGCTCTCTCTGACACATGCTTGCTCTCTCTCACACAGGCTCGCACTCTGTCACACATGCTTGCTCTCTCTGACACAGGCTCACATTCTCTCACACATGCTCCCTCTCTCTGACACAGGCTCACACTCTCTCACACATGCTCGCTCTCTCTGACACATGCTCGTCTCTCTGACACATGCTCGCTCTCTCTTACAGGACTCACTCTCTGTCACACATGCTCGCTCTCTCTGACACAGGCTCGCTGTATCTCACACATGCTCGCTCGCTCTGACACAGTCTCGCTCTCTCTGAGAAATGCTCGCTCTCTCTGACACAGGCTCACTCCCTTTGACACATGCTCACTCTCTCTGACACAGGCTCGCTCTCTCTGACACATGCTCGGTCTCTCTGACACAGGCTCACTCTCTCTGACACAGGCTCGCTCGCTCTCACACATACTCGCTCTCTCTCACACATACTCGCTCTCTCTCACACATGCTCGCTCCTGACACAGGCTTGCTCTCTCTGACGCAGGCTCGCTCGCTCTCACACATGCTCGTTCCCTCTCCCACATGCTCGCTCTTTCGCGCACAGGCTCACTCTCTTTGACACATGCTCGCTCACTCTGACACATGCTCGTTCTCTCTGACACATGCTCGCTCTCTCTGAAACAGGCTCGCTCTCTCTGACACAGGCTCGCTCTCTCTGACACAGGCTGGCTCTCTCTGACACAGGCTCGCTCTCTCTGACACAGGCTCGCTTTCTCTGACACATGCCCGCTCTCTGTGACACATGCTCGCTCTCTCTCACACATGCTCGCTCTCTCTGACACCGGCTCGCACTCTCTCACACAGGCTCACTCTCACTGACACAGGCTCGCTCTCTCTGACACAGGCTCGCTCTCTCTGACACAGGCTCACACTCTCTCACACATGCTCGCTTTCCCTGACATAGGCTCACACTCTCTCACACATGCTCCCTGTCTCTGAAATCGGCTCACACTCTCTCACACATGCTCACTCACTCTGACATATGCTCACTCTCTCTGACACATGCTCGCTCTCTCTGACACATGCTCGCTCTCTCTGACACATGCTCGCTCTCTCTGACACATGCTCGCTCTCTCTGACACAGGCTCACACTCTCTGACACAGGCTCGCTCTCTCTCACACAGGCTCGCTCTCTTTGAAAAATGTTCGCTCTCTCTGACAGGCTCGCTCTCTCTGACAGATGCTCGCTCTCTCTGACACAGGCTCACACTCTCTGTCACAGGCTCGCTCTCTCTCACACAGGCTCGCTCTCTGTGAAAAATGTTCGCTCTCTCTGACAGGCTCGCTCTCTCTGACAGATGCTCGCTCTCTCTGACACAGGCTCGCTCTCTCTCACACAGGCTCGCTCTCTCTGACACATGCTCGCTCTCTCTGATACAGACTCGCTCTCTCTGACACAGGCTCGCTCTCTCTGACACAGGATCGCTCTCTCTGACACAGGCTCGCTGTATCTCACACATGCTCGCTCGCTCTGACACAGTCTCTCTCTTTCTGACAAATGCTCGCTCTCTCTGACATAGACTCACTCCCTGTGACATATGCTCACACTCTCTGACACAGGCTCACTCTCTCTGACATATGCTCGCTCTCTCTGACACAGGACTGCTCTCTCTGACACAGGCTCAGTCTCTCTGACACAGGCTCGCTCTCTCTGACACAGGCTCGCTCTCTCTGACACATGCTTGCTCTCTCTCACACAGGCTCGCACTCTGTCACACATGCTTGCTCTCTCTGACACAGGCTCACATTCTCTCACACATGCTCCCTCTCTCTGACACAGGCTCACACTCTCTCACACATGCTCGCTCTCTCTGACACATGCTCGTCTCTCTGACACATGCTCGCTCTCTCTGACACAGGCTCACACTCTCTGACACAGGCTCACACTCTCTGACAGGCTCGCTCTCTCTCACACAGGCTCGCTCTCTTTGAAAATTGTTCGCTCTCTCTGACAGGCTCGCTCTCTCTGACAGATGCGCGCTCTCTCTGACACAGGCTCACACTCTCTGTCACAGGCTCGCTCTCTCTCACACAGGCTCGCTCTCTGTGAAAAATGTTCGCTCTCTCTGACAGGCTCGCTCTCTCTGACAGATGCTCGCTCTCTCTGACACAGGCTCGCTCTCTCTCACACAGGCTCGCTCTCTCTCACACAGGCTCGCTCTCTCTGACACATGCTCGCTCTCTCTGATACAGACTCGCTCTCTCTGACACAGGCTCACTCTCTCTGACACAGGATCGCTCTCTCTGACACAGGCTCGCTGTATCTCACACATGCTCGCTCGCTCTGACACAGTCTCTCTCTTTCTGACAAATGCTCGCTCTCTCTGACATAGACTCACTCCCTGTGACATATGCTCACACTCTCGACACAGGCTCACTCTCTCTGACATATGCTCGCTCTCTCTGACACAGGACTGCTCTCTCTGACACAGGCTCAGTCTCTCTGACACAGGCTCGCTCTCTCTGACACATGCTCGCTCTCTGTGACACATGCTTGCTCTCTCTCACACAGGCTCGCACTCTGTCACACATGCTTGCTCTCTCTGACACAGGCTCACATTCTCTCACACATGCTCCCTCTCTCTGACACAGGCTCACACTCTCTCACACATGCACGCTCTCTCTGACACATGCTCGTCTCTCTGACACATGCTCGCTCTCTCTTACAGGACTCACTCTCTGTCACACATGCTCGCTCTCTCTGACACAGGCTCGCTGTATCTCACACATGCTCGCTCGCTCTGACACAGTCTCGCTCTCTCTGAGAAATGCTCGCTCTCTCTGACACAGGCTCACTCCCTTTGACACATGCTCACTCTCTCTGACACAGGCTCGCTCTCTCTGACACATGCTCGGTCTCTCTGACACAGGCTCACTCTCTCTGACACAGGCTCGCTCGCTCTCACACATACTCGCTCTCTCTCACACATACTCGCTCTCTCTCACACATGCTCGCTCCTGACACAGGCTTGCTCTCTCTGACACAGGCTCGCTCGCTCTCACACATGCTCGTTCCCTCTCCCACATGCTCGCTCTTTCGCGCACAGGCTCACTCTCTTTGACACATGCTCGCTCACTCTGACACATGCTCGCTCTCTCTGACACATGCTCGCTCTCTCTGAAACAGGCTCGCTCTCTCTGACACAGGCTCGCTCTCTCTGACACAGGCTGGCTCTCTCTGACACAGGCTCGCTCACTCTGACTCATGCTCGCTCTCTCTCACACATGCTCGCTCTCTCTGAAACAGGCTCACTCTCTCTGACACATGCTCGCTCTCTCTGACACAGGCTCGCTCTCCCTGACACATACTCGCTCTCTCTCACACAGGCCCGCTCTCTCTGACAAATGTTCGCTCTCTCTGACACAGGCTCACTCTCTCTGATAGATGCTCGCTCTCTCTGACACAGGCTGACACTCTCTCAGACAGGCTCGCTTTCTCTGACACATGCTTGCTCTCTCTCACACATACTCGCTCTCTCTGAAACAGTCTCGCTCTCTCTGACACAGGCTCGCTCTATCTGACACAGGCTGGCTCTCTCTCTCACATGTTCACACTCTCTCACACATGCTCACTCTCTCTGACACATGTTCGCTCTCTCTCACACATGCTTGCTCTCTCTGACACAGGCTCGCTCGCTCTCACACATGCTCGCTCTCTCTCACACATGCTCGCTCTTACTGACACAGGCTCTATCTCTCTGACACATGTTCGCTCTCTCTCACACATGCTTGCTCTCTCTGACACAGGCTCGCTCGCTCTCACACATGCTCGCTCGCTCTCACACATGCTCGCTCGCTCTGACACAGGCTCGCTCTCTCTGACATAGGCTTGCTCTCTCTGACACAGGCTCGCTTTCTCTGACACATGCCCGCTCTCTCTGACACAGGCTCGCTTTCTCTGACACATGCCCGCTCTCTGAGCACACATGCTCTCTCTCTCTCACACATGCTCGCTCTCTCTGACACCGGCTCGCACTCTCTCACACAGGCTCACTCTCACTGACACAGGCTCGCTCTCTCTGACACAGGCTCGCTCTCTCTGACACAGGCTCACACTCTCTCACACATGCTCGCTCTCCCTGACATAGGCTCACACTCTCTCACACATGCTCCCTCTCTCTGAAATCGGCTCACACTCTCTCACACATGCTCACTCACTCTGACACATGCTCACTCTCTCTGACACATGCTCGCTCTCTCTGACACATGCTCGCTCTCTCTGACACAGGCTCACACTCTCTGACACAGGCTCGCTCTCTCTCACACAGGCTCGCTCTCTGTGAAAAATGTTCGCTCTCTCTGACAGGCTCGCTCTCTCTGACAGATGCTCGCTCTCTCTGACACAGGCTCGCTCTCTCTGACACAGGCTCGCTCTCTCTGACACAGGATCGCTCTCTCTGACACAGGTTCGCTGTATCTCACACATGCTCGCTCGCTCTGACACAGTCTCTCTCTTTCTGACAAATGCTCGCTCTCTCTGACATAGACTCACTCCCTCTGACATATGCTCACACTCTCTGACACATGCTCGCTCTCTCTGACACAGGCTCACATTCTCTCACACATGCTCCCTCTCTCTGACACAGGCTCACACTCTCTCACACATGCTCGCTCTCTCTGACACATGCTCGTCTCTCTGACACATGCTCGCTCTCTCTTACAGGACTCACTCTCTGTCACACTTGCTCGCTCTCTCTGACACAGGTTCGCTGTATCTCACACATGCTCGCTCGCTCTGACACAGTCTCGCTCTCTCTGAGAAATGCTCGCTCTCTCTGACACAGGCTCACTCCCTTTGACACATGCTCACTCTCTCTGACACAGGCTCGCTCTCTCTGAAACATGCTCGGTCTCTCTGACACAGGCTCACTCTCTCTGACACAGGCTCGCTCGCTCTCACACATACTCGCTCTCTCTCACACATACTCGCTCTCTCTCACACATGCTCGCTCCTGACACAGGCTTGCTCTCTCTGACACAGGCTCGCTCGCTCTCACACATGCTCGTTCCCTCTCCCACATGCTCGCTCTTTCGCGCACAGGCTCACTCTCTTTGACACATGCTCGCTCACTCTGACACATGCTGGCTCTCTCTGACACATGCTCGCTCTCTCTGAAACAGGCTCGCTCTCTCTGACACAGGCTCGCTCTCTCTGACACAGGCTCGCTCTCTCTGACACAGGCTCGCTCTCTCTGACACAGGCTCGCTTTCTCTGACACATGCCCGCTCTCTGTGACACATGCTCGCTCTCTCTCACACATGCTCGCTCTCTCTGACACCGGCTCGCACTCTCTCACACAGGCTCACTCTCACTGACACAGGCTCGCTCTCTCTGACACAGGCTCGCTCTCTCTGACACAGGCTCACACTCTCTCACACATGCTCGCTCTCCCTGACATAGGCTCACACTCTCTCACACATGCTCCCTGTCTCTGAAATCGGCTCACACTCTCTCACACATGCTCACTCACTCTGACACATGCTCACTCTCTCTGACACATGCTCGCTCTCTCTGACACATGCTCGCTCTCTCTGACACATGCTCGCTCTCTCTGACACATGCTCGCTCTCTCTGACACAGGCTCACACTCTCTGACACAGGCTCACACTCTCTGACACAGGCTCGCTCTCTCTCACACAGGCTCGCTCTCTTTGAAAAATGTTCGCTCTCTCTGACAGGCTCGCTCTCTCTGACAGATGCTCGCTCTCTCTGACACAGGCTCACACTCTCTGTCACAGGCTCGCTCTCTCTCACACAGGCTCGCTCTCTGTGAAAAATGTTCGCTCTCTCTGACAGGAACGCTCTCTCTGACAGATGCTCGCTCTCTCTGACACAGGCTCGCTCTCTCTCACACAGGCTCGCTCTCTCTGACACATGCTCGCTCTCTCTGATACAGACTCGCTCTCTCTGACACAGGCTCACTCTCTCTGACACAGGATCGCTCTCTCTGACACAGGCTCGCTGTATCTCACACATGCTCGCTCGCTCTGACACAGTCTCTCTCTTTCTGACAAATGCTCGCTCTCTCTGACATAGACTCACTCCCTGTGACATATGCTCACACTCTCGACACAGGCTCACTCTCTCTGACATATGCTCGCTCTCTCTGACACAGGACTGCTCTCTCTGACACAGGCTCAGTCTCTCTGACACAGGCTCGCTCTCTCTGACACAGGCTCGCTCTCTGTGACACATGCTTGCTCTCTCTCACACAGGCTCGCACTCTGTCACACATGCTTGCTCTCTCTGACACAGGCTCACATTCTCTCACACATGCTCCCTCTCTCTGACACAGGCTCACACTCTCTCACACATGCACGCTCTCTCTGACACATGCTCGTCTCTCTGACACATGCTCGCTCTCTCTTACAGGACTCACTCTCTGTCACACATGCTCGCTCTCTCTGACACAGGCTCGCTGTATCTCACACATGCTCGCTCGCTCTGACACAGTCTCGCTCTCTCTGAGAAATGCTCGCTCTCTCTGACACAGGCTCACTCCCTTTGACACATGCTCACTCTCTCTGACACAGGCTCGCTCTCTCTGACACATGCTCGGTCTCTCTGACACAGGCTCACTCTCTCTGACACAGGCTCGCTCGCTCTCACACATACTCGCTCTCTCTCACACATACTCGCTCTCTCTCACACATGCTCGCTCCTGACACAGGCTTGCTCTCTCTGACACAGGCTCGCTCGCTCTCACACATGCTCGTTCCCTCTCCCACATGCTCGCTCTTTCGCGCACAGGCTCACTCTCTTTGACACATGCTCGCTCACTCTGACACATGCTCGCTCTCTCTGACACATGCTCGCTCTCTCTGAAACAGGCTCGCTCTCTCTGACACAGGCTCGCTCTCTCTGACACAGGCTGGCTCTCTCTGACACAGGCTCGCTCACTCTGACTCATGCTCGCTCTCTCTCACACATGCTCGCTCTCTCTGAAACAGGCTCGCTCTCTCTGACACATGCTCGCTCTCTCTGACACAGGCTCGCTCTCCCTGACACATACTCGCTCTCTCTCACACAGGCCCGCTCTCTCTGACAAATGTTCGCTCTCTCTGACACAGGCTCACTCTCTCTGATAGATGCTCGCTCTCTCTGACACAGGCTGACACTCTCTCAGACAGGCTCGCTTTCTCTGACACATGCTTGCTCTCTCTCACACATACTCGCTCTCTCTGAAACAGTCTCGCTCTCTCTGACACAGGCTCGCTCTATCTGACACAGGCTGGCTCTCTCTCTCACATGTTCACACTCTCTCACACATGCTCACTCTCTCTGACACATGTTCGCTCTCTCTCACACATGCTTGCTCTCTCTGACACAGGCTCGCTCGCTCTCACACATGCTCGCTCTCTCTCACACATGCTCGCTCTTACTGACACAGGCTCTATCTCTCTGACACATGTTCGCTCTCTCTCACACATGCTTGCTCTCTCTGACACAGGCTCGCTCGCTCTCACACATGCTCGCTCGCTCTCACACATGCTCGCTCGCTCTGACACAGGCTCGCTCTCTCTGACATAGGCTTGCTCTCTCTGACACAGGCTCGCTTTCTCTGACACATGCCCGCTCTCTCTGACACAGGCTCGCTTTCTCTGACACATGCCCGCTCTCTGAGCACACATGCTCTCTCTCTCTCACACATGCTCGCTCTCTCTGACACCGGCTCGCACTCTCTCACACAGGCTCACTCTCACTGACACAGGCTCGCTCTCTCTGACACAGGCTCGCTCTCTCTGACACAGGCTCACACTCTCTCACACATGCTCGCTCTCCCTGACATAGGCTCACACTCTCTCACACATGCTCCCTCTCTCTGAAATCGGCTCACACTCTCTCACACATGCTCACTCACTCTGACACATGCTCACTCTCTCTGACACATGCTCGCTCTCTCTGACACATGCTCGCTCTCTCTGACACAGGCTCACACTCTCTGACACAGGCTCGCTCTCTCTCACACAGGCTCGCTCTCTGTGAAAAATGTTCGCTCTCTCTGACAGGCTCGCTCTCTCTGACAGATGCTCGCTCTCTCTGACACAGGCTCGCTCTCTCTGACACAGGCTCGCTCTCTCTGACACAGGATCGCTCTCTCTGACACAGGTTCGCTGTATCTCACACATGCTCGCTCGCTCTGACACAGTCTCTCTCTTTCTGACAAATGCTCGCTCTCTCTGACATAGACTCACTCCCTCTGACATATGCTCACACTCTCTGACACATGCTCGCTCTCTCTGACACAGGCTCACATTCTCTCACACATGCTCCCTCTCTCTGACACAGGCTCACACTCTCTCACACATGCTCGCTCTCTCTGACACATGCTCGTCTCTCTGACACATGCTCGCTCTCTCTTACAGGACTCACTCTCTGTCACACTTGCTCGCTCTCTCTGACACAGGTTCGCTGTATCTCACACATGCTCGCTCGCTCTGACACAGTCTCGCTCTCTCTGAGAAATGCTCGCTCTCTCTGACACAGGCTCACTCCCTTTGACACATGCTCACTCTCTCTGACACAGGCTCGCTCTCTCTGACACATGCTCGGTCTCTCTGACACAGGCTCACTCTCTCTGACACAGGCTCGCTCGCTCTCACACATACTCGCTCTCTCTCACACATACTCGCTCTCTCTCACACATGCTCGCTCCTGACACAGGCTTGCTCTCTCTGACACAGGCTCGCTCGCTCTCACACATGCTCGTTCCCTCTCCCACATGCTCGCTCTTTCGCGCACAGGCTCACTCTCTTTGACACATGCTCGCTCACTCTGACACATGCTGGCTCTCTCTGACACATGCTCGCTCTCTCTGAAACAGGCTCGCTCTCTCTGACACAGGCTCGCTCTCTCTGACACAGGCTCGCTCTCTCTGACACAGGCTCGCTCTCTCTGACACAGGCTCGCTTTCTCTGACACATGCCCGCTCTCTGTGACACATGCTCGCTCTCTCTCACACATGCTCGCTCTCTCTGACACCGGCTCGCACTCTCTCACACAGGCTCACTCTCACTGACACAGGCTCGCTCTCTCTGACACAGGCTCGCTCTCTCTGACACAGGCTCACACTCTCTCACACATGCTCGCTCTCCCTGACATAGGCTCACACTCTCTCACACATGCTCCCTGTCTCTGAAATCGGCTCACACTCTCTCACACATGCTCACTCACTCTGACACATGCTCACTCTCTCTGACACATGCTCGCTCTCTCTGACACATGCTCGCTCTCTCTGACACATGCTCGCTCTCTCTGACACATGCTCGCTCTCTCTGACACAGGCTCACACTCTCTGACACAGGCTCACACTCTCTGACACAGGCTCGCTCTCTCTCACACAGGCTCGCTCTCTTTGAAAAATGTTCGCTCTCTCTGACAGGCTCGCTCTCTCTGACAGATGCTCGCTCTCTCTGACACAGGCTCACACTCTCTGTCACAGGCTCGCTCTCTCTCACACAGGCTCGCTCTCTGTGAAAAATGTTCGCTCTCTCTGACAGGCTCGCTCTCTCTGACAGATGCTCGCTCTCTCTGACACAGGCTCGCTCTCTCTCACACAGGCTCGCTCTCTCTGACACATGCTCGCTCTCTCTGATACAGACTCGCTCTCTCTGACACAGGCTCACTCTCTCTGACACAGGATCGCTCTCTCTGACACAGGCTCGCTGTATCTCACACATGCTCGCTCGCTCTGACACAGTCTCTCTCTTTCTGACAAATGCTCGCTCTCTCTGACATAGACTCACTCCCTGTGACATATGCTCACACTCTCGACACAGGCTCACTCTCTCTGACATATGCTCGCTCTCTCTGACACAGGACTGCTCTCTCTGACACAGGCTCAGTCTCTCTGACACAGGCTCGCTCTCTCTGACACAGGCTCGCTCTCTGTGACACATGCTTGCTCTCTCTCACACAGGCTCGCACTCTGTCACACATGCTTGCTCTCTCTGACACAGGCTCACATTCTCTCACACATGCTCCCTCTCTCTGACACAGGCTCACACTCTCTCACACATGCACGCTCTCTCTGACACATGCTCGTCTCTCTGACACATGCTCGCTCTCTCTTACAGGACTCACTCTCTGTCACACATGCTCGCTCTCTCTGACACAGGCTCGCTGTATCTCACACATGCTCGCTCGCTCTGACACAGTCTCGCTCTCTCTGAGAAATGCTCGCTCTCTCTGACACAGGCTCACTCCCTTTGACACATGCTCACTCTCTCTGACACAGGCTCGCTCTCTCTGACACATGCTCGGTCTCTCTGACACAGGCTCACTCTCTCTGACACAGGCTCGCTCGCTCTCACACATACTCGCTCTCTCTCACACATACTCGCTCTCTCTCACACATGCTCGCTCCTGACACAGGCTTGCTCTCTCTGACACAGGCTCGCTCGCTCTCACACATGCTCGTTCCCTCTCCCACATGCTCGCTCTTTCGCGCACAGGCTCACTCTCTTTGACACATGCTCGCTCACTCTGACACATGCTCGCTCTCTCTGACACATGCTCGCTCTCTCTGAAACAGGCTCGCTCTCTCTGACACAGGCTCGCTCTCTCTGACACAGGCTGGCTCTCTCTGACACAGGCTCGCTCACTCTGACTCATGCTCGCTCTCTCTCACACATGCTCGCTCTCTCTGAAACAGGCTCGCTCTCTCTGACACATGCTCGCTCTCTCTGACACAGGCTCGCTCTCCCTGACACATACTCGCTCTCTCTCACACAGGCCCGCTCTCTCTGACAAATGTTCGCTCTCTCTGACACAGGCTCACTCTCTCTGATAGATGCTCGCTCTCTCTGACACAGGCTGACACTCTCTCAGACAGGCTCGCTTTCTCTGACACATGCTTGCTCTCTCTCACACATACTCGCTCTCTCTGAAACAGTCTCGCTCTCTCTGACACAGGCTCGCTCTATCTGACACAGGCTGGCTCTCTCTCTCACATGTTCACACTCTCTCACACATGCTCACTCTCTCTGACACATGTTCGCTCTCTCTCACACATGCTTGCTCTCTCTGACACAGGCTCGCTCGCTCTCACACATGCTCGCTCTCTCTCACACATGCTCGCTCTTACTGACACAGGCTCTATCTCTCTGACACATGTTCGCTCTCTCTCACACATGCTTGCTCTCTCTGACACAGGCTCGCTCGCTCTCACACATGCTCGCTCGCTCTCACACATGCTCGCTCGCTCTGACACAGGCTCGCTCTCTCTGACATAGGCTTGCTCTCTCTGACACAGGCTCGCTTTCTCTGACACATGCCCGCTCTCTCTGACACAGGCTCGCTTTCTCTGACACATGCCCGCTCTCTGAGCACACATGCTCTCTCTCTCTCACACATGCTCGCTCTCTCTGACACCGGCTCGCACTCTCTCACACAGGCTCACTCTCACTGACACAGGCTCGCTCTCTCTGACACAGGCTCGCTCTCTCTGACACAGGCTCACACTCTCTCACACATGCTCGCTCTCCCTGACATAGGCTCACACTCTCTCACACATGCTCCCTCTCTCTGAAATCGGCTCACACTCTCTCACACATGCTCACTCACTCTGACACATGCTCACTCTCTCTGACACATGCTCGCTCTCTCTGACACATGCTCGCTCTCTCTGACACAGGCTCACACTCTCTGACACAGGCTCGCTCTCTCTCACACAGGCTCGCTCTCTGTGAAAAATGTTCGCTCTCTCTGACAGGCTCGCTCTCTCTGACAGATGCTCGCTCTCTCTGACACAGGCTCGCTCTCTCTGACACAGGCTCGCTCTCTCTGACACAGGATCGCTCTCTCTGACACAGGTTCGCTGTATCTCACACATGCTCGCTCGCTCTGACACAGTCTCTCTCTTTCTGACAAATGCTCGCTCTCTCTGACATAGACTCACTCCCTCTGACATATGCTCACACTCTCTGACACATGCTCGCTCTCTCTGACACAGGCTCACATTCTCTCACACATGCTCCCTCTCTCTGACACAGGCTCACACTCTCTCACACATGCTCGCTCTCTCTGACACATGCTCGTCTCTCTGACACATGCTCGCTCTCTCTTACAGGACTCACTCTCTGTCACACTTGCTCGCTCTCTCTGACACAGGTTCGCTGTATCTCACACATGCTCGCTCGCTCTGACACAGTCTCGCTCTCTCTGAGAAATGCTCGCTCTCTCTGACACAGGCTCACTCCCTTTGACACATGCTCACTCTCTCTGACACAGGCTCGCTCTCTCTGACACATGCTCGGTCTCTCTGACACAGGCTCACTCTCTCTGACACAGGCTCGCTCGCTCTCACACATACTCGCTCTCTCTCACACATACTCGCTCTCTCTCACACATGCTCGCTCCTGACACAGGCTTGCTCTCTCTGACACAGGCTCGCTCGCTCTCACACATGCTCGTTCCCTCTCCCACATGCTCGCTCTTTCGCGCACAGGCTCACTCTCTTTGACACATGCTCGCTCACTCTGACACATGCTGGCTCTCTCTGACACATGCTCGCTCTCTCTGAAACAGGCTCGCTCTCTCTGACACAGGCTCGCTCTCTCTGACACAGGCTCGCTCTCTCTGACACAGGCTCGCTCTCTCTGACACAGGCTCGCTTTCTCTGACACATGCCCGCTCTCTGTGACACATGCTCGCTCTCTCTCACACATGCTCGCTCTCTCTGACACCGGCTCGCACTCTCTCACACAGGCTCACTCTCACTGACACAGGCTCGCTCTCTCTGACACAGGCTCGCTCTCTCTGACACAGGCTCACACTCTCTCACACATGCTCGCTCTCCCTGACATAGGCTCACACTCTCTCACACATGCTCCCTGTCTCTGAAATCGGCTCACACTCTCTCACACATGCTCACTCACTCTGACACATGCTCACTCTCTCTGACACATGCTCGCTCTCTCTGACACATGCTCGCTCTCTCTGACACATGCTCGCTCTCTCTGACACATGCTCGCTCTCTCTGACACAGGCTCACACTCTCTGACACAGGCTCACACTCTCTGACACAGGCTCGCTCTCTCTCACACAGGCTCGCTCTCTTTGAAAAATGTTCGCTCTCTCTGACAGGCTCGCTCTCTCTGACAGATGCTCGCTCTCTCTGACACAGGCTCACACTCTCTGTCACAGGCTCGCTCTCTCTCACACAGGCTCGCTCTCTGTGAAAAATGTTCGCTCTCTCTGACAGGCTCGCTCTCTCTGACAGATGCTCGCTCTCTCTGACACAGGCTCGCTCTCTCTCACACAGGCTCGCTCTCTCTGACACATGCTCGCTCTCTCTGATACAGACTCGCTCTCTCTGACACAGGCTCACTCTCTCTGACACAGGATCGCTCTCTCTGACACAGGCTCGCTGTATCTCACACATGCTCGCTCGCTCTGACACAGTCTCTCTCTTTCTGACAAATGCTCGCTCTCTCTGACATAGACTCACTCCCTGTGACATATGCTCACACTCTCGACACAGGCTCACTCTCTCTGACATATGCTCGCTCTCTCTGACACAGGACTGCTCTCTCTGACACAGGCTCAGTCTCTCTGACACAGGCTCGCTCTCTCTGACACAGGCTCGCTCTCTGTGACACATGCTTGCTCTCTCTCACACAGGCTCGCACTCTGTCACACATGCTTGCTCTCTCTGACACAGGCTCACATTCTCTCACACATGCTCCCTCTCTCTGACACAGGCTCACACTCTCTCACACATGCACGCTCTCTCTGACACATGCTCGTCTCTCTGACACATGCTCGCTCTCTCTTACAGGACTCACTCTCTGTCACACATGCTCGCTCTCTCTGACACAGGCTCGCTGTATCTCACACATGCTCGCTCGCTCTGACACAGTCTCGCTCTCTCTGAGAAATGCTCGCTCTCTCTGACACAGGCTCACTCCCTTTGACACATGCTCACTCTCTCTGACACAGGCTCGCTCTCTCTGACACATGCTCGGTCTCTCTGACACAGGCTCACTCTCTCTGACACAGGCTCGCTCGCTCTCACACATACTCGCTCTCTCTCACACATACTCGCTCTCTCTCACACATGCTCGCTCCTGACACAGGCTTGCTCTCTCTGACACAGGCTCGCTCGCTCTCACACATGCTCGTTCCCTCTCCCACATGCTCGCTCTTTCGCGCACAGGCTCACTCTCTTTGACACATGCTCGCTCACTCTGACACATGCTCGCTCTCTCTGACACATGCTCGCTCTCTCTGAAACAGGCTCGCTCTCTCTGACACAGGCTCGCTCTCTCTGACACAGGCTGGCTCTCTCTGACACAGGCTCGCTCACTCTGACTCATGCTCGCTCTCTCTCACACATGCTCGCTCTCTCTGAAACAGGCTCGCTCTCTCTGACACATGCTCGCTCTCTCTGACACAGGCTCGCTCTCCCTGACACATACTCGCTCTCTCTCACACAGGCCCGCTCTCTCTGACAAATGTTCGCTCTCTCTGACACAGGCTCACTCTCTCTGATAGATGCTCGCTCTCTCTGACACAGGCTGACACTCTCTCAGACAGGCTCGCTTTCTCTGACACATGCTTGCTCTCTCTCACACATACTCGCTCTCTCTGAAACAGTCTCGCTCTCTCTGACACAGGCTCGCTCTATCTGACACAGGCTGGCTCTCTCTCTCACATGTTCACACTCTCTCACACATGCTCACTCTCTCTGACACATGTTCGCTCTCTCTCACACATGCTTGCTCTCTCTGACACAGGCTCGCTCGCTCTCACACATGCTCGCTCTCTCTCACACATGCTCGCTCTTACTGACACAGGCTCTATCTCTCTGACACATGTTCGCTCTCTCTCACACATGCTTGCTCTCTCTGACACAGGCTCGCTCGCTCTCACACATGCTCGCTCGCTCTCACACATGCTCGCTCGCTCTGACACAGGCTCGCTCTCTCTGACATAGGCTTGCTCTCTCTGACACAGGCTCGCTTTCTCTGACACATGCCCGCTCTCTCTGACACAGGCTCGCTTTCTCTGACACATGCCCGCTCTCTGAGCACACATGCTCTCTCTCTCTCACACATGCTCGCTCTCTCTGACACCGGCTCGCACTCTCTCACACAGGCTCACTCTCACTGACACAGGCTCGCTCTCTCTGACACAGGCTCGCTCTCTCTGACACAGGCTCACACTCTCTCACACATGCTCGCTCTCCCTGACATAGGCTCACACTCTCTCACACATGCTCCCTCTCTCTGAAATCGGCTCACACTCTCTCACACATGCTCACTCACTCTGACACATGCTCACTCTCTCTGACACATGCTCGCTCTCTCTGACACATGCTCGCTCTCTCTGACACAGGCTCACACTCTCTGACACAGGCTCGCTCTCTCTCACACAGGCTCGCTCTCTGTGAAAAATGTTCGCTCTCTCTGACAGGCTCGCTCTCTCTGACAGATGCTCGCTCTCTCTGACACAGGCTCGCTCTCTCTGACACAGGCTCGCTCTCTCTGACACAGGATCGCTCTCTCTGACACAGGTTCGCTGTATCTCACACATGCTCGCTCGCTCTGACACAGTCTCTCTCTTTCTGACAAATGCTCGCTCTCTCTGACATAGACTCACTCCCTGTGACATATGCTCACACTCTCTGACACAGGCTCAGTCTCTCTGACACATGCTCGCTCTCTCTGACACAGGACTGCTCTCTCTGACACAGGCTCAGTCTCTCTGACACAGGCTCGCTCTCTCTGACACATGCTCGCTCTCTTTGACACAGGCTCACATTCTCTCACACATGCTCCCTCTCTCTGACACAGGCTCACACTCTCTCCCACATGCTCGCTCTCTCTGACACATGCTCGTCTCTCTGACACATGCTCGCTCTCTCTTACAGGACTCACTCTCTGTCACACTTGCTCGCTCTCTCTGACACAGGCTCGCTGTATCTCACACATGCTCGCTCGCTCTGACACAGTCTCGCTCTCTCTGAGAAATGCTCGCTCTCTCTGACACAGGCTCACTCCCTTTGACACATGCTCACTCTCTCTGACACAGGCTCGCTCTCTCTGACACATGCTCGGTCTCTCTGACACAGGCTCACTCTCTCTGACACAGGCTCGCTCGCTCTCACACATACTCGCTCTCTCTCACACATACTCGCTCTCTCTCACACATGCTCGCTCCTGACACAGGCTTGCTCTCTCTGACACAGGCTCGCTCGCTCTCACACATGCTCGTTCCCTCTCCCACATGCTCGCTCTTTCGCGCACAGGCTCACTCTCTTTGACACATGCTCGCTCACTCTGACACATGCTCGCTCTCTCTGACACATGCTCGCTCTCTCTGAAACAGGCTCGCTCTCTCTGACACAGGCTCGCTCTCTCTGACACAGGCTGGCTCTCTCTGACACAGGCTCGCTCTCTCTGACACAGGCTCGCTTTCTCTGACACATGCCCGCTCTCTGTGACACATGCTCTCTCTCTCTCACACATGCTCGCTCTCTCTGACACCGGCTCGCACTCTCTCACACAGGCTCACTCTCACTGACACAGGCTCGCTCTCTCTGACACAGGCTCGCTCTCTCTGACACAGGCTCACACTCTCTCACACATGCTCGCTCTCCCTGACATAGGCTCACACTCTCTCACACATGCTCCCTGTCTCTGAAATCGGCTCACACTCTCTCACACATGCTCACTCACTCTGACACATGCTCACTCTCTCTGACACATGCTCGCTCTCTCTGACACATGCTCGCTCTCTCTGACACATGCTCGCTCTCTCTGACACATGCTCGCTCTCTCTGACACAGGCTCACACTCTCTGACACAGGCTCACACTCTCTGACACAGGCTCGCTCTCTCTCACACAGGCTCGCTCTCTTTGAAAAATGTTCGCTCTCTCTGACAGGCTCGCTCTCTCTGACAGATGCTCGCTCTCTCTGACACAGGCTCACACTCTCTGTCACAGGCTCGCTCTCTCTCACACAGGCTCGCTCTCTGTGAAAAATGTTCGCTCTCTCTGACAGGCTCGCTCTCTCTGACAGATGCTCGCTCTCTCTGACACAGGCTCGCTCTCTCTCACACAGGCTCGCTCTCTCTGACACATGCTCGCTCTCTCTGATACAGACTCGCTCTCTCTGACACAGGCTCACTCTCTCTGACACAGGATCGCTCTCTCTGACACAGGCTCGCTGTATCTCACACATGCTCGCTCGCTCTGACACAGTCTCTCTCTTTCTGACAAATGCTCGCTCTCTCTGACATAGACTCACTCCCTGTGACATATGCTCACACTCTCGACACAGGCTCACTCTCTCTGACATATGCTCGCTCTCTCTGACACAGGACTGCTCTCTCTGACACAGGCTCAGTCTCTCTGACACAGGCTCGCTCTCTCTGACACAGGCTCGCTCTCTGTGACACATGCTTGCTCTCTCTCACACAGGCTCGCACTCTGTCACACATGCTTGCTCTCTCTGACACAGGCTCACATTCTCTCACACATGCTCCCTCTCTCTGACACAGGCTCACACTCTCTCACACATGCACGCTCTCTCTGACACATGCTCGTCTCTCTGACACATGCTCGCTCTCTCTTACAGGACTCACTCTCTGTCACACATGCTCGCTCTCTCTGAC